>NC_141056.1:42130481-42497981 GCF_041138505.1 Cibotium barometz | reverse complement strand
AATATATAATAAATATATAGTAGGCGGGTTAGGCCCACTCAAGCCATCCATCTAATTGACACTATCTCTATATCTCTAACTCTAACTCTATCTTCTATATATATATATATATATATATATATATATATATATGAAGAGTTTTATGAAGCTGCCATGTGGCAAGAATTTGGGGGTTCGAGATGCAACTTGAAGGTTCGAGGGGTTGGCTGCTATTACTCTGGGAAGAGGTGTAAGGTCCTATAATTCTAGGAATTTGAAAAATATCAAGTGGGGAATTATACATGTAGTCCACTAGTATTATCTTAAGGAAGAGTTTCACAAAGCTACCATGTTGCAAGAATTTGGAGGTTCGGGAAGGGGAGGAGGAGGTGTGAGGAGGTTTGGGTAGAATTTGATTTTGGAAGCCTCAAAAGACTTGCGAAGCACTGGTTCATGTATATATATATATATATGTGAAAATCTTCCTGAAGATAATATAGAGATGTGTTGTGTACTTAAGTGTGTGTATCATATGATTCCCATCTCTTGTGCTGTGAGGTGATATCATGCTTCCCTCTTTTTTTTGAGATGCCCCGTGCAATTTCAAAATTTCCAAAGTTTTTTTAATTGGGATTTGAATTTCGCTCAAACTAGAGTTTTGTAACACAGGCAGTTAAATAACAATGACTTGAGTGGCCAGTTGCCAGATCTGTCCAACAACACAAAGCTACAAATGCTGTAAGGACATGCAATTTTATGCATTCCTTTTTTTCTCCCCATTTTAGATCCTTATTTTCATTTTCGATAATAGGTGCTAGATCACATCAATATGTATTTTTTTAATCTATTGCAGGCACCTTGGACACAACCAGTTTGATGCTGCTACAATCCCAAGTTGGATCAATAATCTCAAAAATCTTTACTTACTGTTAAGCACCTAGCCGTGTAGTACATGTACAACATATGATTTTTAAAATAGAAAGTGTAACACCAAATATTATTTTTGTTAGCTAGTAATAATCTACTTAGCCACCTTAATTTTTTTTAAATACGTCTCTTTTACATGTTTTTGTGAATATAAAGAATAATGTGAAACCAAATATACACACGTATGTGAAAACAGATACATACACACGCGTATACGTCATATATATATATATATATATATATATATATATATATATATATATGTTATACATACATATATACATATATATATGTTATACATACATACATATGTATGTATGTACAGACTATATATATGTTTGTATGTATATATGTACACACACGTATACGTCATATATATATATATATATATATATATATATATATATATGTTATACATACATACATACATATATATATGTTATACATACATACATATGTATGTATGTACAGACTATATATATGTTTGTATGTATATATGTATATATATATGACGTATACGTGTGTGTAATATATATATATATATATATATATATTATATACATACATATATATATATGTATATGTACACACACGTATACGTCATATATATATATATATATATATATATTATATACATACATATATATATATGTTATACATACATACATATGTATGTATGTATGTATGTATGTACATCTTTTCTTTTCTCTCTTGATCCCGGCTTTCCATTTTACTCTACAGGTCCATGGACTCTGCAAACTTGATTGGCAGCATACCTGCTGATATATTTAATTCAAGCCTCTCCAATGTGTGAGTCTCTTTTTCTCTCTCTGGTGTTTCTTTTTTTTCTTTTTTTTTGGGGTTGTGTGTGAGAATCGTTGCTTATGTGCACTTGTTCCATCAATATAGGACACTTGCTTCAAACAATCTCAATGGCACACTAGACCTTACTTCAGCAAATAATTCGGCACTGCTCCTTGTGAATGTGACAAACAACCACCTGACTGCCGTTGACAAGGGCAATTATAGAGGATCAATACTGTGAGTATAGAGGAGCTGGGTTCCATGATTGAATGCAATTCTTGGATCTATGTAGAGGTGTATTTTCTTTTATTAAGAAGAGAGACAATGTGTGACCATATTGACTTCCTACATTTTGATTGCACATCAAACAGACTGGATGGAAATCCATTGGAGTCCGGCACACCACCACCACCACCACCACCACCACCCCCACCCCCCCAACCCTCAAGCCATGCAAGTGCATCAAACTGCAGCAATACATGCCAAGATGAGTATACATTCAATCCCAAAGTGTCCGCAAATTGCCAGTGCACTCGCCCTCTGGTATGCAATGTCGCCTTTTTAGCACTCACAGTGCCCAGTTTCACAAATCAAGTGTCCAGTATGGAGAATGTGATTGCATCGGGGCTTAACACAAGTGCTTTGCTTAAAAACATTACATTATCGGACAACCAAGTGGTGGTGGAAGCTGTCTCGCCAACCCAAGTCACTCTGTCGGTCTTTCCACCGGGTGGCTCCGATGTATGGCCTTCTCGTGATGCAGCTCACTTATCATTTGTTCTGGTCAAAGCCCAGAATGTTTTGCGATTCGGCTGTTTGTACTGTGCATTCAATAACCTCCCTTATGACACAGGTACATCCTTTGCCCTACATTGATTGATTTGAGGTCCTTTGAAGATGTTGGTGGTTTTATAGACCATCACTAGTAGCGCATGCAGTGGCAAGATGACATAATTAGAGCCCTAACACATGCATACAATGGCAAGCACATAATTTAGCGTCCTAACACATGCAATTATAGTGTATTGCATACAATGACAGGGACAAAATAAAAGTCCTAACACATGCATTTGCAGCTGTTGAAGTCTGTGTTATGTGCTAGTTAATCACAATCTTATTAATCACGCTCTGACTAGTAGTGCACACAATGGAAAGAACATAATTAGATCCCTAAGACATGCAGGCTGTGCGAGGAATGTATGTACAAGGGTAAGAAGATAAGTAGATCTCTATGTTATGATTTGGTTAATCACAGCCTTTGTGTTTATGATGCAGTGGTTGTGCTAAGCAAGAGCAGCAGAACTGCAAAAATCGGTATTGGAATTGGAGCGGCCGTATTTGTGATTGCAATCGTGGTCGCTCAAGTTTATGCTATGAAGCAGAGAAAAAGAGCTGAAAAGGAGAAAAAATTGAATAAGCCTTTTGGTAAAGTAACCTTAGCATCTCATCTAGCAATGTAAGGGTCTCAGTTTCAATAAATAATCCATGCATACAATGGGCAACCTTGGCATCTAATTTGACAAGGTCTTAGTTTTAATATATCATTAATCAATGAGAGTGCACTGGACAACCTTGGCATATCTCATCTAGTAATGTAACATTTTAGTTGTCATATAAATCAAAAGTCCATGAGAAGGATGCATGAAGTAGACAACCTTGGAATCTCATCTAGCAATGTGATGAATAATAACAAAGAAGATTGCAATGCAAAGGAAAACCATGAAGCCTCTTTGTTGTATTTTTTCCTTGTCACAGCTGCTTGGATTGTAGCTGGTGAAGCGGAAGTTCCTCAATTGAAAGGTGCCCGGTGGTTCTCATTGGAGGAAATAAGAAAGTGTACCAACAATTTTAGCCACAGCAATGAGATTGGTGAAGGAGGATATGGCAAGGTACTAGATTGCAGCTCAACTATGTACCTTCACATGTGCTGCCATTTATCGCTTGATGTACCTTCATATGCCCATTATTGCAGGTATACAAAGGCCTCCTATCAGGAGAGAGAGTGGCCATTAAGAGGGCAGGGGCTAACTCTTTACAAGGTGCCACGGAGTTCAAAAATGAGATAGAGCTCTTGTCTAGATTGCACCATAGAAACTTGGTGGGTCTGATAGGATTTTGCTTCGAAGAAGGCGAGCAGATTCTTGTATATGAGTACATGCCAAATGGGACATTAAGAGAATGCCTCTCAGGTACAATATGTTAAGCTCGATTAAACTTTAATTAACTAACTCTGTTTGACTAGGCAAAGTAGGCATTTTTGAGGTGATATTAGTAGATAGATAGGTCTAGTTGGTCAATGCGGTGGAGGAGGAACCCAGTGTTCCACACTTGCATTAAGCACATTGAAATACAATATCACTTTGTGTACGAGCTGATCTTGGATGGCGAGGTCGAGCTAGACAACAGAGAATCGTGTCAATATCTTTGAATTGGTATTGGACCTTGCTACTAGACTAGGGGATGCATCTTGGAAGGATGTTGTGAAGATGCATGGGGAGATCCTCTTATAAGGTTTAGATGATGTGTGATGTGAATTGACATGGAAAATGTTATGCCATTGGTGTGTCTTCATAGGTAAAATTGATATACAGATGGACTGGGAAAGGAGGATAGCACTTGCCCTCAGTTCTGCAAGGGGCATTGCTTACCTACACACCGAAGCTAATCCACCCATCATTCACAGAGACATTAAGTCAAGCAATATCCTTCTTGATGAAAAGCTCATGGCCAAGGTTGCAGATTTTGGGCTCTCCAAGCTTGCACCTACCGAGGATGCGGAGGCTCCCTTATCCATACACGCCAAAGGAACACCGGTAAGAGAACAAGACCCATTGGTGTATCAAAACACTTGGCTTAAACAACATGCTGCAAATTCTTAAGGGTCATTTCTTCATTCATTGCAGGGATATCTTGACCCAGATTATTTTATGACCGGTAAACTCACATATAAGAGTGATGTATATAGTTTTGGGGTGGTGTTGCTTGAAGTGGTGACTGGTAGGCTGCCACTTCAAGGCAGCAAGTATGTGGTGCACGAGATAAGAATAGCACTTGCACAAGGTGGGATGGATTTAGTGGTCAAATCCATGGTGGACCCTGATTTGAGAGAGTATCCACCTGAGGCATTGGAAAGACTAGTGGAGTTGGCATTGTCTTGTGTGCAGGATGATCCCGCCTCCCGACCCACCATGGTGGAGGTGGTGAGGGAGATTGAGTCTCTCTCAGAAGTTCTCTATGCTAACATGGACATAAACTTACAGAAAAAACATGCACCAGCTATATGGAGAAGAGCTAACACTATGCATAGCACTTTGGAATACAGTGGAAACTATGTGGGATGAACACAACTATAGAGTAAGTCGAGCCAGAAAAACTTTGTTACTACCCCAAAAAATTTACTTGTACAGTATTAGTATGGCTGTCTATGTAAGCATCCATCCATCCATCCATTAATCAATGCCTACATACATACATTCCCTTGATGAATCAACCACATTCAAGACTTCAAGGACCAAAGTAATGTCCACATCTCTTATATTATCTTCAGGAAGGACATTGCTTTTCAAACATTCAAAAGCCTATCTAGAAATGCTGTCAAGCGCATCAAATTCAACATTGTGTAATCAACATATTTTGTAATCGACGAGTGTTGTTTCGATTCAGCAAATTGATTTCAGAGCTTTGTAATCTGTAGATTCCCATAATGGATAACAAAACCTCTTGTAACCATTCAATTAATATGTGTGTGCGCGCGCATATGTATAAATATATATATTTATATATATAATATAATGACACTTTCATGTGGGTGGAGAGTTGCCACACTTCCACTCCAAAATTTACAAGAGTAAGGAACATGCCCTTCCTTGTTGAGAGACTACTTGTGCTTGGTAGTCCGCAAATTTTCTAATTGGCAATTGGTGTTTTATTTCAACAAATTGATTTCAGAGCTTTGTAACCTGTGGATAGACAACAAATGTCACATGCACCATGCAGTGTGACACTGCCTCATCAACAGTGCTATACTTATATAGATATTTAGTACCTTGTTTTAGGAATATTTGTCATATGTGTCATAACCCCATTGTGAGCCCCAATCCAAGACATGTCAGGCACGAGCTTCTTAGGTCAGTCTCCTAGCCTTAGATGTCAAGGTGAGTCCCTTAACCCACTTAGAGAACAAGCATTTAGGTCATCTGAGAACTAGGGCATGTGAAGTCAGTCCTTTAGGTGCATATACAAAGCATATTAAAGCATGGGTGCATGGGCCAGCCCATGGGACCGGCATGGAATGGGTTTATGGGCTAGCCCATGGGAAAGCAGCCCTTCATGAGTCTAGAAACCTTGTTTGCTAGCTGTTTTTGACGTAATTGGCCAGCATCAAGAGATGCCACAGCAGCCAAGCCTCACACAAGAGAAAAGTGTGGTATTTAATGCTTAAATTCAATTGATCATGGACATTTAGAGCAGGTGAACAACAATTGTCTTTCATCGACTAATAGCACAAGGCACTATATAAGTAGCCCCTCATTCCTTTGCATAAAATCATCTCATAAATCATTCTTTAGTCATAGAAAACAGTGCAGATATGTATGCTTGAAGACCTTGGTCTTTTGCATGCATAAATCTCAGCCAAGCACCTAGTACTGCAGTCCATTGGCAGCCCCAAAGTTTGCTTGAAGCAAGTGGGAAAACATTGTTCTAAGAACAAACATTAGACTTGTGACTCAATTTATGTAGGCCCCTAGGAAGCTACATTTGGATGTGACTAGATGGATTTTCAAGTACATAAAATTCACAATTAATAATAGACTTTTCTACGAGGCTCGTATAGAGATACAATGACATGGATACACAGATACTGATTAAGCTAGTAGTGTCATGTAGATAGAAGATCTATCAGTGGCTTTATGTTTTCTTTTGGGAGTGTTGTTATGAGTTGCCTTGTCACGTATAAAGGCAGCGTACAGGGATGTTGCTATGACAACTTATGAGGTAGCTTGGCTTTAGAAGCTACTTGTTGATATCAGTGAGCATGTGGATAGGGTTGTTGTCATTTATGTGACAACATGAGTAGCATATAGTGGCTTTTAACCTAGTATACCATGTTAGAACGAAGTACATTGAGGTGCATTATCACTTTATAAGGAAGAAGGTTTTCGCAGGTAATCTAGATTTGGTATATGTCAACATAGAGGGTTAGGTGATTGATGTCTTCATGAAGATATTGAGCACAAAGAAGCTCCATAGATTCTTACTTAGAGTGCAATGTGTAGAGTTGAGCTCGAGAGGAAGTGTTGAGATATCGAACGTAACTAGTGCTGTGGACATTGATAACCTGCCTAGATGATAGCTTCTATACTTATGCCACCGACATGGTTGGTGAGATTATGTTTAATATGCTGCCAATGGACAATAGGTTATGTGTGACAGCCACTTTGGAGTACTAGAGATATGGCATAGTGATAGCGCAACTCATAGAGGAGTTCACACTATGCACCGATCATTATATGTTATACTAGGTGAGTACTTTCCTTTATAATATGTACTCTTATCTCTTTATGTTAATGGTTTTAGAGAAGAGAAGAAGATAGAAGAAAATTCAGCTATCCATCTCTCATGTATCTTGCTCTCTTTTGTGTGTGTGTGTTTGCTTGCAAGGAACTCAAGCTCTCCCTCTCCCCTGCATTCTCTTTAGATCAACCTTTCATAATGTTCGATGTTTTTGCATGCCATTCATTGTTAATGTTAAGGGACCTAGGAAAAACCATAAGGATAGCAACATGGAAAAATTAAAAAGGATAGCAACATGGAAAAATTAAAAAGGAGGATTCCCCAAAGGCATCCATGGTATAAGACAAGGGTGGAACCAAACATGCACTTTCTTTGGTGAAAGAGATAGCATCCATGGTTTGAAGAGATGTAGCACTAGAGGATGATCCATGATGCAAGAAAATCAAGAAGTGTCTAGTAAGAGAGCAAGTATTTTAAAAAATAGGGACTCTCCGATTCAAGTGTCTACTAGAGGAAGTCTAGGAAAGCATGAAGAAGATTATGTTGAGTTGTATTTGGTTTGCAAATTAGTAGTCTAGCCAAGGTGAGATTAACATAATCGTATGTAAAAATCTCTTCTCCCAATTTCTCTTCCCCTTCTACTTAAGCTTGAGCTTAGTTTTTTAGCTTGAGTAGAACAATTATATCAATAAACAGGTTTGATTAGCATTAGCACTATAGGTAGCCAAATCAGCAGAGCAGTAACACTCGTCACTTTTGGCTAAAAAGTATTCATCACTCCTTATTATGAGTAATATTCTTGAGCTAACAATGGTGTAGAAGCATCCATGAGCATAACACACATAAAGCACACAGAGTAGAGTCAATAACATTTCCTCTCTTTTCACTAACTTAACATATAGCACATCATGAGCAAGTAAATGCGCGTGGGAATGCAGATTATAACTCATCTAGTTCAGAGAGTCTTAATGATGAGTTAGAAATTCTAATGGTGAGAACTTGATGTGCAAAACATGACAGGAACGTACCACCACATGCTAAAGCTCATGGAGCTCGCAATGACCCATAGCCATTGAGGAGGAGGTTACAAAGAGTGAGATATATCTAGTTTAGAGATTGACATACAGGGGACATGCTATGCATTATACATATATGACATCTATGGTGAAGCATGTAGAGCCTACATGTTTTGATGAGGAAATTGGCAAAGAAGCTCAGGACGAAGCCTATGAATGAAGAGATTAATACATTGGTACATTGTGATACATGGTATTTGGTTGAGTTACCAAATGACAAGAATGTAATTGGTTACGAATGGGTTTACATGGTCAAATATAAGTCGGATGGATCTGAGGAAAGATATAAAGCAAGGTTGGTCGCCAAGGGTTATCCATAAACTCATGGGCTTGATATAATGAGACATTTAGCCCAGTGGCTAAAATCGCTACTGTAAGATCTATGATTTTATTTGCTCCCTCAGTTCTGCGCGCCACGTGCCCAAACAACAGAAGCAAGGCGCTGCGGCGACCAACCCTAAACCTTAAAACATCTTTTTAAAATAATAATAATAATTTAATTGAATTAAATTTAAAAAAACCGAAACCGAAACCCGCGTGGAGCGGAAAGAGAAATTTTTTAATTGGAAAAAAATTTTGAAAAGAAAAAACCCCCAATCGACCTCGGCCTTGGTCTCGGTCTTTTGATATATATATATATAGGAGAGTGAGCCTCCATAGCTTTCTTTCAAGTGAAAGCCTAAGGGGAGTGGAGCTTTATATGTAGTCTACCCCCCAAGGAGGAGTGGAGTGGGCATGTGGGATAAAGCCTTCACCTTTCCCCCCACAAGCAAATAGAGTGTTCTGAGGACCACGGGAGCTCCGGATAGGCGAACACTGTGCTGTAAAGCACACTAGGACCCCTTGAACGATACACTCGTCTTAAGCTATCACACGCCCTACGACCATAAGTAAGGGGGTAAAAAACGGGTTGAAAACAAGACGAAAACAAGTAAAAACGGGGTGCGAAACACCTGAGAAACCACTTGTGTAGGCTTCAAGGGTAGTTACCAACACCCGTAGGGTACCCACATCACATGCATCTATGCTCTGGTCGGGTGCTAGAGTCCGAGCAACTAGAAAGCATTTCGGTATTCTACCAACTTCATTTAATGAAGGCCCTACTGAGCTACCACCTTCTGACGCTCTTCCTAAAGTAGAGGTCCCTAGAAGTTAATCCATAAGAAGTGACATTGTGTCCACTTCAAGAGAACCGTTTGGCACGCCAAGTTTAGATGGGATATTTCTCAATGAAAATTGGAAATATGATCTACACACGGAGACTCTGACTTACCTATACACGGGTTACACATACCATGTAGGTTGGTTAAAAGTCATACGATCTACATCTAGTGCCACCAATCTAGATGAACAACAACAACAAATGATATGTGAGGGTATTCATAGAATTATCCAATTCGAGAGGCAGAATAGGGGAGTGAACCTAGTTTCCACTGGCCCTATGAGATTTTTGGATACGGGCGAGGCCAAACAACCAACCCTGTCACAATTGGAGACTCCCTCGGTGAGTCCCATAGATCCTTCGTATGTTGTTTTCGCCTGGAGTCTCAATGCAGGTTGAGCCCACGAGCAGTAACTTTAGCTTTCTAACTTTGGCTTAACTTTCCATTAGGGAATCCATAATTCCTACTCCGATGATGAGCATGACGAAAAGTGTACCCGTTACCACTATAGTTAGTACAACACCGCTACCTAGTGGTACAGTACCTACAACAGTGCGTACCAGTACATATCAACCATATGTACCTATCGCTACTCATGCTTATGTAGCTCCTATGCCTCCTTTGCCAATGGCGTATGCTCCACGAATGCCTTATCACAACCCTTATCCAAGAGAAGCTAGGCCTAGTCACATATCAGATCCTACGTCAACTGCATACATATCAAGACCACTACTAACTCCTGTCAACCAAGCCATCCCAGAAGTGCCTCCACCAGCTATGCCTGCTCACTTAGGTGATCTAGCAGCGTTTGCTCAAACGATCGGAAAATCTATTGCGGAAAACATGTGTGGCATGCCTGAGAGAGAGCTTAGAAGTAAGGCGGTACAAGTTGCCAAGCTCACTCAGAACTTCAGTGGTGGTAACAAAGATGTTAGGAAGCACATTGAAGTTTTTGAGAACACGTGTGTGATTCCTTGGAAGAGCACAATGAGCTACATAAATGTAAAGCCTTAGGCTTAACCTTGAGTGGAAAAGCCGGAGATTGGTATCTAACTTTAAGGGTTGAAGAGCGTACTCACTATCCCACTCTCAAGAGATTGTTCTTGAAAGAATACATATGTGAGGGTGTGCTTTGGGGAGTAGCATCTCAACTCCAAAAAGCTGAACGCGAGGAAGGAGAGTCAGTGAGAGACTTTATTAGTCGACTAAAGCATCTAAATTCTCACTGTACTCCCGATGAGCGCTTCAATAACAACCAACTTCTTGATAGATTCATCCGAGGATTGTGCCACGAGGACATATACAATGGCCTAGTCATTAGAGGTCTTACGACGTGGGAAGCGGTCACTGCCAATGCAATCTAGTTAGAAGACAACTTGATGATTGTTGCAGGTAAAAAGGTGTCTTCGGAGACAAAGTCCGTTAGTTTGCAAGTATCTGGGCACGAGCCAATGACTGTAAAACCTATTACCAAGGAGCCCAAGATATCTGAAATGTCTAAGCTGACCTTACTAAGGCTCTCCAAGAATACTTTAGGGGTAATCGAGCTCCTCAAAATAGCCATATGTACCCAAGAAGAGAGCAACAATGGTGTTCGGTTTGCTTAGGACCACATAGCACGAGTGAATGTCCCACATTCAGAGTCAAATTCAATGGGACTTGCAATGCATGTGGTAATTATGGCCATCAATCTAAGGATTGTCTAGTACTTAAGCGTATGTTAGCAAATCAGGCACCACTAACTTGGTCAAACACACCTCAAGTACCCGCATTGATGCCTGCACCACCTGTCGAGCAACCGTCACAACACATAGTTCCAAGGAACCCAAATTTAGTCCAGCCTGTGCTGTTACCACCGCCAGTGCTAGGACCGCAACCTCCACATCCAAGGATTACCCCTATAAACTAGATGGGTTGTGAGTCACATAGTGCGTGTGGGGATTATGAAGAGGATATAGACCCCACTGTTCCATATGGGATTGATACGTTTGAAATGACTCCCCAGTACTACATGGAGGATCATTTCGGGCAAGTCAAGCCTGTATATCAAGCGGCTACTCTCGCCACAAGAGGGCAAAACCTTAATACCTTGGCGAGGAGACCACCTCTTCAATGCTACGATTGTGGTGGACTGGATCGTCGCGGAGTGCCCTAATAGGCTACAGAAGATCGCTACTCAAATGCAACCAAATCAAGGGAGCATGTCGAGAATGCCGGTACTTACATGTAATCGTTGTGGCATAGATCATTTGATTGCTCAATGTCCACATAATCCGAGTGCACCCAAGATTACGCCATTGAATTTGGTTGAGGTCACCAATGAGGCACTCGGAACCACACTTGTTGTACCCGCGAATGTAGTCACACGGTCAATGATTCAAAATCTAAACTACATTCTTGAAGAGAGGGATACTGCATCAATTGCTCGAGCAAAGAAAAAGAAAACGCCGACGGAAGAAATCGCTTAATGCCACAAGCTCCAAGCCTAGTTCAAAGATTAATATAGGAACAGGAGACGACCCCGTGTATATGAATGATCCGGAAGATGATTCTAATTCAATAGAAACCATGGGGACCAAAGCCACTACTTTAAGGGAGGAACCCACTCGGGAGCGCAACGAAGGAGAATCAAGTGAATACATAAATCAAGGGAAACAAAGGGAAACTCCTCCGGCCCCACAACCAAGTCAGCTAATGCCCTCTCGGCTACCCAGATTGACTGAGACTCCTAAGGACAAGCCATGTGGGCCAAAAACCCTCAAGAAAAAGATTGGAACTTACCCAAACCCAGTTGAGGAGATTGAACAAGTGCAACACTTAAGGGGTTTGGTGGAAGAAACACAGAGAACTAGAGCCAGACCCTAGAAAAATCAAGATTCCAGACACAGTGTTTCCTACACAAGTTCAGCCTCACAGGAGCCATAAACCGTTAGCTATACCTAGTATCATTCGGGAAGAAAGTGAGGATAGGACATCAGGAAGTGGGCAGACACCCTTCTTTCTTGAAAGAATGTTTAGTGAGGGAATGCCTAACCCCATCAAAGAGGAAGCGATTCCATCTTCACCAGCCCCTAGTCAGGAGCCGATATCTCGAAAAGTACCGTTGAATGTGTCCAAACTAATGGATTTCATGTCCTCTGAAATTAGAACCACGATCATATCTAAGTTATACGGAGATCCTAAGCTATTCTTAGCTCTTCGGGCATTTCTCAATGGAGAACTGAAGGCAGGGTTACCACAATTTGCAAATATGGATAGACCTGACATGCTTCAAGATGAGGAGGAACATTTGGATATACAGCCCAACCTAGATGGGGACTCGGTCGTTGAAATACTTGTTAACAAGTTGGGACAGTACTTTGAAGGTGATGAATCTAATGCAACCCTCCCCATAACTACCAAGGGATTAACTTTAAAGGGAATCCTTGATGGTGGTGCTGGAGTGAGCATTGTGACTAAAAACTATTGGGAATCTATGGGAAGACCTCACCTTGAAGTCACAAACATAGTGGTTAAGATGGCAAACGGAACTATAGCTAAACCTATTGGAATGTTAAGGGACCTTAAGATCAAGGTTATGGGATACAAGGTAAGACATACCTTCATTGTAATGGATTTCTCTAAGCATCCTATGTCATATCAAATGATCTTAGGACATCCCTTCATGAGGGAAGCACAACTGGTGCATGACTGGCCGAAAAACCATGTCTACTTACAATTCTAGGACTCTGTCATTCGAGTTGATCTTGAGAATGGTCGCGCGCATCCTTCAGGAAGCAAGGTTATCATCGATAATCGATCAGATACCACTATTCACTCAGTCCCATTAAAGTATTGCTATACATGCAAAAAAGAGACTGATAATGGGAAAGATTCTCCGTATATGGATGTCCTATCGGGCATGACTGAGTCGGATAAGGTGGATTGGGTACACCTAGCGGCAACCATAGACACATGGGGAAATAGAGGCACAAGTTGGGTAATGCCTGAGGGGCAAGATATGCCACCATTAGTGCCAGTAAACATGATAGGTGTTATGCACTTGACTCCTGATGGCAAGAAAGTGGCAAATTCCCCTGACACTGAAAGTAGCAACTCTGACCAATGCGACTCTGAGTCTGAATCTCAAGAAGAAACTGACTCTGAGCCTGATAGGGGGTATGTCTGCAGCCCTGCGTTTCTAACAGTTTCTTTTCCTCAGATACTTCAAGCATCCGTCAAGATCAAGACTGTGCAACATCGGAGACTTCAGCAAGTAAGTCCTTCTTTAATTGATTGTCTACACCAATATAAACGCTTACTTGATTGCACGCTAAGTGTGCCATTTGTCAATCGTTGCTCGTCGTAGATTGTTTACACCTCTTGCTGCTCTCTTTTGTATCTTCACATATGTCGAGAACCTGTAAAACTGATCCAAGATAGACTCCACAACTTGGATATAGGCTCCACCTTAAGTTCGAGCCTCCCCTACATAGAACTTATGTGTTAATGCTCGACCTAGATTGAGTCTTTGTTCTCCATGTTAGTGCACCGGCCTTAAGGCTCGAACTTGAGGCTTTGCTCCATATGCTAGTGTACCCCGCCAGCCTTAAGGCTCGAGCTTGAGTTTGAGCCTTTGCTCTCCATGCTAGTGTACCCCGCCAGCCTTAAGGCTCGAACTTGAGTTGGAGCCTTGGCTCTCGATGCTAGTGTACACCGGCCTTAAGGCTTGAACTTGAGTTGGAGCCTTTGTTCTCCAATCTACACCGGCCTTAAGGCTTGAACTTGAGTTGGAGCCTTGGCTCTCGCCAGCCTTAAGGCTCGAACTTGAGTTGGAGCCTTGGCTCTCGATGCTAGTGTACACCGGCCTTAAGGCTCGAACTTGAGTTGGAGCCTTTGTTCTCCAATCTAGTGTACACCGGCCTTAAGGCTCGAGCTTGAGTTGGAGCCTTGGCTCTCGATGCTAGTGTACACTGGCCTTAAGGCTCGAACTTCAGATTGAGCCTTTGTTCTCCATGCTAGTGTACTCTGGTCTTAAGGCTCGAACTTGAGTTTGAGCCTTTGCTCTCCATGTTAGTGCACCCCGGCCCCTTAAGGCTCAAACTCCAGTTTGAGCCTTTGCTCTCCATGCTAGTGCATCCCAGTCCCTTAAGGCTCGAACTTCAAATTGAGCCTTTGTTCTCCATGCTAGTGTACTCTAGTCTTAAGGCTCAAACTTGAGTTTGAGCCTTTGCTCTCCATGCTAGTGCACCCCTTAAGGCTCGAACTCCAGTTTGAGCCTTTGCTCTCCATGCTAGTGCATCCCGGTCTCTTAAGCCTCGAACTTCAGATTGAGCCTTTGCTCTCCATGCTAGTGCACCCCGGCCCCTTAAGGCTCGACCTTCAGATTGAGCCTTTGCTCTCCATGCTAGTGCACCCCGGCCCCTTAAGGCTCGAACTTAAGTTTGAGCCTTTGCTCTCCATGCTAGTGCATCTCAGCCTTAAGGCTCGAACTCCAGATTGAGCCTTCGTTCTCCATGCTAGTGTACACCGGCCTTAAGGCTCGAACTTGAGTTGCAGCCTTTGTTCTCCATGCTAGTGTACACCGGCCTTAAGGCTCGAACTTGAGTTGGAGCCTTGGCTCTCGATGCTAGTGTACACCGACCTTAAGGCTCGAACTTCAGATTGAGCCTTTGCTCTCCATGCTAGTGTACTCTGGCCTCAAGGCTTGAACTTGAGTTTGAGCCTTTACTCTCCATGCTAGTGCATCCCGGTCCTTTAAGGCTCGAACTTCAGATTGAGCCTTTGCTCTCCATGCTAGTGCACCTCGGCCCCTTAAGGCTCGAACTTGAGTTGGAGCCTTTGTCTCCATGCCAGTGTACACCAGTCTTAAGGCTCGAGGCCTTGGCTCTTGATGCTAGTGTACACCGACCTTAAGGCTCGAACTTCAGATTGAGCCTTTCGCTCCATGCTAGTGTACTCTGGCCTCAAGGATTGAACTTGAGTTTGAGCCTTTACTCTCCATGCTAGTGCATCCCGGTCCTTTAAGGCTCGAACTTCAGATTGAGCCTTTGCTCTCCATGCTAGTGCACCCCGGCCCCTTAAGGCTCGAACTTGAGTTGGAGCCTTTGTTCTCCATGCTAGTGTACACCGGTCTTAAGGCTTGAACTTGAGTTGGAGCCTTGGCTCTCGATGCTAGTGTACACCGGCCTTAAGGCTCGAACTTGAGTTGGAGCCTTTGTTCTCCATGTTAGTGTACACCGGCCTTAAGGCTCGAACTTGAGTTGGAGCCTTGGCTCTCGATGGTAGTGTACACTGGCCTTAAGGCTCGAACTTCAGATTGAGCCTTTGTTCTCCATGCTAGTGTACTCTGGCCTTAAGGCTCGAACTTGAGTTTGAGCCTTTGCTCTCCATGCTAGTGCACCCCGGCCCCTTAAGGCTCGAACTTCAGATTGAGCCTTTGCTCTCCATGCTAGTGCATCCCGGTCCCTTAAGGCTCAAACTCCAGTTTGAGCCTTTGCTCTCCATGCTAGTGCATCCCGGTCCCTTAAGGCTTGAACTTCAGATTGAGCCTTTGATCTCCATGCTAGTGCACCCCGGCTCCTTAAGGCTCGAACTCCAGTTTGAGCCTTTGCTCTCCATGCTAGTGCATCCCGGTCCCTTAAGGCTCGAACTTCAGATTGAGCCTTTGCTCTCCATGCTAATGCACCCCGGCTCCTTAAGACTTGAACTTAAGTTTGAGCCTTTGCTCTCCATGCTAGTGCACCTCGACCTTAAGGCTCGAACTTGAGTTGGAGCCTTTGTTCTCCATGCTAGTGTACACCGGCCTTAAGGCTCGAACTTGAGTTGGAGCCTTGGCTCTCGATGCTAGTGTACACTAGCCTTAAGGCTCGAACTTCAGATTGAGCCTTTGTTCTCCATGCTAGTGTACTCTGGCCTCTTAAGACTCCAACTTAAGTTCAAGCCTCCCATACATGGAACTTCGCCTTAAGGCTCAAACTTGAGTTTGAGCCTTGTCTCTCTATGCTAGCGTACCCCTAGCATATGAGTGCACAACTTGGATCTAGGCTCCAGCTTAAGTCGAGCTTTTGTATAGATTAAGTAAATGCAAGTGAGGCTCTTGCTATTCAAGAAAACTTTTTGTAGCATGCATTAAGTTTCTTAAGTTTGATAGGTTTTGATTTGATATGTAGCATTTAAATCCATTTTTTTCTAAGGTTTTGAAACTTTTTTTTTGCTTCACAGGAATGGAAGCTAGCAGAGCGCCCGTTACCTCGCAACCACATGGTGCACCAATCTTTACTCTGGATGCTCTCGAAACAACAACTCAAGCTAAAAGTGTCACTCCTAGAATTAAGGTGGATAAAATCTTCGAATTGAGTAACAAAGAAGGAGTAAAATGGTTTGTGGATAGCTACGATGCTAGTGCAAACTTCAAAGGAGTCCTCCATTTGTTTTTGTCTCAAGGTGATACATCATATGGAGATATGGGGATTGTGGTAGGTGCTAAGGATGATGTGGATGCAAGAGCAAACCCATGCTTCACATGCACTGTATTGCCAGAAGGAGAAACTACAAAAGCAAATAAGTTTTGCTTATCATTGGAAACTTTTCACCCAGCAGACATGACTGGCAGTAAACTAGAAAAGGACAATTCTATTGTAAAGTTAGGATTGAAGATCATTGACTTTTCCAATCAAGAAGACTCAGGGGTGGATAATGTGGAGGACCTGGTGAAAGCAGTGAGACATGCAAAGAAGGCTTTGGATTCACGAAAAAATTCCATACCTAAAAAGGAGACAATAACCACTCAAGTTAGGAAAATTGTGGAGAAAAAAGGCAGGGCCATAGTGAAGAGTGCACTTGAAGCATCTACAAATGCTCGTGCAACTTCTTCAAAACATAAAAAGGAGGGTGACAAAATAAAAGTCCTTGATGTAAGCACAATAGCAGCTGAAGACATGGCAGGCTCTCAGGTGCAAGAAGAGGAGCAAGCACTTGCAAAGAAGAGAAAGGCAAAGCACTCTACAAAGGTTCAAGAAATCTCTTTAAAGAGGCAAAGGACAAAACCAACAAGTGGTTCAAAGGAGATAGATGCGTCCGATGATGAGCTAATGGAGGTTGAGACTCTAAACAAGGGCAGCAAAGCAATTATCTCATTAGAAATAAAGAAGGGATATTATCCCTTTGGTCTAAATGAGGTCTTCAGCATTGATGTGATGAAATGTTATCCTGCTCCTTCAAACTATGTGTATAGAAGGTTAAATAAGGATTGGGTTCGTATTTTGACCCAAGACTTTATTGAGGACCCAAAGCAAGAGGAGATACTTGCAATTTTGATGCCCTATAATCGTGCTACAAAACAACCCCTTGATAAACTTGCAAAAGAAGATATTCATAAAGTTGAATATTGGATTATCTCTGGTCAACACTCCATTAGTGCTGAAAAAGCTTGCAAGCTCTAAATATGGCTAAAGTGACCCCTCCACTGCGTCAGCAATTCAGGTTCAGGAGATCAAAGATAATTGTAAATTGCTCGCCCAAGATTTCTCGTGACATTTCCAAGGATGCGAATTTATCTGTTACAAAGTCAATGCAAAAGGAGCCATTCCTCGATCAACTTCTACAAGCTCGAGCACAATGGCATGCAAACGGTCGTCCTAGTAAACCTTTGCCTAGTGTCAATCAACCCAAGATGGACGAGTCTTGGAAGGTACTCTTTTGATTCTTTGCTATATCTTGGTAAATCATAGACCTACATTACTTCTTCTTTACTTCTTCATAGATCTATAGTTTTAAGTATAGCAGTAGCATAAGAAAGATGCATGTAAGGCTTCTTCTCAAACTACATAAACTTAATAGTTTGGTTTGAAATTGAACTTCAAGCCTCACCTCTCTGTGATGGTGTAGCACTTGCATATCTAATTATGGCTCGAACTTAAGTTGGAGCCTCACTTGCAAGTGCTAGATTTGCATACGGAGGTGATGCTCAAAACTAAGATCGAGCATCACCATTATATACTAGTTTAGCACTGCAAGTGAGGCTCAAACTCAAGTTTGAGCATAAGCTCCAAATGATTGAAAACCCATAGATGCATAATTCCTCCTAATATTTTGTGATATCTATAGTGAGGGGGCTAACTTCTTACTTTGCAACTTTGCAGGCCTTTGTGGAGACCACGGAGCACACACTATATAAGAATTTTGTCAAAAATGATTTACACTTGCTTCTATGTGATGATGATGTATGGCAGAACTGGGTTAAGATCATGAGGCTTTATGCAAAAGGCTTGCTACCAAATACGAAACTCAAACTAAAGGTCTTGATCAAAATCCCAGACTTCCAACTTTGAAGAGTGGGCAAATTCAGCAGGCACCAGGAATAGTCCAACTAGGCCCAACGTTGTTTAGGTGCATTTTAGGCCTTCAGAAGAGTGAAGTTTTGGACATTCAAACATCACTTCTTGACAAGAGAATATTTCTTAAAAAGGGAAAGCAAGCCCATCAAAGAATGGATATGGAGGAGATGGCTTGGAAGCTAAAAACAGATCGAGTTCTCAAAGATGCAATAACCGCCTTCTATTTTGATCTGACAAGGGAAAAGATGACTTGGGAACAGGTGTGTGAGACATATAAGGTAGGGGAGTATGAGTATAATCAATTGAGGAGCTACAGCCAGTCCTTTGTTAGGGATGCTCTCAATCGTTCAAAAAAAAATCCTTCACTTCCAAAAAGTGTAGTAACTTTACTGAATCACCTATATAGAGCATCTATGGGTATTGTATCTCAACAAGAGTCTATTCCTTGCAAAATTAGGGGGGTGGGTTTTGATATGACAAAGATTATAGCCTTCTGTAGTGAAGAGCATGTACCATTTCAACTGGCAATCATGGACCTACATGGTACAAAGGAGCAGCTCTCGTCAGAATTTTTCTCCAAGTTGGCACTTGCTTTGAACACACTAAACTCACAATATGAATATATTCTTGTGTGTTTTGTTGATTTCATCACCATTGGAATGCTTATCGAAGGGATTTCTAGCCAGTCAACAAAGGTGCACTATGAATTTGGCGTGATCCACACACAAAAAGATGATGCCTGGACATCTGGAACAGTTGAGATTGCAACTGTTATTCTTTTCATCAGCAAGGTTGACAAGTTTGAGGCCATTGATAAGGTTCTCACAAAAAATGTATTCATCTCAGGATCTAGTGGCCAAAATAGAGAATTCATCGACAAAGGCTTTATTGATGGTCTCATCACAGGGTTTTGTCCTAAACAGAGCTATGTTGTAGAGATATATTGTGGTGAGTTGTGCAGAGGAGAGCTTGCTAAAGAAGAGACGATGTATTACTTTATGCAAAGATGATTTGGAAGCGATGGCATTAGAATCAAAGTGCTCTGCCCTTTTAGATGGTCACCCGTCCTTGCAAGAGTGGTGTGGTGCAAGGGGCGGCAAAAAAAAGCAAACACTAGATGATGCAGAAAAAGAGAACCTTCAAAATCTTCACATTGATGACCCACCAAGTATAGAGGACGAAGAGGAAGGTGATGATATTGACAACAAAAATGACATAGATGATGATAAAGAAGTTGGGGATGCTATAGACTTTGAAGATGCAGGACAAAGGAATGAAGAGGACCAAAGGAATGATGCTCTATTCAATGAGGATGCCGAAGACAATTTTGAAGATATTGGAAGGCATGAAAATGATGATGAAGGTGGGAATGGTGATGATATATTGGATTCTGCAAAAGCCATGAAAGCTACAAATGTTGGGGTTGCTATGGCCGTTGAGAAGATTGGGGATACAGATATCAACAAGGCTTTCCATGCTCATAGCCCATCAAGCTCTCAACCAAAGAAAGGTAGAAAAGTGCATTGACAGTGCTTATTATGAATGTACAACGAATGGTGATCATTGAAAGGAGCTTATCAACAACTAATATTAGCATAGGTTTTGTTCAAAGTGTGGATTTGTTGAAATAATTATTTGTCTTTTGATTAATACATTAGCTTTTTTGGATTCACTTTTAACATTTTTCTATTAAAGTGAATATTTCTATTCTATTTATCCTTTATTTCATGCCAACGTCTAGTACAAATGATGATGCACACTTACTATTAAGAAATTACTCCATATCCTAGTGTAGCAGTGAGGCTCAAAATTAAGTTTGAGCCTAATACAAATGATGACGCACACTTACTATTAAGAAATTACACTTACTCCATATCCTAGTGTAGCGGTGAGGCTCAAACTTAAGTTTCAACCGTACCTCCACTTATGTCCAACCTTGGGGATGTCTTCCAACACAAGGCACAATCTCAAGTTGAGCGATCTTTACGTTGCCCTTGTAAGTGAGGCTCAAACTCAAGTTTGACTCTTATGTTATGGTTCCTAATTCATTATGGTACATCAGTCGAAGTTTAGTAATCTAAGTTTGGATACAAAGTATATGTGTAGATATAAAAATGACTAGTATTGTATTAGCCTTGGTGTATTATTTAAATCCTAAAAGTAATAGCATTTTATTTTAATCTTACAGATATATACAAAGAAGGGAAAGACGAAGATAACATTGCTCAACTAGAACATCATCATGAAAGCCCTACTAGAGAGATCAACTCTCATGATTTAAATGCTAGAAATAATGAAGACAACATGGTGGAGGTAGATCACATCGATGATTCAGCTTTGCAAACATCTTCAAGGCCTTCAAGTGATAGGACTAAAGAGACTAAGGACATTCCTAATTTGCAAGTTAATGTTGAGGTTAGTGAGAATAAAGATAAAGTTAATGAAGAGCTTCAAGAGACTTCTGCAACCAAGGAGAGACAAGAAGAGATTGTTGAACAAATGGATGAGGCTACATATGCTACAAATAAATAAAGGGAAAATAGTTGAAATCAAGGACTCTGTGGCATAGGGTGTTGAAGAAATTGATGAGGCTACATATGCTACGAATAAAGAGAGAATAGTTGAAATCAAGGACTCTGTGGTGGTAGAGGGTGCCAAGAAAACTAAAGGTATATCTTTTTCAATAGGATGTTATTTAAGATGATTTATTCAGCAATTTTGTGTGTTAAAAAGTATGTTTCTCAGCGAGAGTTGTTTTTGTAGGTATAGCTGCTTCTAACAATCACAAGTTAAGTACGCAAGAAATAGAGCAACGTGTTGAGCTACGTTCCGATACACAAAAGAGTAGGCCTCTAGGAAGTTTATATTCTTTTGAGAGAGATGGAGATAGATTAGTATTTCAATCTTCACCAATCAATAGGGAAATGCAATCAAGTCTAGGAGCCATCGTCATAGATGAGTATGGGAGCATGAAACGAAAGTAAACTTGTGGATGTTTTGTTGTAATTAGCTCTCATTGATAATATAGGATCACTTGTTTTAATATTGTTAAGTATGTAAACACATTAAAGTGTTATCATTCTTCTGTATTGTATGCAAAAAATATTCCTCGTGCAATCACCATAAAGAAACATGCACTTATACTTGATCTTAATGGAGTTTTACTCAACAAGGAAGAGAAGAGGCATCCACAAATAAATTGTATTCGAATTGATATTGGTCACACCACAGTTGTTATTCGCCTCGGGTGTTTTGAATTTTTGGATGAGATTTGCCAGTACTTTCATGTTGGTATTTGGTCCACCATGCTACACAAGAATGTTTGTGCCTATGTAAACACTCTTGAACAGTATGCACATAAGAAATATCATTTCTTTATGGTGTGGGGACAAGAAGAATGTTATATCCATAATCTTCGAAAAGTGTATAGGCCAGATAAGCCTACTGTTGAGGCTATGTTTAAACCTTTACTCAAGGTTTGGAATCAGTTCCAAGATATTTGCAATAAGAAGAATACATTGCTTATTGATGATAGCCCTTTCAAGGGATGTGTTAATCCAAAAGACAACTGTCTCTTCCCTGAAAGTTTTCAAGGAGGGCACGACTACGTACTGTGCAATGACCTTCTACCCTACCTTTTAAATCTAAATAATACAAATGACATTAGGTCTATTATTTTGCTTAATCGGCTAGGTCAATCTCCTATCACACATGGCCATAATTTATTTATCGATTTTCAAGATGTACTGGAAGAATGGCTCCAATTCACCTCCCTATTTTTGCGAGAAGAAGTGGAAAACTCATCTTCTGCATCTTCACACTTACCATTGTATGGTGATAAGCTAAAGTATGTCCAATCAAGAGGGGAAAAAAGAGAAGTAGAATCTATAAGCAAGGATCTAGCAATGTTGGCATCCAAAGCTGGAGTACCATTACTATCCAAAGACCAGCTAAGCTTGTTAAAAGTGTGTTACAAAAGAAGGATTTTGAGTGATCAACACGCTATTGCTTATGCTACTCGCTTGGGATATGATCGTGGTCATCTCATAAGTGGAGTTGCAGCAAAAGCATACATATCAAGGCTACAAAAGGCTTACTTGAGCTTATGGGTAGAATAATGTCTGGTTTCATTAAACATTGAGTGACAGTATAATCAGATTCTAACCTAATCCATACTAGTTGTTGCTACAGGTCGAAGGAAACCATTTCTGAGGTCTAAACGTACAGTTTGAAGTATGGGATCTGCACAAATATCAAGACTTGTTGGGTGCAGAATGTTTGGAGCCATTTTGTACCTAAAAGCCCATAAGATAGACTTAGGCTTTGGCCAAAACAATGTGCTTAGATGGGTTTAATTTTTGGATTGTACGAGCCAAATCTTTACACTATTGTATCAAGAAATCAAATGCCTTCAAACTTACTGTTATTTGATTATCTCTTTTGTCAATATTTGCAATTCGATTGCAATAAAGATGTGTTTGTTTTTTATTGAAGATATTGCCTTGTCAAGGTGTAAGGCTATGAATATCATAATAATTTAATTTGGATAGACTCAATTATCTCAATAGTGAAAATCTTTTATACATCATATTCAATAAATTTGATGAAATTTAGCATTGACAATATACTCGCTCTTTTATTTTTTGGGTTGAACTAATGAGGTATTGGAGCATTTGTCTATGAAGGTTTAAGACCATCCATATCATGGATGAATTAACCAAACATTTTGTTTTCAACAGGATATGTTGAAGCATATAGCTTTGATTTCAAGTGCACAGAAAACTTACTATTGAGGTGGCACCAATCATTGGTGACTTATGTACCTAGAGGCAAAAGAGTTCCACCACCCCCAGATACAATAAGGAAACAAAGAAGAGTATTGATACTTGAACTCAATGGTGTTTTACTCAAGACCATTGAGATGCAACATGGTGATGTATGTCCAGACTGGGCCAAACATATGCATCTTGTGGAAGAGAATACAAGTGTTTGGCATTTGATTCGCAAAGATGCATTCACTTTCCTTGATTTTTGTATACAATGGTTTGAGGTATGGATCTGGAGTACTAATAGACTACAAAGGACTCGACGCATTCTTGAGTTGTGCTTTCCTCGACACCATCAAAAGTTTTAGGTCATAGCAGGGCATGCAGCATGTCAAAAGACGGATCTTCTTATTGGATATCGATTTGTATACCACAAAAACTTAGATGTAGCATGGAGAATTTTTCGTGACCTGGATGGAAATAACACACTAATTTTTGATGATATCCTCTACAATGGAATGTGGAATATGCCCGGAACCTACTTGATTTTTCCAAAGATGTGGAATCAAAATATAGAGGAGCTTCAAAGTTTTTTGGAGACAACAATCAGCGCATGGTTACTTGGTTGGATTTATGCAAAGAACAAACGGGAGTATACTTGCAACACTTTAGTAAATGAAGCAGCTTATGATAGAGAAACTTTGTATGTATTGGAGCAATACATGAGAAAACGCTATGTTTGAGATACAATTTGTACTCAATTATTATCTTGACGAAGGGTTTTTGTCTTCGGATAAATTGTAAACTTGAATGTAACAATCTCATTGAATGTAACAAGTGTTCTTTGGCATTATCATCCCATGTTTTTACTTCAATGTCCCTCAAATTTGAGCATATATATCATGATTTATAATCTTGATATAGTGTCTAAGATGGGTTTTTATCTGTGGATCAATCGTAAACTTAGCATATTGTTACTGTCATTGAGATTTACTTTTTGTTTTGTTGTTTCTAACACCACACCCTTTAGAGATCTCTCATTTCTAAGGTTCCTTTTTATAATGATATTTAGAATTCTTTTGGCAAATTAAATAAACCCCATGTTTTTACTTCAATGTCTCAAAGTGGAGATAGTATTTAACATTATCTTCTTTATATGAAAGGTGTATAATCTCAATTAAGTTTAGTTCTCTCATTTCTAAGGTTCCTTTTTATAATGATATTTAGAATTCTTTTGGCAAATTAAATAAACCCCATGTTTTTACTTCAATGTCTCAAAGTGGAGATAGTATTTAACATTATCTTCTTCATATGAAAGGTGTATAATCTCAATTAAGTTTAGTGTCATGTTTCCCTTGTCCTTCTAATATTGTTGCATCGACGTATGTATCTATACAACTACAAACAAATACGCCAAATAGTTGTGTCAAGATATAATCTATTGGCACAAAGAGTGCACCAACAAATAGATGTTAGCTCAAACTACACAAAAATACCGAGTTTCCAACCAATCCTATAAGAAATGGGACTCGAATAATTCCCAAAATTCCTAGATTTGTCTGAGGTAGTATTAGTTCATACGCAACCGTGCCAATCCAATGTATAACTCGAAATAGACCATAATATATAGGAGATAAATTCAAGCATTTTCCTTTTGACAAAGTTTGAGAGTCTTTAGGAACTTTTAAATAAACCAACGCTCCTGGTTCAAAAGACCAAGTTGAGCGTCCTCTATCAGCATAGAACCATGCCCTATCCTGAGCACTCCTGATAGAATCCCAAGCTTTGGTCAGCATTTCCTACATATCACGTAAGAAATCCCTTGATGCATTAAGCTCAACGTCCTTAAGATCGACATCAAAATAGGTGCCCTCGGTTGATACCCATACATAAGCATGAACGGACTAAAACCAATAGCCGTATGTTTAGAATTGTTATAGGCAAATTCCATCTTTGGAAGATAGTTTTTCCAATTTGATAATTTTCTAGAGACATACGCATGAAGCATATCCTCTACAATCTAATTCACACGATGCTCTGTTTGCCCATCAGACTGCGGATGATCATAGGAACTCATATTCAAAGTAGTTTCCTCGTTGTAAACCATTCGGAATAAAGTAGAAAAACATAGCATTATAATAGTAGGAACCAGGTATCCATCGGCGGCCCGACGTACCCACATCTGCACACGGAATTATCGACATCCCAAGTTACCTATATCAACATAGAGAGTCATCAACGTCTCGATGAGTCACATATGTATATCCGTAAACCGTCAGGTGGACTTTATAAATCACCTAAAGTATGGAACTAGAGAAAGAAATGCCAACAAAGGAAGAATCCAAATTTCCTTAATCCAAACACAACAAGATAAACTCGTTGAACTCTAAAGAAAGAGATTTCAACAAGTGAATATTTCGACGAGATTTTCAAATGAAGTAAAAAAAATGAGATTGTCTTTGAATGTTGAGGTCAACATGCCAAGTAATGTTAGCAAGGCAACAATCTTGAGTCCAAATTATCCCCCATGAGATAATATATGTGAGGGATCACTAGCATCCCATACCACCATGATACCACCCATACATAACTTACAAATTTAGAACTCCCTAGTATGCCGTCTAGGAAATATGATTAAAATCCCGTATAAAAGGAATAAGATGGCCTTATCCCGGACTTTCACACACTAAAACCTGTCTCTATATACCTGAGACCACATCAAGGAATAACTCTTTTCGAGTACATCATTAGAAAAGAATTTGAATTATTGGTGTCTTTCTAATGATAACTACCCAATAAACACAATAAAGCAGGGGTAGAAAAATAACTCACCTAGATACATAAGCAACTAGGTATCCAAGTTGGAATATTTACAAGAGTACAAGGAGTATACTCCAAAATTACGTGTAAAAAATGAAGATAAATGCTATCTTCAAAGCACATGAAATTATCCAAAAGATCAAAAGATCCTTATAAAACCATGGATAAAAGCATAGAAGCTCCTCAAATCCATGAAAACCATAGTTGATCATAAAAATCAATGCATGCCATCTAATGGTCATTAATCATGCCAAAAGAAGCATTAAAATTGGTGGCCAACTCATCAACCTGGAGTATATGAACGTGGTGTTGTTCAAACAAAACTCCAAGTAAAAAAGTGAAACACATGTGTATAACACTCATTAAAAACCCCTAGACACAAGTGATCTAGGCAGAACCTAATGAGTCCAAATAAAACTTGGAAAACATCCAATAAAATCCACCAAAACAAATAGATCAACTAACCCATGATAGAATTTGTCTTAAGCTTAAGAAATTAAGCATAGACCACACTTAAACAAGTGCAAAATAAATTATCTTGAAAAAGTGTCAAAGGTGAGACACACTTTGAACGCAGATTCTAGCCATCATTGAAGAAAGTAAGAAACATGTCCAAAAAGAATGACTAAACAATGGTAAAAAATCATGAAAACATCATTCAGAATTAATTCAAGCAGAAATAACTACTAATATGAGGTACAATCATTATTAATAATATGCGAATAACTCGCATCTATCTAATGTCAGCACGTGAAAACTTACTTCAACACTAAATAACCCTCGAAAATATTAAATTCTCGAGAAAAAAGAATTGTCATGATTTTTTTTATTTTTTCCTAATTTTTTAGGATCTCAAAATATGATAATTTTGAATTCCGTCAAACCTATCTTATGGCATTCCAACCTATATTTTTTCAGAAAATTTTTAGCAATTAGATTTGCCAAAATACCAATGATATTTTATAAATACCAATTTTCAAGATTTCTAAAAATAATTTCTAGAATATTTCTAATTTCTCCTAAGAATCCCATCATTCATAAAATTTTCACTTTCGCCCAACAATTCTCAAATCCAATAAAAATTTATAATTTTAATGAATTTTCTAATTTTTTGGGTTAAAAAATAGATTTTTAAAGGAATTTAAATAGTCACGAGCGCTCGAATGGACACACCACATGCCAATCACCAACCCCACATTTTCCAAAAACTAAAAATAACCTTTGTCTAATTTTTCACTACTTTCTAGAAATTTTTAAAAATTTTTAATTTATCCCGAACATATTAGAATACAAACGGTCCAAAAATTTCGGAATCCCAATGGTTTTCCCGGAATACAGAAAGCCAACAGTTTCGGGAAAATGAAAAGACAAAAAAAAAATCGGAATGTGGAAGGTCAAAAGTTTTCCGAAATCCGAAAGGTCAAAAGATTTCTAGAATTCGAAAAGTCAATAGGTTTCTCGAGAATGCGAAAAGCCAAAAGGCTCCAAGAAAATAAAATTTTAGAAAAATTTCAAAAGAATATTTTTTTTCTCAAATATCTTATTTTCTCATTTTTTCTGAACAGCTCTTTTTTTATATAAATTAAAAGATTTAAAAAAACATTATTAAGCTTTAAACTTCAAAGATTTTTTCTGAAAAGCTCTTTTTTTATATAAATTAAAAGATTTAAAAAAACATTATTAAGCTTTAAACTTCAAAGATTTTTTTTAAAAAAAATTTGGGGGGGGGGGATTTTCACCTGGCAGAGACTGCAACATAGCCCCCCCGGCGCGCGCGCGCGCGTTTGCGTTTCATGATGAAGAGAGGAGGAGCCTCTTTGCTCTCTCCTCCCCTTCTTCTCCATTCTTCTCTCTCACCACCCCCTCCTTCTCTGTTAACACAGAGGGGATTAAACTTTAATTAAATCTTGCTTAATCTCATAATTAAAAAATTAATTATGATTAATGTTTAATAAATTGTGCCTACATTCACACATGCGGGAGAGAGAAATAGAAGAAAAATTCAGTTTTGAGAGGAGAAGAGAATCCCACGCACATGGGAGAGCATTCAATACATCAATTGGCTGCCCCACACTGCATTACAGTAGAAAATTGGTAGAAATTTGATAGCATCTCCACGGAAAACCCGCCAAAATGCATAAAAATACATTTTAACCATAAAAATGCTCTAAAAATTTCTTTAAAAGTAGGAAAATTTTCTAAAAATTGTAGAAATTCATGGAATTCACTCTACCACAAATATATGTAATAAAATGTATGGTATTTTGGTAAAAATTGCATAAATGCTTATTTTAAATCAATTTTTTTTGGAAAAAATAACATTGAACTCACGGAATTCCCCCGCAACATTGATTCGTCCATTGAATAGAAGAAACACATGTTCCAACTACCATATCGATGATCCATGTGATAATCATCAAAACAAATCAATAAAAAAAATATTTTTATTTAATAAATATTAAAATTTACTTTAAAAATACTAAAAATTAGAATAAGAAAGAAAAAACAACAACAATTAACTAGAGATTGCTCTGATACCACTGTTAAAACCCTAAGATCTCTCTAGATAATTGTCATGCATAAACATGCATAAACCAGGCATAAACTCATCCACCCAACCATCCTCGAGCCCAAGGGATGCACACATGAATTACAATGAAGTACCTCATACCTTTACCTTGATGTCCCATACCACCAAGAGGTATGACTCCAATCCAGCAGCATGTAGCTGTAGTGTGAAATGGCATGAGAGTGGATACAATCCTCTATACAAAAGAACATAATATCATCACCTAGCCTCCATCATCTCCCTTGAGTGTGCCCCATGCCCCTATTATATAGAAGGGCCCTCAAGTGACTCTTGACTCTCCATTTCCCATGTGTGACCCTTGGATGCCTGACCCTAACCTCAATCCTTAAGGTTAGTCCTAACCCATGCTCCACTAGAGCTTGTTTCCATGCTCCCATGATGCTCACAAGCCTAATGTGGGTTAGCCTCCTAGTATATGCACATATGATGTGCACATAACAGGAAAGGGTACAAATGTTACAACCTAGTGACAAAATAGGTTCTCATTAGTCATGATGTGATATTTAATGAGATGGCTAGTTGGTACAAGGAAAGCGAGAATAGTTGATGACATCAATGCCAATGTGGATGTACATTTGCCTTTGGTGGAGTCTACTAGTACTTTTGGGCCACATAAGACAGCCAATAATGGAAACGTGAGTCCATTGTCAAGGAGATAGAGACATGATGCGAGCATTGAGAGTAGTGTATAGGACGAAGGCAAGAAGAAGGTTAAAGGCATTGTTGGCATTGGGAATGCCAACAATGGTCAAGAGGAGATAGAGACATGTGAGCACTGAGAGTAGTGTATAGGACAAAGGCAAGAAGAAGGTTGAAGGCATTGTTGGCATTGGAAATGCAAGTTATGGCTCATCTAGTTTAGAGAGTCTTGATGATGAGTAGGGAATTCTCGGTGAGGAATTTAGGTGTAAAGCTTGATAGTTATGTACCACCATATGCTATAGCTCATGGAGCTCACAATGACCCATAGACATTGAGGATGAGGTCACAAAAGGTGAGATATCCAGTTCAAAGATTGACATACATGCTATGAATTATGCATATATGACATCTATGGAGAAGCATTTTGAGCCTACAAGTTTTGATAAGGCTATAAGAAGCATGAGACAAAGCTATGGATAAAGAGATTGATGCATTGGTACATAATGACACATGGGATTTGGTTGAGTTACCAAATGGCAATAATGTGTTTGGTTGCAAATGGGTTTACAAGGTCAAATGTAAGTTGGATGTATCCATGGAAAGATATAAAGTAAGGTTGGTCACTAAGGGTTATGTACAAATTCATAGGCTTGGTTATAATAAGACATTTAGCCCAATGGCTAAAATGGCTACTGTAAGATCCGTGATTTCATTGATTGCACATCTAAAAGTTGGGAATTTCATTAAATGGATGTCAAGGACACATTCTAAAGTAGAGAGTTGCAAGAAGAGGTGTTCATGGAGCACCCAAAGGGTTATGAACAACTAGATTTTCCCATGTATGTATGTAGCAAGAAGAGGTGTTCATGGAGCACCCAAAGGGTTATGAACAACTAGATTTTCCCATGTATGTAGATTGAAGAAAGCATTATATGGGCTAAAGCAAGCATCATGTGCCTGGACTTATAGGATTAGCAAGCATCTCATTAGCGTTGGTTTTCATTGGAAACTCAAATTCTTCACCATATGTGAAGAAGATAGAGAATGGTTTAGTGGTGATTGTGATTTATGTGGATGACTTGATAGTCCACAGGTTATTGTTGCAGGAATGATATTGATAATGTGAAGACATCATCATGATTTATGTGGATGACTTGATAGTTGCAGGTGATTGTGGGAATGATATTGTTGATGTGAAGGCATCATTGACTGTACCACTCAAAGTGATCTACTGAAATTGTTGCTCTTTCTCCTCAAGATATGAACGAGCAGAAAAGATCATGTCTTCGATGGAGAAATTGAAATTAAACATGCGTGATATTTCAGGATGGTGATGATGCTGTCAAACTTTATAAAGGAAGTCAAACAACTTTTCATCTGGGGTTTCTTGAAGGCCAACATCAGACTCAACCGAAAGGTTTCATCTATAAGCCAGGAAATATGTCAGGACGACGAAAGTTCTGTGTAAGATAATAAAGAATTAGGCAAGATCAGTATAACGCAATAAGCATTGGAGAAATCTCACCGACATCTCTAGTCCCGTTGTATTAATTTGATGAAATATTAGTGAGAAAATGAAATTACAAAGAAAAATGTGCCAAAATCACCGTAACGCGATACGTGTGGGAGAATTCCCAAGGAGCCCTCTCTTCACGTTATAGTGATTTGATGCAATATTTCAAAGGCAATGACAATTGTAAGAAAAATCACTACAAGAACGATAGTAGGACAAATCACTATAACGCGATATGGGTGGGAGAGCAAGAAGCAACGTGAAGGTGATGACTGGGAGAACAATTGCACAAGAGCAAGAAGCAACGAATAATGAATGTTGGTCACCTTTATCCACAAAAACTAATGGTCTGTACACGCGGCAGACATGCATAATGACACACCACGTGCTCTATGCACGTATGATGACACGTGTCAAAATTTGATTGATTGTAATCATCATGAGTACGGCCCCATGTCCTCCTTTGCACGTGTTGACATGCTCTTTCGCACATGTGTCGTGCTTGTCCTCGGTAAATGTGGTACTCATCCTCATGTCTGTGGTTTAGTTCGATAAATTTAGCTCAAATAATTCTAATGGTATATAATGAAAAGTGATGCAATCTCATTTATAGTCTTATTATTGTGACCTAAATTTACTATATATTTTTGATGTTACTTCTGATACTCCTAAGTGCATTTGTGGTTCACACTGGAGTTTGATCCTTTATGATATGGAATCCAAGACTTGTTACTTGGCCAATTTAGGTGAAGAATTCCATGGCACCATGAGACAGTAAGTCCACACATTCACTCATTATTTATGTATCATAATGAGTTGGAGAGAGAGAGAGAGAGAGAGAGAGAGAGAGAGAGAGAGAGAGAGAGAGAAATAAAGAAAGAAAGAAATATTTTATTAACGTCTTCCAAAAGACCGAACTCGGCCTATGAGACAAATCGGTGTAAGTGTATGGGGGTATCCTCTATTATCCCAACAAAATGAAAAAGTTCTGAACTAAAAATTTGAATCTGGGTGTGCAATAAGTACAATGAGTGGGGGAGGGGATGGAGCTCTACTACTAGGAGAATGCAAAGCTATATGCATGGAGTATATAATCATGATATGCAACCTAGCTATCTCCATCCTATACCATACTGGGGGTATAAAATGGTATACATCAATGAAGGGGGTGTCCACAGCTCCCTGAAGAACATGCCTGGGTCGAGCCAGTCGCTCCGCACCCTCTCTGTGAAACTGAGCTCTGATCTCTGTCATCTCTCGCTGGTATAGGCGTGTTGTCCTCCGAAAGTTGGTGTCCCCTGTCTCCTGCGGGCTCTGAGTGTCTTTGCTCTCTGGAGAGTAATTCCCTGCTGTGTAGGGGCTAGGAGTGGGATGGATCTCTGAAAAAATGTAGTAATCTGTGTCTGTCGTCCCCCCTCTGGAGCTGTCTGAGCCTGTAATGATGTCTCTCTGTGACGCTGTATGTCTAGAGTTGTATGTCTAGAATGAATCTCCCTAGTATGCGTTGGTCTGCTACCTCAAAGATCTGGCATAGGGAATGTGGCTCTCTGAACAAAATGGGATATCTCTCTCTGATGGCTGTATATGCTCTGCATCTGCATACATAATGCTCCTCACTCTCCACCTCCTCTCTGCACAATCTGCATACCCTCTCCTCTCGGGGGATCCGTGCTGCTCTGCCAGTCTCGATCTCTCCAATCGATGTGATGAATCTCTAAGTTGACCAATAGCCACTCGGGAGCCGTGTGGTAAAAAGCCCTCCATGTATCTAGGCCTCTCTATAAATCCATCATCAGTGATACTCATGAAGAGATCTCTGTAGTATAGCATCTTCAGTGGAAGAGGCTGTGTAGGCGATATCCATGTCTCTCGTGTATAGAGCTGCCATAGGTCCTGTCTCAATACTATGTTCCCCTCTCCTGCCCTATCTCGATGTATGAAAGACCATAACCTTGGTTTTCCCAAGGTTCACAATAAGATCCCTCTATGTGCAGAAATCATCGAGTGCATGTAGATGCTGCTATAGACCTCCTGGAGACTCAAACGACACTAATACAATATCATCAGCATAAAGCATAATATGTACTGAGGTACCTGCTAAATCAACTCCATCTCTGCCTCCTCGTGTAATGAAGTCAGCCACCTCATCAATGTATAAGCCAAATAGCGGCATCCTTGCTTCACACCAATGGTGCTAGCAATAGTCTCGGACATACCTCCTAGACATCTGACTCGCCCAAAAACCAGCTCATATAATGCATAGATGCCCCATGTCATATCTGCTGGTATGCCAAGAGACTGCAGGCACTTAAAGAGCCTCTCTCGTGGCACTATGTCAAATGCCTTGCAAAAATCCACAAAGCAGCAATAGAGCTTTCTCTTCCTCATGAATCTGAAGACATCAATTTGGAAGCTTCAACCCCGCAATGACAGCAAGCTTCAGTTCTAGAAGAGCAACCACCCTAAGAGCGTCCGAAAGAGCAACTACCCCAAGAGCGTCTGGAAGAGCAACCAACCCAAGAGCATCCGGAAGAGCAACCAACCCAAGAGCGTCCGAAAGAGCAAGCAACCCCTCAATGACAAGCCTCACCGCCCCAATAACAAGAATCATCCCACACACAATATCACGCTTCATAGGAAAAAATAAGAACATATCAATGTTTTAAATATCCAATAAGAAAATGTAGAATATTTGTCTTAGTTTCTATTGCTCTGAGAAATACAAAATGTTGTCATGATTGATGTAACTATATGCTGTCAAAAATACATTTATCTCCATTTATCTCTATGTGATGGTCGTTTGCACCACGAAAACTTGCTTCCTTGTTTGTAATGTCTTTACATTGAATGGTCCTTTCTTTTCTCCTTGGTACCTATTTCCAAAAATCAAAGTAATGTATATAAGTAATAATGATTATGACGTAGTTTTGGAATGAATACTTTTTCGAGGTTAGATTGAATAACATACCTTATGGTTGTTGCACTTGAACACATAATCATCAGGCACTTGTAGGTCATTCTCATTTGCCAAGTCTGTTCTCACTTGATGCAGTGAGATGTTTGACCTTATATTGAGTATTATCAAGAGCTCATATTCAAACCATACCTCTAATAACATCAATGGATTTTCAATGTCATCCTCCAAGTCGTCCGTGATCAATGCTACAAGTTTTCCATTGACATAATGCCATCTCATATAATCAAGTTTTCCATTGACATAATGCCATCTCATATAATGAAAGGCCAAAATAAAATTCTGAGAGCCAATCATATATTTACAGATAATAGATTTCCTATGGACTTTGCAAGTAACCCCATTTAATTCTTTCACATCCCAATTTTGACCTAAGAAATCTAAACATTTCTCTGATTTATAGATAAACATTGATGATGTTTTTTTGACCTCCTCGTTCATAAAAGAAGTTGACAAAAACATGCAATGGCATAAAGACAACAATTTTCACCTGTGACGATTTTGCACCTGACGATTTGCTACATTTGGTATTATACACCTCTGCACGTCTTGGTATATCTTCAATCTAAAGCACTCACTTGTTTCTGCTGTTTGTATGGGCCATTCTAGACTGTCGAATGACGGCAGTGGTAATGCTTTCAAAGATCCATAACCTGTAACACTATGAGGTGCCGTGTAAAAGAAAACTCCTCTCTCTGCCAAAGACCTGCTTGATGTTTCTTTGTATAGCTGCTCACCCAATAGATGCATGAAAAACATCGAAGATTCCCACAATACTATCTATAGGTTGCCAGTCAACCAAGTTTGATATATATCTATACAGACAAATACAAGAGAAGCATAAGTATAGAAATGAAACACATTACATAAACATAATGTAAAAACATTTACTTACAGTTTGGTCCATGAAATGGGATTCCATTAGGCAAACGTTGTAGGTGCAGTTCTAAGTGTATGTAGGCATGTTGTATAAGGACTTCCTTAATGCTCCTACCTGTGTCAGAGAGTTTGAAGTCTTGAACTCTACCATTGTAAGTGTCGATGAACTCATTCTTTGTTTTTTTTCGCTTCCTAGTCTGCAACATAATCCAACTACCAATAGAGATTGTGGTAGGAATCCACCTTTGATTATCCATATCAAAACTGTTGTATACTATAATAGCTCTAGCAGAGGAGCACGGATGCCTAGGACGTGTGGTTTCCATGGAAGAAAATAGAAAATAAAAGCAGATGTAAGAAGATGGAAGAAGATGAGACGGCATAAGAGACAACCTCCAAAACGTGCAAAATTTTTAGAGGAAAATCCATTCATTAAATGAGCTAGGAACTTCGAAGAGAACATTTCAAATTTTTAGAGGAAAAAAGCACTTTTATTAAATGAGCTGAACGAGGGAAATTTCTAGATTGAAAACCATTCATTAAATGAGCTGAGATTTATTATTAAATGAGCTGACAACACTCTAATTTTCATATATGTTAAAGAAATGACATTATAAAGTGTGGTCAAATGCATTTCTATTTCTTTAATAACAATATATTCATATAAAGAATATATGAAAAACGTCTAATTATTAAAAGTTCCATTACGGTGGCTCTCTTCCTATTGGTCTAGAGGAAAAAGGCCCAAAGTTGAGTCCAAAATTCGCCTAATGCCTCCCGTTTGAGGAAGCAATTGTCCTCAATTGCGTAAGAAAAATTCCAAGAGAACAAGATTGTTGATGTCATAACCTACCAAGGTAAACTCAGAGGTCTGAACATGGCTGAGGCATGGCTCAGAGGTTCTCATGGACATGGAATACCAATCAAGAAAACTCATGCAACACCAAAATTGGTGACCATCACACTGATTATCAAATCATGTACAAAAAGTTTAATACAAAAGAAAAATTATCATCATCTTCACGCCACCTCTCACCAACTATATGACACCTCAATCGGTATCCTCGCACATCTCATGCAGTGCAACACCTCAATCGGTATCCTCGCACTTCTTGTTGCCATACTCAAACGGTATCCACATCATCCAGAGATATAGACAGCTCATAAATAATCAAATAATAGCCATACACATGTTTGCCAGGCATAAGTACCAAAGGAATCACCCCTTCATACAAACCAACTGAAACAAACAGTGAAGGCAACCACACACATGTTTGCCAGGTGTAAGTACCCCGAGAATCACCCCTCCATACGAACCTACTAAAACAAATAGTGGAGGCATAAAAGCATGCCATATACGGGCGTCCCCGATATACAGTTGCATAAACGCATGACAGGATGGCTTCGTGATTGGTGTGGAAGACTAGATCTACATAAAATGCATATGCATTGAACCAATCAAATGTATGTATGTAAGATGAGTCTAAGTGTCCCATACCATACAAGCGCGTTGTACATACACATATGATGGTAGAAAGATAGAAGACATAAATGTGTCTGGAGTAAATATATGAAACCAATCTAATGTCCCATAAATGTGTCTGGAGTAAGTATATGAAACTAATGTGATGTCCCATACCACCATATTAATTCCATACATCACTTCCTTCAGAATAAAAGTTTGAGGCGGAGTGGCCAGCTCCCTCTGAAACTTAGATTTCGATACAAATTTTCTCTATCTAGAAATTTCATTTAAGTTATTAAAGTTGAACTAATCTTAAGTTTAAATGTAAGGTTTATTAATTAGGTTATTAGGTTGGAAAGAGATTATAAAAATACTTATGAAAAAGTTGTATAAAAGAAAATGAATATATATGCAATACCTCCATCGTTGGTGTCATTGAAATTATCTATCAAAAGAATTTTAACACTCAAAGATATGTAAATCAAAAGTAAATGAAATTGAGTAAATAAACAAGTCTGGATGATGAAAGGTTAATTTACTTTTGAGGTTGAAATAAACTTAAATAATAAACATGAAACTCAAGCATAGAGAGTCTTAGCGTTTTATATATTCGATTGTAATGATGCTTTACATTGAGAAAAATGAGAAGAATGTGAATGGATTGAAATATAATTATTATTCCATACGTAACTATGGTTATATTTAATTCTGATTTTATAAGAAATAAAATCTTAAAGTTTTATCAATGAATATTTAAGCATGATCACTGTTGTAAGAATAGGGATGAGAAACTTACTTGGAATGTGTTTGAGTCACCGTTTGAAAGATAAAACTTATTTATAAATATTTGAAGAATTAATTACTAAGCTATGAAGGATATGAACTTACTTGCAAGTGTCGATCAACATTGCTACAAAATACATCATTAAAAGGTCATAAATATCGTAAGTATATGCGATATTTTAATTATGAAAAATAGGAAAACTTACTTGTGGAGTGATGGAGTCATTCTGAAAAAGAAATGCTATATGGTACCAAACAATTTAAATGTAGTTCCAGGATTCATACATCTCGAATTAATTAATGTCAATTTTAAACACACAAAGCAATTAATGAATGGGTTGAATATGTACTTACATGATATTGGGGAAGCACATCTACATGGTAAAATGTTGAAGAAATAATTAAATACTCACAAAATACATTAAAAATTTAAAACAAACACTTGAATTAAATTGAAATTAATTATTATAACATAACACAAAAGCAAAGGAAAGAAAATAACATCACCATCAAGACAAGATTGGGTGCAATATCCCCCCCTCCCCCCCAATGCCGTGTAGCTCCACTTCCACGACATGAGTATTTAGAGAATTATATTTCATAAAAATAGCCCAAGGAGCTAAGAATAAGTGGGCGCACAAATCGGGCTTCTTTTTCCCACTTTTGGGGTATTTCTTTACACATTTTTAACCATATGAAGTCTCATAAGGTTTATACATATAAAAACCTTTGCTCAAATAAAATTGCTAGTGGGCCTTGTTACATAAAATGACTATGTGCACATTTACACCTATACATTAATCTTGTGCCCACTTGCATATTCCATTAAACTGAATCCTGCACAAATTCAATTAAACATATTTTTGTAAGATTATTAATTCATCAAAAATATGAATAAATATATATCTGTAACATTTTCCCTCTAAGCATAAGTTCAATGCATGTACCTTAGTTTGAGTTCCAAAGGTCTCGCATCGCTGTTCAAACATTTGTATGAATTGAACAGGATCAGTTGTGCCGTCGTATTTGTCCATAATTTTAGAAATTTATATGGCCGTATTTTTGTATGAGTCACTGAGGCCGTATGTGAGTGATCCTGATGGTAGGGACTCACTCAATCTTTGGGCAACCCCTATTCCTACACTAATCAGTATATCTAAGGTGTGGGCATCCATGGGTTGAAAAGGGTTGGTACCTATAAGATTGGTGGAAATGTTAGGTAAGGGACCAAAGCTCGGTGGGATCGAAGTGACAAGGGATGTAAAACCCAATGACACACTTGTTATAAGCATGGCCAATGGTATTAGGAGGTGTATTTGGGGCATAGATCTTAATGGCTTGAAGATGTCAGCCATTGGGTTCAGTCCTTGTGTGATCCCTGGCAATCCCTTTATTGTTGCCATGTTTGATTGCTTGAATGCTCCTTAATGAGCAAGCACTTTTTTTTTTTTTTGCTTTTTATATTTTCTCACAACCCGTTGCAGCCTCAAGAGGCCCGGCATTCTCTTCATTGGGTCAAACGAGTGTCCGTTCGCCCTAATTAGCTTAGGTGCTATACATACGTGAACGACCTCTTAGATATATTTTTCCTGAAAAAGTACATGCTAGTAAGATCCCAGATGGAAGAGGAGGTCCTAAAACCTATTTTCCATCACTGTCTCAAGACGAAAAAAATTTCTATGAATTTTTCCATGTTTTGCAGCACATTTTTTAGGGTGTCCAAAAGAAATTTTGAAAAACTCTATATGAGAGAGTTGTATTTTTATAGTACTACAACTTTGTCTCCTTGAGTCGTTCGTTGTTTAGACCCTCAAAAAGTAGTCTGAATATGGTTCGACGTCGTTTCGCACTGTTTTTTACGATTTTTCGTGTTTTTCGGATTGTTTTTTGGCTTAGTTTTTAGGTTGAATTTAGAGGCTATTGGTCGAAGACCAAAACGATTGATTTTGACTTCAGACAATCAAGACCAAAGTTGAAGAGCTCGATGTCAGCTTTCCGATGAGCCTTAAAGCACATTCATCGAATTTACGGTTTAGGAGATACGAGCCTCCAAACAGGGGTGCTTTCTAGAGTCGACGGACCCCCTTCACGTCGTGAACTAGCAAGTGTTTTTTATTTTTTTATTTTTTAACGTCTTGAAATACTAGTGTTTCACGCCGCGAAACACTTAGATCCGACTTCATGGAAAATTAAATTTGTTTTTTTTTTGGACGTGAACCTTATTTCACGTTGTGAAACTTAAGGTTTCACGCTGTGAACCAAACTTCACGAAAAAACTAAATTCTATTTTTTTATGTGAACCTTGCTTCACATCGTGAAACCTTAAGGGTGAAAGTGCATAAAATGATTCACGCATGAACCATTTTTCGATTTTTTTTGGCACAGACTCCTATGGCGTGAAACCTTAGACCTTGAGAGTGTAGAAATAGTTCACAGCGTGAACCATTTTTTCGAAATTTTTTTGGTGCGAACTCCTAGGACATGAAACCTTAGGCAGTGAAAGTGTACGCCGTGAACCTTTTTTTTTAGTCTAGTGGAAAATACGAATTTCCTTGTTTGGGGGGGATATTTTTTGAATTTAAAATTAAGGAGATATGGACATTTTCCCAAAAAGATAAGTGGGAATCAAAAAAGTTAACCTTTTTATGACACCCCTTACACCCTTCATAAATGACCCCCAAAATGGACAATTTGACAACTCATGAGCATCTACTCATTGAAAGCTCATTAGCCTTAATGAGTTATGAAAAAAAAGTGATTAAAAATTAATCAAAGATTAATCTTTTCACTAATCTTTCTCTTTTATACTAATCAAAGACTCTAATTAACTATTAATCCCTGATAAATTCACACAATTGAGCACATCATTGGATAGAGTAAGGGAATGCTAATCTTTTTGCATCAATAAATGTGTAAATTAATCTAAAATAAGAGATTAATTAGACTCTTAATTTTGGTCTCCTCTTTTAAGGCAAAATTAAGCAAAGAGAGTCAAATTCCTCCAATTGATGAAGAAATTGATGTAATTAGATGTTTTGATGCATCTAGATGCTTTTAAAACACTCAAAGATATTAATTTTGACTACTCACATGATCAATTTAGACTCCAATAACACATTTTCTAATCTTTGAGTCCTTGAACAAGATTAATCACCCTTAATGATAAAAACCAGTCCATTAAGACAAATTAGTCGAATTCAAGGATTTTTTAATAGTTTTGAGAATTTTCTTTGAAAGGTTAAGCTACTCCTAATGCTTGCTAACACTCTAATGCAAACAATTCAAATAAAAAACACACAACTAAGCTAAAATTAATGATTTTAGTTCTCTGTTTAACACTAAAGAGAGCTAACATTCACTAAAAATTACATTCTATTGCATTGTTTGATGCAATGGATGCAAACTAAGCCTAATACAAACTATGTGCAAGCCCTAAGAACATGAAAAACCACAATAACAACAACAATAAAAATAACAAATTAAGCAAAAAACATTCTTTACAAAAATAAAAAAGAGAACTATTCTATACCAAATCACACACAAATCACCATCAAATCCATATCTTTTTCATGGAAAACCATTAATCAAGACAATGGGCGATGGGTAATGCGTAGATTAGAGAAAAAACGATGGAAAAAGCCAAGGGATGGCTCCTCGGTAGGTGGTGCCAAAAATGTTATGGCTCACCTTAACCCCCCTTGAAACACATCCAACAAGAGATTACCTGGTAAACCGCAACTGTCGTGAGGATCTTTCCAATGGCCGAGCTCTACGGGTACTCGTCCCTCCTCTCACCTCACTTCACTCACACACACTCACTAGTATACATTAGGGAGAGAGATTAGCAAGACTCAATTGCATAATGGGAGAGTATGTTGTATTATGAGAGATATTCACTTATATACATGGCCATTAGTGTTCACACTCACTTAAACTGTGTGGCCGGTTGGGCACTTTAGGCTCATAAGAGGCCTAATGCTATTACAATGACTACTATTACATTAGGCTCATAAGAGGCCTAATGCTATTACAATGACTACTCTCATAATATATCCATGAAGTACATCACTTAGGACTTCATCCTAACTTGCTACCACATGATCTTGAAGTGAGAATCGCCATAAATACTCCATCACACCATTACGAGCTCCCGTCCAAGTTGTAGCTTTGGACACCATTGCTTCATATCTTAAATGTACGACCCTTTGGTGTATCTATCGTGACTCCTTGATGTAAGATAATGGCGGTAGATCTTGTTAACCCTAGGAATGGGTTAACAACACTTAATATTTTTCCTAACTTCCTCTAGACACTTTTTTACTTTTGTACCTCACATGTGGAGAATCCCTATTTTCTAAAATGCTTGCTCTTCTACCATACACTTCTTGCTTTCCTGCCTCTAGTGCTACATCTTTTCTATCCAATGGATTCTATGCCTTTCACCAAAGGAAGTGCATGTTTGCTTCCACCTTTTTCTTATACCATGGATGCCTTTGGGGAATCCTCATCTTTAATTTTCCCATATTTTAAACTATTGTTGATATCCCTATGGTTTTTCCTAGTTCTCTTAATATGGATACCTCTTGAATTTCCTTGGACATTGCTTAAGTGCCTACACTATTATGGAACATGCTTGAACATTACCATGAATGTGAAGGGGACTCTATCTGGAGGCTAGGATGGTTCCCCATGTAGATGGAACATTCTTGAACATTACTGTGGTGTATCTCAAGATAAAGCACCTATTGAGCCTACATACTATAAGTGGAAAATAGAATATGTCTACAAGCTTTTAGATAAAGAATCCATATTTGTAACGATGGTTTTCAAGGATGGCGATGTTAACATTGTAAGCATGTCCAAGCCATATCAAGATCTTATAAAGGAGGCCATAAAAAAAGAAGGGAGTGCTAGAGGCACTTACAAGCTTTGGCAATTAGAAGTAGTAAACATAAGGTTGCCTTTGCAAAAAGAGGTAGGCATGAGGGTATGTGCAAACTTGGATGTAGTAAAAAGCAAAAGGGTGCACAATTAAAAGGCCACTTATTTAAGCTTGTCACCATTTTGTTGCAACCCACATGACGAGTAGGTTGAAAGGTCTTCAAAAGGAGGCTAACTAATTGAAGCAACAATAAATGAAATGTAAACATGTAATTACCAAAGCCTAGGCTCAAGCTAAGATTGAAAACACAATGCCAAGGTGGCTGGGACTTAAGCATTCTAGGAGAGGCAATCTAGGTAGGTTGTGGAAGTGCAAGCCACAAGGGGTTGAGGAAAAACAAGAGAGGTAGGGAGGCCCTTTGAAAAGGAGCTTGAGACAACATATTAATAAAAGCACAAAAATGAAAACTACCTTGTTGGAGTGGAGACCGAACTTGAAATTGAAGTATCAATTTCTCGCTATTAAGGAACTTTTTTGGCAATTATAGAACTCACAGTTTGAAATCTCATTTTATGCTGTTTTTGGGAGTTAAAAAAAAGTTGTGGTCCACTATAGACACCATCGTGGCTATATATTATTTGAAATACATATCATCACAATTTGAATCGATGTGCTTTAACCCTTATTACAGAGAGCGAGGATCAACACTACTAGCATCAAAATTACCAATGGATGCTAAGGTATAAACACACAAATGCTCCAAAGGGGTTAAAAAACAATAGGTACACATCATCATAAATGCCACAATACATAATAATATAATCCACATCAATTTAGAAGCATGTGAAATGACATAGATTCTTTTCCTCTTACATTCACCAACCTCCCAAATCCCCCTTGGAATTTTATGGTAGACCTTTTTTGGATACCATCATTTTGAATAGCAATGTGAAAATACCCATGCTAAGGTTTATTTCATGTCATACTTTCGCAATAAAAGAATACGAATATCATAAGGCCAAATCTAATCGTGGAAGTATAAAATGCAATCAAAGGTTTTAACAATATGAATGACGTCTAAGGTTTAATTAGCTTTGTTTTGTGCTTTTTACAATATTATTAACAATATGAATGAAGTCTAAGGTTTAATTAGCTTTGTTTTGTGCTTTTTACTATATTAATTGAGGAGAGGGACAATGGCTCTATTTTACACGAAACAATGACATATATACATGACTGAGACACATGACACATAGAAGCACATGGCTTGTTCTTGAATTTTCAAGGTCTTTGAGAGAAAGCGTGCTAACTACGCACATTCCCATGTGAATTTTTCTTTTTTCTTTTTCACATTTATGGAATTATATCATCCTTTCAGTGAAAGCATGCTAGTATGTCCTACTCATGATGTAAATACACAACCAAGACTTCAAAAGGAGGAGGTGGTTCTAAAACTTTATGATTTAGAAAAGTATTTACTCTTATCCTCCATACACTTGTGAGAGTATAACTTTTTTTGTATGTGGAGACAATGAGCTAATTAATTGATCTACATACTACATAGTGGTATTTCTTTCTTAAGGCATCATCTTTAATATTTGTTGAATTTTACCTAAAGTGCTCAAAAAGTTGAGTTGTATAGGGAGAATGGTTTTTCTCTAATGTGAAGGAATGCATCTAAGCATTGCAATATCCACAAAAAGATATGATTTACGGAGTCTGTTTGATAAAAATGATCCTCATTTGTGGATTGGTAAGGGGGAAGGGGGGGGTCAGTGCTAGCAAATTAGCAATAAACCCCCCACCGTGGTTGTGTCAATACTAGCAAATTAGCCATAAATAAAATTTGCAAGCAACAAACTTGGTACAAAGGGGCAATGGCACGTTTGAGGTGGCCTTACTTTTTATGTCACTAGAAGTTCCCAAGCTGGTTTTATAATCTGAGAGGTGGTTTTGCTCAACCTGGTTTTTACGGAGTCTGGTGGGCCAAAAAAGAGCACCAGTGCATTGCGTTTTCTGGCAGCGCGCGAACAGGTTCAAGGAGAAATTCGAAAAACCGACGGGCGTACCGATAGGAAAGTAAAGGCAGCATAATGATGACGCGTGTCAATTTCGGCGAAAGGACACCACACCAAATTTGCTGAAATAAAATTTTGCATTATTCTCGACATCATCGCCGGGCCCCTTTCTTTAATATTAAAATATTAATTAAAATATTAAAAAAATATATATATATGCATATATATACATCAAAGGCCGGCCTCGTCCGTTAGTCCTTCTCTGCTTACCTCTCATTGTAAATCCTCCGCTAATTAATCCGTTTTCTTTTCAAAGCCCCTCTGGTCTGTCTGTCTGTCTGTCTGTCTGTAGGAACGCCATGGCCTCTCATCACCACCACCCACACCCACACGAGTATCCACACTCTGACCTCGGCCCCCATGGGCAGCTGGTCAAGATCTTCTGCAAGGTGAACAAGACCTACAACCTCGCCATCCGCAACGACGCACCCGTCATGGTGCCTGCTGACTCCGAAGATCCTACACAGGTCCTTTGATTTTTATTCGCTCTCTACCTTTAATCTGATCTGCAAGGGTTTTTTAGGGGGTTTTGTTTTTTGATGCTATATGGGGTATTTTCCCCCCACTTTTTTTGGGTGGTTGTGGTCTGGGTGTCCTCCAGCTCTGGATCAAGGATCTATCTTATGGTGAGCGCACCAAAGATAACTATGGGTCACCTGCCTTCGCCCTTGTAAACAAAGCGACTAGGAAAATTCTCAAGCACGGGAAGGAGAAAGGCCACCAGGTATGCTGTGAATCTCATGTAAGCTTGCATGTACTCAAGGCACACCCTGGCATGCATCTTGTGTGTGTGTGTGTGTAACATGCATCATCATGCATGTAGGCAAGGCACAACTTTACAAACAACCTCACATGCGTCGTTTGTGTGTGTGTGTGTGTGTGTGTGTGTGAGACCACCAGGTATGCTGTGAATCTCATGTAAGCTTGCATGTACTCAAGGCACAACCTCGCATGCATCGTGTGTGTGTGTGTGTGTAGAACATGCATCATCATGCATGTAGGCAAGGCACAACTTTGCAAACAACCTCACATGCGTCGTTTGTGTGTGTCTGTGTGTGTGTGTGTGTGTGTGTGTGTGTCCAGCTGCACCTGGTGGAGTACCAGCCAGGCATGCTGGATGAGGACCTTCTGTTCACGGAGAGCCAGGACTTTGGGGAAGGCTTCAAGACAGTGCGCATGGCGAGTGACACCCTCCTCAACATGACACTCTTTCACGAGGAGGAGAAGAAGTCTTTCTTCCACCATGCAGACAAGTCCGCCCACCAGGTTAAAGAAGGCACTCCGCTTGTTCTCGACACTTGGCATGAGAATGACCGCCAGCTCTGGAAGATCTTTGCCCTCTGTAAGCCCCCTTTCCTCCTGCCCCCATCTTTTTTTCGCAAGCATCTGTGTCCAATTTTCTTTTTCTAATTTTATATTTCTTTTCGGTGCTGGCAGAAATATTTCTTGGAAATGACATGATAAGGTTCACTACCAATGACATGACAATACAATAGAGATCCTATGTCTGCTTGATCTGTGCTAAGCGTGCTTTACTTTTGTGGCTTGGAATAAAACTATCTGGATACCCCACTATGAAATGCATCTTTTTGGACAGGCTCTTTCTTTACTAATGCTTTTTTTACATGTCCCTATTGTGTGAGGGAGTTTTGCACATGATACATGGGTTCTTTAGTATGCACTATTTTGCTTTGTAGGATGTAAGAGTAGCTTTTGAACCTTGAAATAGGGCACATTGAGCGTGGCTGAAAACAGGTTTCACCAAGCTTAATAAGAGGTGTTGGACTAGGGTTCTTAGGCCAATCTCGGAAATCATTGTCTTATGTATTGCATATACTATTGTCTTGCTTTCTTTCATACTCCATTGAGTAGTCTCTTGCATACAATGGCCATATGTGCTGGTTGATGATCATGATAGAAGTACTTAAATCAATAGTAATCTCTTGTATTCAATGGTCAATTTTATTCCTAGAGTCTACGCGTAATGCTTATGCGTACTCTTTATCTGTAGAGCTTGTGAATGACTTTAAATCATCTCTTAAATTATTATTAAGAAAAATAATTGTGATTTTTGTATCATTAAGAAGTTATGCATTTTATTTACATGGTTTCATTGACCTTTTGATTGTTATGTATTTTCATGTCTGACAATAATTACGTCATGAAATGATACCTCTATTTTTTCTTTCAAACACACAGTACTATCTAACCTATGGTTGGTATGGCTCTTATGTTGATAGTTCAGTCCAATCTTTAAATATCTAGAAACTTTAAATATCTAATACCTCAATTGGAAAAGAAATTTTTGTACTTTTAACATCAATTATTAAATAAGAGTATTTATTCTACATTGAGGCCATCAATTATTAGAGTATTTATTCTACATTGAGGCAACATCATCAATGAGTGTGTTTTATTTTAACCCTTTGCTTTTCTTGTTACAAGCTCCCACTTGAAAATGTTAAGTGTTGAAAAGTATACACATCCATTGCAATTAAAGTGGACTACTTAATGTCTAGTCCTTCTTTGTGGCTAGTCATTTTTAATATTTTTGAACCACCTCTCATTTTGTCTTTTGTTGAGTGTCTTTGCAAGAGACTTATCTATGAATTCAGTTGCTATTCAATTAAATTATATTTGCTATTTTTCCATTTCCATTTGAGATGGCCATTGAGTGGAGACATGTTCTCTTTATTATTGTGTAGCACTCTTATCTTTGTTGTACTTCACTTGGCTTAGATCTCTCTCTCTCTCTCTCTCTCTCTCTCTCTCTCTCTCTCTCTCTCTCGGGTTTGTAAGCTTTGTTAGTTTGAGTCTTGACTTTGAGTTAGAAGCTTGATCCCAAGCTCAACAAAGCATGGCATGCTTGGAGCTCATGGGCTTATTATCTTATTGGTCATTGTCTTAATTTGAAGAGTGAATTTATTCGAGACTCATGTGCATCCATGATCTCAATGCAATGAAGTCAATGAAGATTCGTAGTTCTTATGCTTTCTATGTGCTAAGCTTCGTTGGATGGGAATTGTGGGCAATGTGATCCCTTCATATGGAAGTTGTGGCTATAGATCAATCATTAGTGCATCCATGATCTCAATGCAATGAAGTCAATGAAGATTCGTAGTTCTTATGCTTTCTATGTGCTAAGCTTCGTTGGATGGGAATTGTGGGCAATGTGATCCCTTCATATGGAAGTTGTGGCTATAGATCAATCATTATCTACTCTTGGTTCAAAGAAGTCGTTTCTCTTATTAAAGAAATGTTATTTGTAGCCATTTATATGATAGTGATGTGTGTGAATTTATCCCATCATTCTTCACTTGTATTTCATTCATTCTCATTAATCTACTTTTAAGTGTTGTGCTTTTTTAAAATCTTTGCTTGCTTCTTGTCACTTCACTTGTATTTCATTTATTTCCATTAGTCAACTTTTAAGTGCTTTTTTAAAATCTCTCCTCTAATAATTAGTATCATAATGTGTTTCCTTGGTCATTCTTATCATTTTGTTCTTGTAGAAGTTATATCTTACAATGTATTGTTAACTTTGTTAACTTTCTTAATAGTGTTAATTATATTGATAGTTTTTATGTAAGCAGAGTTTAGTATATGAATGAGGGAGACTTAATGGATGAGTTTTTTTAGAAATATTAAAGAGCTCTCAGAGTAGCTTGTATATGATGATGAGATTTATTTTTAGTGTTTATTACTTTCATAGTTTTATAGGATTTATAGGAGGGTTTTGCATCCATATTGACTCATGATGAAGTGTAATTTTAATACTCTTATGTTTGTAGTGCTCTTGTAAGAAAAGCAATCTCGACAAAATCGAACTAGTGTACATGTGGGACGTTACGTTGTTATGGCTTTGTACAATTCCTTATAAGATCAGTCAAGTAATAAGCTATGCTTATCTTACTTGTGGAGGACTCATTGATTCCCAAGCTCGTATTTTTTGAAAACTCCAAGCTTCACTAGTTGGTGTTTCAAATCTCTCCTTGGTGTTATCTCAAGGAGCTTTGCATACATCCCACAAGAACTCACTCTTGCTCACTCACATAATAAACAGGAGGCATATGTACCAAGAATCATAAAGACTACTCTTAACTCACACACAAGATTAGTGTATAAGTAAGCAAGTAAACAAGTCGCACGAAGGTGGAGTGTTCTTGATTTTAAGGAAAAGTTAATTATGTACATTTGGTTCTTATTTACACTTGGATGCCCAAAAAAGTATTGTAACATTGGTCATTGTTTAACTTTTCGTATCATACAATATTTTATAGACGTTAATGACACTTATTAGAAACAATTTGTCATGTGTAGATAAGATGTATTAGCATAATCCAAAATGAGATTAATAATCTCTTATGTGTAGAGAAGAGATTGAATTAATCTAATAAAATGGGGTTGAATACCTTGTGTAGAGAAGAGATTGAATTGATCTAAAATGGGGTTCAATATCTTATGTGTAGAGAAGAGATTGAATTAACCTAAAATAGGGTTAACTTTTTATCTATTTGTTGTAGATCCTCTCCTTGAAATATTTATTGTTTAATGGTATTGAATTTTACAAAGTTTTTATATTTGAATCTTCGAGTTTATAGTTGTCTTAGGGTTCACTTGCTATAATGAAATGGAGTTTGAAGATCTTGTATCAATCACGTCTTCAAAGGTTGTATGTATGTAAGATAGCAGGCACGTGAGTTTGTCGTAATATTACATGACATTTTCGTTTGGATCCTTGTTAAGATCAAACTTCATGTGTTCTCTATTTGTAAGATAGCATGCACTTGAGTTTGTCGTAAGATTACATGACAACATTTTCCTTTGGATCCTTGTTAAGATCAAACTTAATGTGTTCTCTATTGAATATGTAGACATAGTCAACTTGTTGATTAATTAGGAATATTATCAATTTGAATAATCTAATTGTTGTCACAACCATTGGATATGGAATATTTTGCCAAGATTTGATTATTGTCAACATATAGTTACATTGTAGGTTTAAGGTATCAAAGGTGTTATGTTTGAAGAAGGGAAAGTTGAAGCAGTAATGGTAATCTTTGTGAGTTCTAAATTTTGCTTTAGTCAAACTTTATTTTATTGGTATATACATTGGGTCCACTTGGAGGTCTAAAGAGCTTTCTTTGTAAATGGTGGCAAACTTTGGTATCTCTAGAAAGTGCATTCTCCATGTTGATTGGATGGCGGAGCAATTCATGTGTAATTGCTCTATGAGCATTTAGTTATATCTGTTCATTTTCTCTTCTTTGCTCTACAATGTATTTGACATGTCACCTTTTGTAATAGTAATTGATTATGTATATGACAATTCTGATTTCCAAAAGGTTCACTAGGTTTGGATTAGCTAACTTAGTTTGTCAAGCCACATTTTCTGATAGTGTTCCTTTCTCTACCATTGACATTAATTTCACATGTTGGACTTTGTCGCCCTGATGGGGTAAGGTAACCATGGCTACTTATCTGTTATTACATAAGCTTTTGACAAAATTGGCTTGAGCATATAATTTGCTACGAGGCTTTTACCATGAGTTTGGGTTTCAATAATGGGTTACATGTTTTGAGCATTAGTTCATATTCACTTGGCAACATATTCAATATAACATCCGTGCTTTGTTGGATAGTTGTTGGGTTTTTTAAAGGAGCTTTTTGCTATGGTAGATTGATTGTAATTATTAGTATTGCTTTCAATAGCTTCTTAGGGTCTAGAGTGTTAGTAAGAAAATAAAAAAGAAGGGTTAGTATCTCTTGAATTGTTAGTATCCTCTTCCTTATCTTTTATGCTTTCTTGAGCTAGAGAAATCATTGGCCTATAGATGGGGTAAGTGTATTTCTCTTTTGATTCTTTATCCCCTCTTTATTTGGGTTTGGTGGCTCTTGTTTTGTGGAGACAAACGCATCATGTATAGCATGTATATCCTCCTTCTTAGAGAATGTAGAGTATTCAATATGTTCTTGATCAAGGTCATATACTAAAGTCGTAGTTAAGGCTTTTATATATGTAGTTATCTCAAACAGTTGCAGTATGTCATGGATTATACTAGGTGTTGTTGTGCATTAATGAGCATTAATGATGTCGGTGTGTATCCCAAGCCTCAAACCAACCCTCTTCTTGTATATCCACTCTAGGCTTCTTTCTATCTATGGGAGGAGAGCTATAGAAGTTTCTATTGATGGTTTCATTAATTTAAAAAACTCTTCTGCCTCTTTAAGGCTAGTGGAATGCATTAGTACTCTACACCATGACCTCAAATTTATTACTATTGGAATGATAAATGGCTTCTTGTTCTTTTAGTTTTAAATTTCCATGGAATACACACTACACATTATTATAGTAACGTTAGCATATCTACTAGTATTTTGTTTAATTAATTCTATGTCTTCCCAGGTTAGTTCCTCACTAACATTAAGCTTGGGTTAAATTGACAAAGAGAGATAGAGAGTTAGTGAAACAAAAAATAGAGTGAAGGTTTGGAGAGGGCCATGACGAGGAGTTACTGGAAGATCTACCAATAGTGCTAGTTCGTGATGAATATCACGTGGTCTAGGCCAATTAGTAATACTTTTGATCTTTTTGGGATCTACTCGAAACAATGTATCCTAGATATTCAATTTTTTCTTGAAAGAATTTTCTCTTTTTAGAATTGACATAGAGTTTATTCTCTTGAAGAAGTGAGAACACTTTTTCAAAATGTTGTTTGTGCTCTTGACGATACTGAAAACTAAGATATCATCAAAAAACATTACAATAAAATTTTGATATTTCAAGAATATTCTATTCATCATTCTATTGAAAGTAGCCAGAGCATTAGTCAAACCGAATGGCATAACTAAAAACTCATAATAACTAGTTTGGGTTTTGAAGGTAGTCTTGGAGATATCTCCTTCGTCCATTCAAATATGATGATAGCCGGACTTTGGGTAAATCTTGCTAAAGACTTGGGCTCCCTTAAGCTTATCTAGCAAGTCATCCACTCGAGGTATTGAATATCGATTCTTAAACAGTAATCTTGTTCAATGCACGATAATTGATACACAATTGATATGTTCCATTCTTCTTTTTAACAAGAAGAACTGAGCACCAAATGGAGAACTATTGGGTCGTATCAATTCTTTATCTAATAGTTCTTCGACTTGCCTTTGGATCTCCTTTTGCTCAAGCATGTTGACTCTATAAGGAGCTTTTACATGGCAGTGAGTTACCAGGAATTATCTTGATTCTATGGTCTTCTGAATGAGGTCTTGGTAAGCCAGGTGGTAAATCATCTATGAAGCAATTAGAGAGCTTAGAGATGAAAGGGTCATGACACACATTTGATTTGGAGTCATCCTCCTGGGTAGCAAGCTGGTTGACAAAAATAAAAAATGTCTTCTTCATTTTTCGTACAGCTCTTTTTGCTCGAGTATGAGTCAAGAATGGACCTAATTCACCTTTGTTTTGACATTGAAGAAAAATTTCGTGTGGTCACCTTTTATTAACCACATGGTATGGGTATCATAGTCAATCTGGGGATTATGCTCATGTCTCCATGGCATACCTAAGATGACATCCACACCTTGCAAAGGTGCCACTAGGAATGTTTTCTTTTCTTTTAGTGAACCTATTTGTAATTATAAATCCTTAATCTCCTTTGTGCAGTTGTACTTAGTACCTTGAAATACAGCTTTTGATTTGTAACTAGAGTACGATGCATCTAGGTTAAGTGTTTTCAATGCTTTTTCAGAAATGAAATCATGCAAACTACCATCATCATGCAATATAGAAATTGATTTTCCTTTTATTTTTCCTTGAATTCTCAATAAAGCATGAATTGAAAACTTATCTTCATCTTATAGTCGGGATCAAAGTTACTCTCTTGCTTGAAAGAATCTTCGTCGTCTTCAATAACATTGAGTTGAGCCATCGATGCGGAATTCTTCTTTTTGTCAAGGCAGTCTTGCACGACGTGTCCTTCCTTGTGACATTTGTAACATCTGAAGATTTGATTCTTTGGTTAACCATCAAAGGTTTGTTATTGTTATCCTTCCAAGCATCTTCTTTAGTCACATATTCCCTTTTGCATCCTGGATTTATCAAAAGTACTAAAAGGGAAAGAAGATTTAGTAGACTTTGTAAAAGATTTATCCTACATCATGAAATCTCTAGATATAATTGTTTTATGTTTTAAATTTAAGGCGAGGTTCATAGCAGTACTGAGGTCATGTGGATGAAACATGTTAACGTCAACCCTAATGGTAGACTTAAGTCCAGCAATGAATTTCCTACGTTGCTCTTTTTCCTTGACTTTTTTAATTACTTGAACTTGTAAAAGAATATCCCAAAATTTGTCAATATAAGCTTGGACATTCTCTTTCTCAATTTGGCGTAGTGTTCCATCGTTGACATGCTTTAGCTTTTTATTGGGATGGTAGAAAATGTATCTTTAAGAGTTTCTGTAGTTCTTTCCATGTGTTGTAGGTTTATGTTCACCTTGTTTGATCATGTTCCACTATAAGGCAACGCTTTCGATCAAATGATTACAAGCACATTTAATTTTATCCTTTTTTGAGAACTTTTCACGAGAGAAATAGTCATATAGTTGGCTAATCCATGCAATAAGAACTCGTGCATCCTTCTTGCCATCATAATTTTGGAAAGTGAATGCCTTTCGGTTGATTCGTGAGTCTTTCCAAGAATTTTAAGCATGCAAGGTAGCTTTAATAATGCATCTAATATGATCACTTTCCTCCTCGTCTAAGCCCGAAGAGTGAGAAGAATCACGTTTGCATTTGGAACGCTTCAATTGACGCTCTCGGAGTTCTCGCTCAGTGGCAGTTTGTTCTTGAAGTGCTAATATTTATTCTTGCATCATAGGTGGTAGGGTAAAGTAGCCATTGCAATTTAATAACGCAAATGAAGATGGAAGATTTAGTTCTTGAATTCATCGTCCAATAGTTGGCTATATACTGTCCTCCAATAATTTTGTGAAAGTCAATATTTTCTTGTTGCCAAAAAATTTAAGAGCAAGAGGCTTCTAATATCCAAAAAAAGAGGGCTTTTTTTGAAATTTTATGTAGAGATTAAAATTTTCCTTTGAAGAAATTCTTCTTAACCTTTGAGTATAGGCTTTGTAATCTTATGTGAGCTTATATTATAAGGTTTTACTTTTGGGCTTTAAAGTTTATAATATTAAGCTTTTGTAACAAAGCTTACAAAGCCTTAAACAAAAGCAATTCTCTCTCTTCTATGCCAGTGTAGCCCAAGGAAAAGAAATCTTGCCGATTTTTGTAGTGCCGCCGCCATGAGGGAGAAGAAACTTCTGCCTGGAACCGTAAAACAAAAGGACAAGGGATGTTTAATTTAAAGCTTATAAATATTTGTTAAGCTTTATTAACCAAGCTTTATAAATCTTTGAAATGGATAAAACGACGCACTTCTCTTCTCTGTAAATCCACGTAGCGCAGCAACGTTAAGGAGGGAAAAAAAATCAACCTGTCGGACTGTCCGCTCTGTCGTTGCCGTGGAGAGGAAGGGAAAAGCTTAATTAAGCTTTTATTTTCAAAAAGAAAAGAAAAGAAAAGAAAAATCAGCCTCACAAAAATCGATTAAAGCTTCTTCAATTGAATAGATTTGAAGACAAACAAGGACCCTCCATTATGGATTTCTTTATGCAATAATAGTTTAGCAATGTGATTATGGAACTCAAACCCCCTTAAAGAGCTAATTCCATCCATACGGGTAGATCATAGAGAGGGTTTGGATTGGGGAAAATCACTTTTCAAGAAGAAGGTGGTTTTATGGTTTTTTGCAAAGTGGTTTGCCACCCTCCCCTTATCCTTTAGTCTTTGCCCCTTGGATAATAGATGGAACTCTTTAAAAACCATTGAATTAAGCTTTTAGGCTTTCAATTCTTGTCTCCATCTTCCTACATCTAGCTCTGATACCACTATCCCAGATACCACTATCCCAGATCTAATTTTCTAGGAAGATAGAATTTAAAAGAAACTTGCGAGAATTGATTTAATTCAAATAACTCATCAAACACCACATGCTCAACATATTCAATAATTGAGAGAAAAATAAAAAAAAATACTTAGCTCACAAAGCACGAGTCCAAGATTGGATGCAATCATCCCCTCTCATGTGTATATGGTATTTTTTCCCCACACGAGTATTTACGAGATACTTTTATTCCAAATTAGGCCATAGCCTCTAAAAATACAAAAAGATGCTTTTCTTGCACGACACTCTCTTATCTTCAAAAATAGCGTGCCCATATATTGAGGCTAGGATTTAAAGCATATCACGCTTTACAAAATATTAAAGATCAAGTCTATACTTGATAAACTAAAGTTTTCCAAATAAATCAAAATGTGCACAAGCTAGCACATGTATATACAAAGCTTGTTTACAAAAATGGTGTGCCAAGTAATAAATTTGTGCAACTTCTCCTCAATCTTCGGAATCCTCTTCACCTATAAAATAACCAACAATAAATTGGTGAAACAAATATTCCATAAGCATACAAACCATAGCCACACACATGTTTGCCATGCATAAGTAACCCGGGAATCACCCCTCCATACAAACCAACTAAAATAAACATTGGAGACCCCAAACATACGTCAATATCAACCAAACGTATTAATATTTATAATGGGATCACCCATGATATTAACATAATTTGGCTTGACACACAAAGATAATCCAAGCGTCGTCCCCGAATTATCTAAGATGCTAGAATAATATTTTGAAGAGGGCTTAAAATATATTCCCATAACATGGCATCCTTTTCATGCAATATATCCTTTACCCTAGTCTTGACAGTTTGCAGTTCTTTATTTAACTTATCACATGTATCTTCAGATAATTTCTTGGCTTGGGCTTTTTCTTTCTTCATTGCTTCTAGTTGTTTCTTGTGGTGGGTACGTTCTATCAAGTCAATATTGAGCTCGGCATTTTGCAATCTGCTTTAAGCATTTGTTCTTGCTTCCTTTTCTACTTCCAATTGATCTAACAACTTTGGACTTTTGTGTTGGTGTTTTTTGTGACCTCAATGAGTTGCTAGCACCTTTGAGTGGTTGCCATAGTATTGAGATCTTCTACCATTGCTTCGTGAGATGTATCCTCTATGTTACTTTGCAGAGTGATGTACGTGTCTGAAAGGCAATGCTCTAGACCTTGTGACAATTAATGCGGATATCAATGCATTGACTGTCTCTATTGACACTCGTGTCCCCTTGGACTTGCAAAACTTCTTTAATAGAATCAATTTTCGGCATACATGAAATCCTTGCCTACATTTTTAGCAGCTCACTTTTCCTTCTCTAAGCGTTGATATTCCTTGAGTGACCCTTAGTGGTGAATAAGTCCCTACATTAGCTGTTTCCAATCACGGAAAGAAATCATACTCGTTATTGCCGATTAGATGGCAGATGGAATCACGGAACAAAACATAACCCATGAGGTAGTGTTTCCACATGTGAAGAGCATACGGCCAAAATTTCCTTATCATAGGTGCTATAGTTAAGTTCAGAGGATTTTAGTTTACGACTTTTAAATGCTATGGGCTGGTCATCTTACATCAAAATAGCACCTATACCAGATCCACTAGCGTCAATGTGATAAGTAGGAAAAATAGTCTAGTAAAGTCAGGTAATTGTAGGATTGGGGTGTGAGTTAAGAGATATTTAAGACGGTCAAATTACTTTTTTTGACTGTCACCCCAACGAAAAACAGTTTTCTTTTTTAACAATAATGTCAATGGTAATGCAATGAGAGAAAAATTTTGCAAAAATTTTCTATAAAAGCCTGAAAGTCCTAGAAAAGATCTCAGATCATGTATAGTCTTGGGAGTTGGCCAGTCTCTAATGGTTGCTATCTTTTTAGGGTCAATGTGAATGCCATCAATGGACCAATATATTCAATTTCACTTTGAAAGAAAGAGCTTTTATCAGGATTTGCATATAAATGGTTCTCTTTAAGAAGTTTAAAAATAATTCTCAAATGGTTTTTGTATTCTTTTTTGGTGACTAAAAATAATAATGTCATAAAAAAAGACAATCTCACAAAATCTTGATGGTTCAAAATGATTTTATGCATCATGCAAACAAATGGGGCCGGTGCATTTGTAAGGCCAAAGGGCATTACTAGAAATTCAAAGTGACCAAATTGAGTGTTAAATACAAGTTTTTAAATATCAATGGGGTCCATACGCACTTGATGATAACTTGATTTTAAATCTATCTTGCTAAAAACACAAGCACCTTTCAATTTGTCAAGAAAATCATCTCCTCTAGGAATAAGATAATGACTTTTGACAGTCACTTCATTTAATGCACAGTAATCGACACACATGCGATAAGTCTTATTCTTCTTTTGAACTAACAACTTATTGGTGCTCCAAATGGTGAACTACTAGGTCATATCAATCCTTTGTCTAGTAATTCCTTAATTTGGCATTGAATTTCTTGATATTGCAAAGGGTTTTGTCTATAAGGTGAATGATGTGGTGGTTGACTTCCTGACAAGAGCTCTATTTTATGGTCCTCAGGGCGAGAAGGAGGTAAGTGAGGGGGATAGTCATTAACAAAACAATCATGAAAAGAATCAAGAAAGTGTTGTTGATGTGAGGTGAATGTTTGATATACTTTCTCTAGCTTAGTCACATAAATCGTGTATGCTTTGTGCTCTTTTCTAAGTGCTCTTTTTTCTTGTGTGTGTGTAATCGATGAAAAAAGTTCAAGTGAAGAGTCACTAGAAAGAGATAACAATGTGCCATTATGTGAATTGCATAGTATGAGTGTTGTACTCAATGTTAGGATTGTGTTGATGACGGAATGGCATTCCTAAAATGATGTTTGTGGAATGTAAAGGTGCAATCAAGATATCACAATGCTCTTTATACGACCCAATTTGAATTTCAAGATTTTTTAATTTCATGAGTGCCATTGTAACAAGTTCCTTGGAATGTAGATTTTACTTTATATGTAGAGGGAAATGTGTGTAGTTGTAATTTCCTTACAAGATTTTTTGAAATAAAATCATTCAAACTCCCATCGTCATGCAAAACATAAACTTGATGACCATTAACAGAACCTTGCATGTGTAATAATGAATGGATAGATTGAGGAATACCTGGAGGGTTTTTTAATTCATAAAATGAACTTCGTTATAAAGAGTGTCCTCCGTCCATTCTGGAATGGTGTCATCATCGACCTCACAAGCTTCTTCTTCAACGTGGTGGACCGCAACAGTTGGTTTCTTTGGATGTGGTAGCTTGGCTTTAGGCAACGATGACAAGTAGTAGTAGGCTTAGGTGCCTTTGATAAGACATTGTGAGCACTAATATAACTAGGCTTGGGGTTTGAATTTACAAAATTTGGCTTTGAAGTTGTCCCATTAAATACATTTTTAAGAGGAAATGTGGGTGCGCACGAGTGCTGAACATTGCTAGTGCGATTTGAAATGAAAGAATTAGGTTGAACAAATCATCTACATGGATGTTTATTACCCACAAAAGATGATTGCCGATCTGTTGGACTATGTCCTTGCATAGGCCTAACAAACTTGCCAATGGAGCGAAGCTTCTTCTCTGCATCATGAGCAAGAGAAATAGCCTCATAGAGAAAAGAAGGGCTGGCTCCAGCTAACCTTGACTGCAATCTGACTATAACTGCTGACCACTATCAAATTTTGTCCTCCAACCCTATAGACTTTCCTCCAGCATTTAAAAAGCTCAAGTACCTTGCCTCGAACCACTCAACAACTCTCTGCTGACCTTTGCTAACTCCCAATTGACTGAATGCTGACTAAATCTATCACACAAATGACACAACTGATTTAGCTAGTCCAGCTGACTCCAACTTCTTCACCCCTGTGTCCTCTAACTCATCCAAACACTTCAAACACTTAAGATCCTAGATAGATCCAACCAAATAGGCACATAAATCACTCCATCTGACCATCAGTAGAGACAGCAGATCTAACAACTCACTGAATCCTTTGGCTGAACTGACTAACTGACTCAGATCCTTCAACATATATATCCTCCAAGGGACAAACACCCAGACACTCTAGCCCACACAAAGACTCACCTTAACAATCCTCAAACTGATAGCAGCTTACACACGGTTAACTCTGGAACACTTTCATCCAACTGTCATTCAGACTAACCCTGACTGTCAGACCCAATCAACCACCACTTCCTCTCAACCTAGTCAAACTATGTCTACCCTTCATGTGTACATCCCTTGGGCTCGGGGGTAGTCCGGTGGATGAGTTTATGCATGATTTATGGCATGTTTATGCATAACAATTATCTAGAGAGATCTTAGGGTTTTGACAGTGGTATCAGAGCAATCTCTAGTTAATTGTTGTTGTTTTTTCTTTCTTATTGTAAAATTTTTTGGTATTTTTTGAAGTAAGTTTTAATATTTACTAAATAAAAAATATTATTTTATTGATTTGTGTTGATGCACATGGATCGTCGATATGGTGGTTGGAACACGTGTTACTACTATTCAATGGACGAATCGACGTTGCGGGGGAATTTCATGAGTTTAATGCTATTTTTTCCTATTTTTTATGGTTTAAAATAAGCATTAATGGAAAGTTTTACCAAAATACCACATATTTTATTGTGGATATTTTTGGTAGAATGGATTCCCTGAATTTCTATAATTTTTAGGAATTTTTTTCTAATTTTTTAAGAATTTTTTTGAGCATTTTTATGGTTAAAAATGTAATTTTTAATGCATTTTTGTGGGTTTTCTGCGGATATTCTATGCATTTTCTGTTGAAATGTAGTAAGGGCAGCATGTTGATGCATGAAATGCTCTCCCGTGTGCGTGGAACCCTCTTTGTCTCTCAAATCTGAATTTTTCTCCTATTTCTTCTCTCGCGTGTGTGAACACTCTTTTATAAGGCATTTTTTTATTAATCTTTAATCATAATTAAATAATAATTATGATTATGAAATATTAATTAAAACCTTAAGCAAACTCCTGTCTCTGTTAACAGAGGAGGAGGGAGTGAGAAGAATAGAGAAAGAGGTGAGTGGAAGAGAGGAGAGAGGAGAGAGGAGAGGACTCCTCCCTCTCCATCTCTCTCACATCGCAACACGGGGGAAGGGGGGGGGGCATGGGGCGGAAATCGCTACCTCCCCAAAAAAATTATTTTTTAAGGTTTTTAAAAAACCTTAATTAAAAGGTTTTTATTTTTAGCTTTTTAAAATATATTAAAAATGGTTTTTTAATTCCAAAAAAGCTTTTGAAAAACTTGAAAAAAAAAATGAGAAAGTATGAAATTTTGAGAAAAAAAATCTCTAAAATTTTCTGATTTTTTCTTCTTGAAACCTTTTGACTTTCCGCATTCCCAGGAAACCTTTTGGCTTTTCGAATTTCGGAAAATCTTTTGACCTTTCGGATTCCGGAAACTTTTGACCTTTCACATTCTGATTTTTTTTTTGGTCTTTTCATTTTTCCGAAAGTGTTGGCTTTCCGTATTCCGGGAAAACCTTTGGGATTTCAAAATTTTTTGACCATTTGTATTCTAAATGCACTCGGGGTAAGTTAAAAATTTTAAAAAATTCTTATAAATTAGTGAAAAATTAGACAAAGATTATTTTAAATTTCAAAAAAATGGGCAGTATCTTGGAGAAACTACTTTAGCTTCTTTTTACTCTTCAAAAGGCGGTTGGTATCACGTGTATTCTTTCGCTTGAGCCATGGGCGGTTGCACATCCTCAAACTATGTCAACAAGGCATTTGGGCACACACGAGAGCTGTGACCTTGGACTCCGCATTGGCCACATACATGGTATAAGTAGTCATTTGTTCCATGGCCATGGGAGTCAGATGAGGGGTTAGAGGGGAGTCATGGGAGTCAGAAGAGAATTCATAGGAGGAGTCACAAGAGGGGAGGAGGAGGAGTCAGAGGATTTAGAGGGGGGTTCAAAGGAGGGGTCAGAGGAAGAGGCAGAGGAGGGGAGTTAGAGGAACAGTCAAAGGAGGGGAGGATCAGTAGAGGAGGAGTCAGAGGATTTAGAGGGGGGTTCAAAGGAGTGGTCAGAGGAAGAGGCAGAGGAGGGGAGTTAGAGGAACAGTCAAAGGAGGGGAGGATCAGTTGAGGAGGGGTCAAAGGAGGGGTCAGAGGAGAAGTTAGATGAGGGGAATCAAAGGGGGTAGAGGAGGAGAAGTTAGATGAGGGGAATCAAAGGGGGTAGAGGAGGAGTCAAAGGAGGGGAAGCGTTAGAGTCAGAGGAGGGAAGGAGGAGACAGAGGAGAGTTTAAAGGAGGGGAGGAGGACTTAGAGGAGGGGGTCAAAGGGGGGAAGGAGGACTCAAAGGGTGGGGTCATATGAGGGGACTCAAAGGAGGCGTCAAAGGAGGAGGGGACTCAGAGGAGGGGGGAGAGGGGTCAGAGGATGGGGAAGAGGGGTCAAAGGAGCACTTAGAGGTCAGAGGAGCACTCAGAGGAGGGGTCAGAGGAAGAGTCAGAGGAGGGGAGTCATAGGATGGGAGGAGTGAGAGGAGGGGTTAGAGGAGGAGTAAGAGGAATGGAGTCATAGGAGTCAAAGGAGGGGTTAGAGGAGGAGTAAAAGAAGGGGAGTAAGAGGAGTCAAAGGAAGAGAGGTAGAGGCGGGGAGTCAGAGGAGTCAGAGGAGTCAGAGGAGGGGTCAGAGGAAGAGAGGTAGAGGCAGGGAGTCAGGGGAGTCAGAGGAGTCAGAGGAGGGGTCAGAGGAAGAGAGGTAGAGGCGGGGAGTCAGAGGAGGGGACTCAAAGGGGGCAGAGGAGGAGTTAGAGAAGGGGAGGAGTCAGAGAAGGGGAAGAGTCAAAGTTAGAGAAGGGGAAGAATCCGAGTCAGAGGAGGAGAGGAGGAGGCAGAGGAGAGGCCAGAGGAGGGGGTCATAGGAGGGGAGGAGTGAGAGGAGGGGTTAGAGGAGGAGTAAGAGGAATGGAGTCATAGGAGTCAAAGGAGGGGTTAGAGGAGGAGTAAAAGAAGGGGAGTCAGAGGAGTCAGAGGAGGGGTCAGAGGAAGAGAGGTAGAGGTGGGGAGTCAGAGGAGGGGACTCAAAGGGGGCGGAGGAGGAGTTAGAGAAGGGGAGGAGTCAGAGAAGGGGAAGAGTCAGAGTCAGAGAAGGGGAAGAATCCGAGTCAGAGGAGGAGAGGAGGAGGCAGAGGAGAGGCCAGAGGAGGGGGTCATAGGAGGGGAGGATTCAAAGGAGGGGACTAAGAGGAGGGGCAGAGGGGTCAGAGGAGGAGTCATAGGGGTCAGAAGAGTTAAAGGAGTGAGAGGAGTTAGAGGAAGGGCCAGGGGAGTCGAGGAGGCGAGGACTCAGAGGATGGGGTAGAGGAGGGGTCAGAGGAGGGAGCAGAGGAGGGATCAGAGGTGGGGATAGAGAGGAGGGGGCAGAGGTGGAGCCAAAGGAGAGGTCAGAGGAAGGGACAGAGGAGGAGTTAGATGAGGGGAGTCTAAGAGAGTAAGAGGAGGAGTTAGATGAGGGGAGTCTGAGAGAGTAAGAGGAGGGAGTCAAAGAGAGTAAGAGGATGGGAGGAAGAGTTAGAGGAGGGATCAAAGGGTTCAGAGGGGGTGTCAAAGGATGGAAGTCAGAGGATTCAGAGTAGGGGCCAAAGGAGGAGTCAGTGGAGATGTTGTATAGAGGAAAAGTATGGAAATATGCGAGGCTTGCAGATCCTCGCAAATGGTGAGTGTTACATGCATGTTGTCCTTTCTTTGCCTTGGCATGAGCCAAGCAAACACTTTGCCATAGAGGAGAAATTGAACATGATTGTTGCTGCTTGCATTAAAGATGAAGATAAATCCTTTCTTGTGGGGATGCTTAGCAGTTCCCAATCTCTTATACGCACCTTGGAGTACTTACCTAATGACAAGAGGAAGATACGAGATTGGTTGCACATGTTTGTTTATTGGCTTCAAATTTCCGAATTGGGGGTGTCTTTGTTGCATAACATACGTAATACCGATAGAGTGAGGCTTCCTAATGATAATGTGTACACAAAGTATGTTATGACTAATCAAAGAAAGCCTTTAATGTAAGCATTGTAGATCTTGCTTTGGATGTTCAGAATTGGAAGCAACCCTCCACCATCATGAGTGGAATTATGGAAGCATTGAATATAATTTGTACTAAAGGCAAGGTGAAAGGGAAGATGGTGGATCATTGTGTTTAGCTAATGTTTAGTGACTTCCCATCTGACATTGTTGTAGAGGGTTGTTCCATAAATAAGATTCCATCTTGGAATAGGGTTGATGAAAATCTATAAACCTCAACCTTTAAATTTGCTGACTTTTGTCTCTTTGGTGATGCTGGCTTCTTTGCATGCCTATCTATACACAATGTAGGAGGCTACATAGGTGGAGCATTGTGCCTCCATTCAAGGCTTAGGGGATTCACCTAAAAATATGTAAGTATACCACATGAGTTCAAATGAAGGGGCTTTTTAATTCAAAATTTTAAGGTGAATTTACAGAAGGGGTTTTTTTAATCAAATTTGAAAAAAAAAATCCGTAAGTCCATAAAGAAAAAGGGGTCATTTTATTCATGAAAAATTCACACGTAAGGGGTTTTTTAATAACCCTCTTGAACACACATGATACATAGGGTTTCTTAGTAGTGCAACCCTTGAGATTCAAGGTTTTGTAGTGGTGCATTGCTAGGTTATGAAGTGTACACCACCGGTGGGAAGAGAAAAGGGACTAATGGCAACAAAGGTAACCTTTCTGCATAGAAGATAATTTCATATAATACTTATTTTCATTATCTTAATAAATGTGTAACATAGATGACCTACCTTATCTGCATTTGTACGCTCTTCTTCACCAAAAAATGTATTCTCCATTCATAGTGATCAAGTTAAAGACTTGAACCTTGAAGAGGAACTTGATTTGGGCAGTATGAACTCATTCATGATATGTATGTATTCCATCTTAATTATCTTTGTTTCTGTCAAGAATTTGTTCAATTTTGAATTCGTTTCAACATGTATGTACTTAGTTATCATTATCTTTGTGTTCATCATGTAGTTTGATTTTGAATGATAATTTATTGAATCACCAGAGTTTCTCTTGAAGATTTGGTCAAAAGAAAGGGCTCTTCTTAGAGAGGTGGTTGCCAGAGAGGCTAGAAGTTCTGCAAGTATATCGTTTCATTGTTCAACAAGCCTAGGGATACTATTGTGGATTTGTTCTCTAGAACTACGACACTTGGTCCAAGCTTAAGTAGAGTTATTCCCACTAATGTGCATTAAAATATAATGCACATTAGTGGGAATAACTACGACACTTGGTCCAAGCTTAAGTAGAGTTATTCCCACTAATGTGCATTAAAATATAATTTCCTCTAACTAACATACATACTTCTTTTGCAGATTTAGAACAAAGCCAAACAACCTAGAATACTATTGATGCCTTCTTGTTTGGAACATCATTCTATGTTTTGATTCTTGTGTTTGTTTATTTAGATTCAGAAGCTCTTCTTACACTTGGAGCTTCAAACATTATGAACATGATCTCAATTTCACTATTGTAAACATTTATTATAATCAATTTAGGTTTCTTACCTTTGTTTATTATGACTAAAAAGCTCCTTTTACTATTAGAGCTTCAAACATTATGGACATTATCTCAGTTTTGCTATGATGGACATTTGCTATGATTTAAGTAGATTTATGATCTTAAATATTGCTTATTTGTGAAGGTATTGTCAATATTATTACATTTTAGAACTTCATTTAAATTTATGTTATGCCATACATTTTTCACATTGATGAGCAAAAAGTGGTACATGGTTTATAAATTAATTTGTTGAATTCACTATTAACTTTGGAATGTTGCTTAATACTTCTATTGGCACTATCTCTTCTAGGTACTTTATGAAAGAGTGTAATCAATCACAAAACTCAAATATGCTCACTCACAGACCCAAACCATAAAAAAAAAAGGAAATCTACTCACTCAATTGTGCTCGTTTTTTGGCCATCCCCCGGCATTCACAAGCACATTGCTTATAAAGCTTGCAAATCACTTTGCACATGAATTAACAATGATTTTTTTATTGCTTTAAAATAAAATAGGGGTGTAGTAGCTCAAAACAATGGGGTTGATGAGATGAACAAGGGGGAATTTATAGAGGTGAATTTGGAGGTGCGATGTGGATTTTAGAAACAAAATAGTATTATTTCTGGAGAAAATTTAGGGTGGATTTATGAAAAAGTGGGAGGGTGAATGAGGAGAGGTGAGAAGGAAAAGGTCAAATCCCATAAGCCAAAACATGGGGAGTGGGAAGAGGGGTATATATATAGTGTGTTGGTTTCATATACATGTATCCAAGAGGTGAAAGAGAAGGGAGAGAGCTCGTGGGCTTTACTCACTTGCTTCTACTAATGACTTTGATCCTCTACAAGGCCTTGAGCCCTTGGGCCTTCGGGCCTCTGTTAGGATGTACCTGGCTACCATCAGGTGTACCCAGTTGTCGGCACCCACCGCATTCGCGCAACATGTCTCTAGGATGCTTCTTTGTGGGGTAGCAGGTGACACGCTTATCGAGGACTGGTTCTTTGCCCGACGGGTGCCATGATTACCAAGGACTGGTTGTTGCATCACTTTTGGATGTGGGCCTGGCTTTGATACCACTGTGCAGGAGGGTTGTGGTCCTCATGCACAAATTCAATGAAATAATAGACAAAGCTCACTCTACCTCTCTCAAAACACCATAGCTTATTGAGATATAAACTTGCACGGCAGGAACATGAAAGAAGAGAAGATGCATGACACACACATTGGGTGCAATCTCCCCCCACTTGCTTAATGTCTCATGCTTTCAAGCAAGTGTATTTAGATAACTTTTATTATTATTTTGTGAGACAAAAATGACTTTTACACTCCACTTTGGGCCTTGCCCCTAAACTTTAGGAAAGTGTCATACATGAAGTAATGTGAACCATCTTTGGGGCTTGACTTTAGCAAAGTGTTATGCATGAATTGATATGAACCATCTATTAGGGGTAAATAAACCATTTTAATAAATATGTCCCCTATAACGAATATGCATAATAAATATGTATGCCGCCATTTTATGTACAAGATAACAACAACGACCACCAAGCCACTACATAAAATGTCACATAAATATAATGTCACCAAAAATATAATATCGCCATGAACATAGTGTTGCCAAAATGTGCATCCAATATGCACGACAAAAATGTGTAATCATCATGCTTCCCGCACTAGTCATGCCACCACTGATCTGACAAAACACATGCACAATATTATATCCAGTGACTATCTACCTTACGACCCTAGTACCTAGTGGTAAGTCACTGACCATGTGGTAAATAATCAAAAATAAATATCAAAAAAAATATTTCAATAATTTCCATAATCCATAACACTCCACTAGTAATGTGGATTATTTTCATAAATATCAAAAAAATAAATATCAAAAAAAAATATTTCAATAATTTCCATAATCCATAACACTCCACTAGTAACGTGGATTACTTCTTGCACTATTTCCAAGCAAGAACTTTTGCTACTACAACATGAGGAATTTCTTGTGACTCCACTAATAACATTGATTACTTCTGGCACTGTTTCCAAGTAAGAACTTTTGATAATGTTGTTCTAGAAGGAGCCAAGCAACAACTAGTGTACAATTATAGTGGTTGGATATGTTTGAGTGCAAACAAAGGCAAGTAGCCACCGTGCAAACCATGAAAGAGATGCTTTTATTGTAAGGCAAGAAGCTGAACCAAAGTTCTTAGATGCCACTGCTAAAAGCATATCTTTCTTATTGGATTTGGATCTCAAGAATAGGGACATCATCTTATTATAAAAGTAGAAAGCTACCTTAGTGGATGAGCTATAAAATTTGCAGGTTTGCATGCAAGAGGTTGAGGATCCACCAAAAGAGCTTGAGAGCCAGCTAGAAGATGCCCATGGAGACTATTATGAAAGATGCAACAAGGTAGAGGCCTAGGGAATTCACTTTCCATAGAAAGGTGACGTCACCTACGTGCATGAAACTCATAAAAACCCCCTATTTAAGTTTCTCTTTATATATCTCTTTCTAAGCATATGAGTCCCAATTATGAAATTCAAGTACCCCCTATTAAGAATCAAAAATAAAATAGCACATATTGATGTTATACATGTGACAAGTTGCAACCCATGTAAGTAGCATATATGTAAGTGATAGAAGCACAAAGACCTACATGTACTCTCCAAAAATTGTTCCATGTGTGGTTAGCTTAAAAGAGTAGTAAACTAATCAAGTTTTCAAACTACACTACTAGATCACATATTGTAAACTACAAGAAGAAACAAAATCCCTACTTTCATTCTCCCTTGCTCCCTTGTCCCCCCCGCCCTCCCTCACCACCACAAATCTGCCTCACCCCCTAACTTATAAGCTTAAACCCCCTTCCAAAACCCCCCCTCCCTTACACTCATGTGATACCATAAGATATGGCTTGTGAATCCCTTGAGGCTGAGGTCATTACAGATGAGAAAGAAGCTATGTTGTAGGAGGATACAAAGGGAGAGAGATTTCCCAATTCAAAGAGGAACAAGAAAATGTAGAATATCATAAGGATGTGCACGAGAAAAAGGATGATATGGTGCATACCTTATATAAGGGCAAGAATGTGTGAGAGAGAAAAAGGAAGACATGGTGCATACCTTATATAAGGGCAAGAATGGCCTGATTATTGAGCACCAAGCTAATGTGGTAAGGCTCAAGAAATATGGTCCTAAGAATACTACACCAAGTGATGTAACACAATGGAATGAAAGTTTACTTATGGTAAGGCTCAAGAAATATGGTCCTAAGAATACTACACCAAGTGATGTAACACAATGGAATGAAAGTTTACTTATGGTTGCAACCTTTGACCGAGTGTAGCTAGTAGGTTAACACGATAATTCCTCACTTGACATTCAAATGGCAGGTCAACTGGTATGTTAGCTAGTAGGTCCTGACTTGACATTCACAATGCATAAGAAGATGTTGAGGCTCTATAAAATTCAATGTGATAGTGGATGATCTATTTATACACGATAAGGTCATGGATCACTATTCCATTGACCTTGAGATGATCCTTGTTCTTTGATGGTACACTATTGTTGTAGCCCTTGAACTTGATCTACACCATGGTGCATCCAAATGTGTATAATATTATTGTCAAGTGTAAAGTGCTAACTTCTCAAAGAAGCATAACAAGGACAAAGACTTTATATTTCTTGAAGTATTACCTACACTTAGTTATTGTGTCATCTCAAGGAAAAGCATTGGATGGCTAGAGGACTATGGTTGGGACCTAGGCTCAATAGACACACAGACACTTACGGAGGAGATGCTAGACACACCCTATAAGTTAGAGGGAGTTCTAGTGCTATGTGTATGGGTGCACACCATGATTAATGCCACCTTGACCACACTAGACTATCCTTATAGTAGGAAGGACTTAATGACATGTAGGAAGCCACTTGAAGCCCAAGGACAAGGGAGACAAAGATGAGGACGATCCCAAGGAATTTGATGAGAGCAAGAAGAAGAGTTAAGCAAGCCTAGCTGGCAAGAAAATCTTCACGATATACTCAACTGCCACCTTTAGACATTGAAAGCCAAGGTAATAGGCAAGGTTAAGATGGAAAAAGACATTGCTATTTAAACCATCTCTAACCAAAGGCTAGCAAGTCAACCCACTAGAAAGGCATGCCTATGCAAACTTCTTTGAGAAAATCATGCCAAATTTAGACATACTAGAAGCTATGCATAAGCACTAAGAAGCCAACCCAACTATGGAGTGGGATGAGAACATATTAGGTACTCAATACCATCCCGCCTTCTTTATTAGTAGGCTGATAAAGAAAGGGCCAAACCCCTAGTAGGAATGGAATATGATGTAGGAAGGGAGGTATGTTAACCATAGCAATTTCAAGTTGCTAAAAATGCCATATTTTTATAAGTGCAACAGGCCACAGTTTTTAAATCTTCCACACTATAGATAATTGAGGTCCTGGTTAGTATGCCAAATCTAGAAGTCAGAAACACTTTGTACATAGGAGTTTTAGATGGGCACCCTAGACATATAGTCTTAGGTTGCCACATGTAAAAAGTGGTCATATGTGGTTTCTTTTGACTCATTTGGAAATTAGTAAAATAGGATTTTAGTATTTATGTTTAGCATGGTCATAAATTTTAGTCTTATGTTTGGGACTTTACAAAATAATCTTCATGCTTGCATGGATTGTTATCCCCATAATTGTTCACACATGGGGTTGGTAGCCTTAGTCCTTAACACAATGCCTTAGTCCTTATAACACGATGCCTTGCGGCTATGAACAAGCTCCCAAATGGTCATAAATGGGTATAAAATTTGTAAAAAAACCATAGGTTTGTTCACACATGGGGTTGGTAGCCTTAGTCCTTAACACGATGCCTTAGTCCTTATAACACGATGCCTTGCGGCTATAAACAAGCTCCCAAGTGGTCATAAATGGGTATACAATTTGTAAAAAAACCATAGGTTTCTGACCCAGAGGGCCACTTGGATTGAACATTGTTCACATATCATATTACATGTTCACACTCTGGCTCATTCCACTCACTAATCATTTGCCTTAGTGTTTATTACTCCTTAGCTTCTATTAGCATACACCTTCCCATCTAGGCAATTCAAGATAAGCCATTGAAGATCTCTACATAGGAGCAAAAGGGTGTGGGCATCTTAACATATCCATATACAATATTATATTTCATTTTTGTTATGGTGCGACTTGATTTTACTTATTGTGTTGCAAAAGATCCTACTTTTTGTGAATGTTGCCTAGATACACCCCATGTCATATCCTCTAATTGCAACTTGACACTATTTTATTCATTTCCCCACGATTAAACCCTTTCAAACCTCTTGTCTTGTTCTCACACAATTATCTCTAATCCTAGAATTTATTACACTTTCAATGCTATGGATATATCACCCACCTACATGGTCTAGAGTTAAGTTGAATCCATCCCCTTGGATTTGATCTAATAAGACCAATGGGCTTAATAATATAATAACAAATTTTCCCACACACTATCTAAACTAAGCACATTAGGAGTGAGGATGTCTTTAGCTTTTGGTTTCACTTTGTTAATGAAATGGAGAATTATTTGTTACCTCTTCATCTTGTTGAAAATTCTCTTCCTTTGGTTTTAGTGGTGTTTCATTTTTAAACCTCAAGTTTGTTTATGTATCCACTATGCTCAAGTTGAAGTGAATGTAGCTTGAATAGTAGGCCTTAAAAAGGTGCAACTCGTGTTTGAAATTTCTTCACTAGGTTTCGATTCATCTAGGTCTTTCTTAACATGTCTCCCTAGGTGCTTATATTAAAGACCAAGTCAACCAAGTCATTTCTATTGCTTACAAGTGTTGAATTTTGCATTTCATTAATATATATCTCCATGGTTCATTGGCTAATGGATTTTTTTTAATGATAGCCAATAGTGGCACTATCAATGTATTTCATTGATATCCATGCTAATGGATTTTTTAATGATAGTCAATAGTGGCACTATTAATCACCATTAATGTATGTACCCAAATGATAAATGCATCACTGCTTGAATCACATTCTAAGTCTCTAGACCCTTTTTTTCATGAAATTAATGGTATTAGAAGGTAGATCAAGTCCATGCACCACTAGCATGGTAACCTAGATGTAAGTATATATCTTGATGGATTATTCTATGTTTTGGAGATTGACTCGTCCTCCTCCAATCATGAAAATCTCTTGCAAAACAATAAGCAAACCATAGTACCTACTAGTAACCACCTTTTAACTTTCTCTCTTGACATGGCTTCCTTCTTATTGTAGTCTTCTTAAACTTGAGGAGGACATATTGGCTCTCCTTGAAGTCCATCTCTATGCTATGTTTATTTAAGTTTATAGTTGGAATATTCATTTTTGAATGAGATAAAGATCCAATAAGAAAGTATAATTAAAACAAAGGACAAGAAAGGATCAATGTAAAACATTTTCAATATTTGTGAAACATATCGCAAGCAGTAAAAATAATAGTTGCACAACACAAATCATAATTAATTATTTTTTATGTCTTCAAAACGACTAAATAAAAAAGAGTGTGAATTTGCAAACAAGCTTGATACAAACGAGGGCATAGAGAAGTTTAAGAGGTGGATGTTTTGCACTGAATTTCTTTGATTTATCTACCATATTCACTCTTTCCATAGCTTCAAAGGAAGCTTTGAAATATAAAGCTTTCTAGAATGCATATCTATTACCTCACAATCATCTTGTAAAAGACCTTTGGTGGTACAATATTTTTTTTATCATATCCCATAAGCATCTTATAGAAGAGCTCAATGCTTAAAAAAGACTAACATTTAGTGTATAAAGGATCCTATTAACAATTTAGCTTTTAAAAGTGATGGTGAACATAGATGAAATCAACATGGCTGTGCTCCAAAAAATCTATAGAGAAGTTTTATAAACTTGGATTTAAAAAAAATGCTCGAAATGTGCCTGCCTTTGCTTGTCTATGCATGTTATTGCATAGATAAAATCAACATGGTTGTGCTCCAAAAAATCTAGAGAAGTTCTATAAACTTGGATTTTAAAAAAATGCTCGAAATGTGCTTGTCTTTGCTTGTCTCTATGCATGTTACTCAGTTAGTCTACAAGTTATGCAACATCTTGTATTCTCTCTCAAGAAAGCACACATGCACACACACACATAGAGAGAGAGAGAGAGAGAGAGAGAGAGAGAGAGAGAGAGAGAGAGAGAGAGAGAGAGAGAGCATCTACTTGTTACATGTAACAACATGTACTTGTTGGATCTCTTTAAGCCAATAGTAGGTGTATACATTAGGAGAAGAAAACAACATCGAGGTGAAAGAATATGATTTAGGGAAGCTTTTTTTGTAAACATAAAACATAATCCTAGGGAAGACATTAGACAACTGAGGTGATTGTCTTTATAAGGATGGCTACACTATTTTTATTACAAGCTAATAGGTGGTTGTGCTAAAGTTGCTGGAGGTTTTAAATATCTTTCAACCTTAGTCTTCATCCAGTAATTTTATATTTACAATATCCTTGCTTTTTAATAGGATGGGGAGTTTTTTTCTCAGATAATGCCACCTACTTAAACAAAAATTTTTAAAAGAAAAATTGATTTAAACTCAACCTTGTCTCCATAAAAATTGATATTTATAATGTTTTAGTTATAAATTGACATATCTGGAGATTTAATCAAGGAGAATTGGTTACATTTTTGCCTTGTATTTTTTTGATTGGTTGGGAAAAGAGTTTTTTTTTATAATAGCACTAGAGGATCTCCTTTACATGTAATAAGTCAAACTGTGAGAGTGAAGAGGTGGGTGGAAAGCAGATGATACAAACATGTTTCAAATGCCCCTTTGCAAAAGAGTGTCCTGCTTTATAATGTTTTTATCTTCAACAATAACTTTACTCACACAAAGTGACTTGCAATCATTTTCACTAGTCGTCACTTCAGAAAAATACAAAAACTATACTGAAGTTCATGAAATCCATGACATTCACTTGTGTGGTAGGACAATCTTAGCCTTTCAAAACACAACAATGAGAAAAAAACGTGAGAGTGAACGATCGAGATTGATTCATGTTGGACGAATTACGAAAACGATCCACGATCCACCCTCCACTATACCGCACAAATGAAAGGAGACAAGAAGAGAAGGGGGATGCTGATTACTTTACTTACTTCCTAAAGAGGTGAAGAATTAAGGCATCTAGAGGGCCAAGGGGGTTTGATATACAAAGGGGTGAGAGTCATGCATATCATCATAACTCTAGATAATGTAGACCTTGTCTACTTTCCTACGTCCATCAAACTCTTCTTTTTCCGAAAGCAAGCCGATCGGCCAGCAGCTTTCTACGCGGCTTCGGCTATGTCGTCGGCCTGCTGAAGTCCATCTTCTGGCGCTTCATCTCCTACCCTCCTCAGCAAAGGCGATTTTGAGCCTTCAAAATCGGAAGTAGGTCAGACATTTCCATCTATTTATATCGCTCAATTTTTCTCTCCCTTGGGCGATATCGATTTGCATCAATTTTGCTCTCCTGTGCAGCTCCGGGCATAATCCGCTGCAGCAAGCTTTATCTATCCCCGATGGGCAGTTGTGTGAGCCGTAGCAGCTCAACCGACAATAAGACATCCGACCTCAACGGTCAGGATCACGCCCACACCCATGCCTACGTCCATGGAACTGGATCCAACACTGAACAGCCCATCTCCCAGCCTGTAGCGCCAGTGCAGTCCCACCATGCTCCTCCTCCTCCCAAGCAGCAGAAGCCCCCATCCTTCAGCATGGGCAATGTGCTCAACCGCCCCATGGAGGATGTGCGTGCAACCTACACCATGGGCAGGGAACTTGGGCGAGGTCAGTTTGGCGTCACACACCTCTGCACCCACAAAGTCACAGGAGAGCTTTTCGCCTGCAAATCCATCGCCAAACGTAAATTGACAAACAAAGACGACATCGAGGACGTGCGCAGAGAGGTCCAGATCATGCATCACCTTACCGGCCAGCCAAACATCGTGGAGCTTAAGGGTGCTTACGAGGACAAGTACTCTGTACATCTGGTAATGGAGCTTTGTGCTGGCGGTGAGCTTTTTGACCGCATCATTGCCAAGGGGAAATACACTGAACGTGCTGCAGCTGCGTTGTTTAGGACCATTGTGCAAGTCATTCAAACATGCCATTCTCTCGGTGTCATGCACCGGGACCTCAAACCTGAGAATTTCCTCTTTCTTGGCAAGGATGAGGATTCTCCTCTCAAGACCACAGATTTTGGGCTTTCTGTGTTTTTCAAGCCAGGTTAGAACTTACTCTTAACTACAAAAAAGGCCAGTGCACATGCATGTAGGGGTTGAGGGCTGCCATTATCGTCTGGATTTTCCACCATGCCCTGGACTTTTCACGTCTCCTCCTACAACCATATCTCAACCTATATGTGTTGGATAAAACCAAGCTATGGATCATAAGCACCATCCACATCATGGTAGATTTGGACCTGCCAAGACCACATGTGGCACCATAGGAAATGTTACACCAACTGTTTTGGTTGTTTGAAGGTTCTATATGTTTTTCTGAAGCATATCCTTTGTGCAGGGGACATTTTCAGAGACATTGTTGGGAGTGCATATTATGTTGCTCCCGAAGTTCTTCGTCGCCATTATGGTCCAGAAGCAGATTTATGGAGTGCTGGAGTCTTACTTTACATTCTTCTTAGTGGTGTCCCTCCATTTTGGGCAGGTATGGCTAACAGCAAAGCTAAGGCTTGTGAAAACAATGTGACCCTTTCAAAGGTTCTATTGCTGATAGTTTAATGGGACTCCACTTCTGCAGAGACAGAACAAGGCATCTTCAATGAAATCTTGGAGGGTTCTATTGACTTCACAAGTGACCCATGGCCATCTATTTCATCTGGAGCCAAGGACCTTGTGAAAAAGATGCTGAAGAAAGATACAAAGGAGCGGCTAACAGCTCATGCAGTACTTAGTAAGTTTTCACTTTGATGGGTGGGTTAACAAGTCATAGAGTGCTAGAATTACACTGGTGTTGCTGGTCCAATGCATGATTATTGTTGGTTTTCCTACAGGCCACCCTTGGATTCGAGTGGATGGTGAAGCTCCAGATAAACCACTTGATAGTGCTGTATTGTCAAGGATGAAACAGTTTAGAGCAATGAATAAGCTCAAGAAACTTGCTCTCAAGGTGTGGTGCTTTCTGTTGTACTTTGGGTGTATGGATTGTATATTTATGAGATTTAGCATTCAACAAGGTCTGTTGCATTGTACGTTTTCAGGTGATAGCTGAGAGTTTATCTGAGGAGGAGATAACCGGATTGAAGGAGATGTTTAAAAGTATGGACACTGATAATAGTGGGACAATCACATTCGAAGAGCTCAAGGCAGGTCTAGCAAAGCAAGGAGCTAACCTTGCAGAATCAGAGGTTCGCCAATTGATGGAGGCCGTAAGTATCTTCCAATGATAGCCTGTTTCTTTTCAAAGTGCACAATGTTATTTTTTGGGTTTTGTTTTGCATTACTTGCAAGGTCCAACACTTCACATTGCTTAATTGGACAATATTTTCTTTTCTTTTCTTTTCTTGGAAGCTCATTGCTCTTCTTCTTTAATCTTCAAAGCACCTTTAAAAGGTGTGTTTTGCACTAATCGTGCTTTTAAGGAGGTTTATTTGATTGAGCAGTGAGCATCCTCTTCATCGAACCAAAAGTCAGGATGAGTGGGGCTTAAAGAACTATCTTTTGCCTTACGAAAATTATCAGATTATCTTTTTACCTTCCTTTTTACATCCTTGGCATGGATTGGCTATGGGGTATGGTTATTATGGGTAATGCAAGGTGTAGCATGACTTGGCAGTGGTCTACATAGAGAGTTAGCTAATAATTCCATAAAAGCTAGGATAATGATAACACGTCCCGCCCTTGCCCGCCTGCCTCCTCCCCCTTTTGCGCCCCCCGCCCCCCTTTCGCGCCCGCCTGCCCGCCTACCCCCGCCCTCCTTTCGCGCCCTTCTCTCCCCTTTTTGCCCCCCCCCCCTCACGCCCTTCCTGCCCCCTATCGCGCCCTTCCCGCTGCCCGCTGCCGCTCCATCCTCGCTTCCCCTTGCCTTCCCCCCTCCCTTTTTCTCTCCTTTGTCATCCGCCCCTCCCCCCCTCGCTTTCGGTCTTTCCCTCCCCGTTCCGGGCTTCCCCCCGTTTTCGTGCAGCTTGGTTCTTGCAGGACCCTCCGTCTCCGCTTCGCCCTTGACTTAGCTTCAGACTCTGATGGAGGCCCCTCCCGCCTCACCTCAGAGGGACTCTTCCGCCGCCCCCTCGCCCGCCCCTGAGGATACCCCCATCAGGCTTTCTCTTTCGCCAGAAGAGGAAGCGAGCCTCGCCGCAAAGGTGGAACGCCTCCAGGTACATTCCACCATCTGCCGTATAGTTGGCACCTGCCTCAGCAGAGGGGAGAGCCGGGATCTTCTCAAGGCCCGCCTTCTTGCAGATGTGGGCAAGATCCTGGACGTTCAGTTACTAGGCCGCGGACACTACCAGATTGAGTTCAAGACAGCCCAGAGCGTGGCCCAGGTCCTAGCCATGAGTCCCCTTGACATCAGGGGCGCTCGGGCCTTCTTCAGACATTGGCAGCATGGTTTCGACCCAGCAGTGGCCGAGTAGGGAGAGCGCCTATTCCATGTCACAGTTTGCTTTCCTGGACTTCGCCGCGAGTACCTTCCGCTCCTTTCCAGGAGATCAGTCCATCAGGGATGCCCTCTCGCTCCGTTCCTTTTTCTTTTCAGCTGATCAGGAACTTTCTTTGGTCTGAGCGGGATGGCCAGCCGGCCCGGGCTAAGGTTGCTTGGGCAGTTATTACTCTTCCGCTGGCCCAGGGGGGCTTGGGCATTATAGATCGAGCTGATCAGAGTAGAGCCTTGTTGGAGAATCTTATTGTTCGGGGGCTGCTTCCAGGCGCTGAGCCTTGGAAGGAGCTTCTTTTTCAGCGGGCTGCAGGCTAGAGCTCCCCCAGTAGGGGGCACTTGGGCACCAGAGATACGGTGGATCTTCACAGAGATGAGGAGGACAGGCCTCAGTAGAGGATGGGAGGACAGATTTGCCTTGAGTATCCTGCGAGCTTGGGAGTTGCTGAGACCGGGGCTTTCTCAGAGACCTCCCACTTGTGAGGAGGAGCAGGCCAGACAGCCGCTCATCTGGAGCCCCGCGGTACGCACAGAGCAGGAGGGGCGGGCCAGACAGCCGCTCATTCTCGGCCTCATCTAGCTTGGGGACCATTGGCGACAAGCCCAGCACGCAGTTTTTGAGATTGGCAGGTCTTTTGCAGTCTCCCGGAGGAGATCCAGGCGGAGAGGCTGAGTCATTTCAAAGGGGGGCTGATTATGAGGGATGACATTCAGGAGGCTCTCACTGAGGAGTGGTTCACGCCTTTTGAGTCAGCGGCCCCACGGTGGATGGGAGCCTTTACACAGTTGGAGATCCTGATTGCTGTCAGAGCTTGCACTGAGGATGGTAGATGTCTCTACTATGAGATACAGGATGAGGGTAGACTTCGAGACTGGAGGCGGAGTCGCCTTTGGTTGCAGAGTGCATCTTTCAAAGGATACGGGTAGTGGCCGCCGCTTCTCGGAAGTGGCATATTGATCCAGACCCTGCAGATGTGGACTCTGATTGGTGCATATGGGCATATGCTGCGCGGCATATGCTGCGCGTCCCTTGGCCCGGCTCCAGTGGGACCCCGGCGAGTACGAGTGGCATGATCCTTATGCGTCCCCCGAGGCCACAGAGATCACCTTTTTCCAATACACTGTTCGGTTGGGGAGCCATATTTTGACTGCGAGGAGGACGGTCTCTCCAGCTGCGGATATCAAGACTACCTACTTGAATCGTGATTTGCATGAGGAGGTTTCTGTATCTCAACCTCGTAGCTTTGTTCAAAAGGGGTACTAGTCTAAAGTATGCAGGTGAAAAAAATCTTTATATGGCCTTAAGCAAGCTCCCAGAGCATGGTATGAGAAGTGTCACAACCCTGTGTTTTTCTCTGGACAAGATGCAGATGTGCACGGGGACATGGTGGACAGTGTGAATGGCATCAGGTTGGAGTCAAAAAGGGAGCCCATGTGTGGATAACCCCATGTGTGAAAGGGGGCAAAGAGATTTTAGCTTAAAAGGTTTAAAAACCTTTAAAAGTCATTATAAAGCCCTTCATTAAAGAAAACGTGGCCCATAAGCTATTTTGGGGCCACGTGTGAGCTTTTTGGTAAAAGAGGGGCTGTTGGGCAGAAAAAGAAGGAGGCGCCTATCTCTCTGGAGGAAGTGTGTGCTTTTTCGCTGAGGAGGGCTGGTCGCTTGAAGATGCATGTTGGCTGCGCATGGAAGGGCCTGTGCAGGTACAGTGTACGGCTGCTGTGCAGGTACAGTCCACGTGGCAGCGTACGGCTGCTGTGCAGGTACAGTCCACGTGGCAGATCTGGTTGTGCAGGTACAGGCGTGTACAGGTTGCTGGTACAGGCAGCGCAGGCAAGTACGACAGCAGGTACCATACTGTATGACTGCTGGTACAGTAGACTGCTTGTGGGCTGGACTGCAGGTTCAGGTGGGCTGCGTGGAGGAGAAGACAGTCGTGCAGGGGCTGAATAGAGCGTAGATCTCTTCCCTTTCCTGGTGAAAAGCTGGCGCAAAGAGACTGTCTACATGGACTCCACGTGGATGGACTGCAGAGGTGCTGGACTGTACGGGGCATGAGAGTTTCTCTTGGAAAGAGGGGGTTGCAGGAGAAACAGGGGCGTACATGTGGGGACAGCCAGTATTGTTTTCTCTCTCTTTCTCTCTCTCTCTCTCCCTCTGCTGAAGAGTAGACAAGGGTTGGTTTGTCTTGACACAAAGGTGGACAGAGGCTGGATATTCATGAACATAGACATCATGTTGATGGCGTTCATCTGATGGAATTTTCAGCTTCTCTTTGTTTTGGGTTCGGGACTGTTTTGGGACAGTTTATGGACTGTTTATGGGCTGTTTTTGCTTGGCTGCAAATTCAGCTATGTGCTTGGGTTTTTGGCTGCAAGTACAGGTCTTTTGGTTATGTTTCTTGGCATGGGAGTGATGCAAGCTCGCATGGCTGCGTGCTCATGGAGCAGATTGTTTTCTTCCTGCTAGAAAGGAACAGTGGGACCTACAGTTATGGGCATCTCTATGTTGCCAGATGTTTCATGAGGGAACAGGTAACTAGATGTATGGAAACAGGACAGAAGTTTCAAAAGGGAAACAGGCCTAAGGGTTTCATGTGGAAACAGGTCGTAGGTTTTCTCGAAGAGATATGTTTTTGGGTTTCTCTAGGAGATAGGTCACATGCAGGCAGAAGGTACAGGAATGGACACATGTATGGTACAGCCTTGCTACTGATAGGACAGGGGACAGGGAATCCATGACAGAGATGGATAGTACCCTTGGAAGGTAGAGAGGGTTTGTACAGGTGTGTCAACTGTATGGTATGCTGTGCTGTGATGCGAGTTCTCTTTTGAGAGACAGTTTGGGAGTCTGTGTTGTGGTGCAGAAGCACTGGATGTGTCAGGGTGTGATGCTGTTCATAGTGTGAGAGGCTATGGATGGTTGTGGCAGCCTTGATCATGGGAGAAAGCTTCTGTATGTAGGCTCAATGTGAGAAGAGTCTTTCAATGTGAACAATGGCTGGTGGACTTGTTTGTGGATGCCGTGTGGACAAGAAGCCAGATGCAGGTTCTTTGCAGACTTCAGGAGTTCTACTGGGACGGCTGAGTTTCCAGCCTTATATTGTAATCAAAGCTCTTTTAATTAATTAAAGAAATACCGCAAGGGGCGCCACTGCGATTGGGGCCAATCAGTGTCCGTGTACTATTTGCAGGAGCACTCTAGCTCCCCCTGTTTGTTTTCCTTTTCTAGGTCCTCAATGGTGTTGAAGTGTTTTATGTGCGAGTGTTTGTTTCACCGCCCTTTGTTTTCTGAAGGCCGGTTTACAAGGTTCCGTTGCCGGGACACATCGTCGACTTTCTCAAGGAGGCGAGTCCGTGGTTGCTTTGGTCGGGACCATCGCCAACTTTCCTAAGGGAGCGAGCTAGTGGTTGTCTCATGAGAGTCACATCAAAAGCTTCAACATGAGGAAAGTGAAAAGGAAGTGCAGGACACAGTACAGGATTTTTTGTCTTTGCCTATTTGAGGTGAAGAGCAAGAGTTGAAGATGAAGCTCAGGAGAAAAGACACCAAGGACAAGAAGTAGTCGGCCAGGAACAAGAAGCAGCTGAAGTGTTATGGTGCAGGAGATGCGTTGAAGGCTATGGCTTTCGACAGTTTGTCACCGGTGGTATCTTCATAGAGGCTTCATGGGTTCGGAAGATAGTTTCTTTCTATGTTTAGCAGTGGTGATCTACTATGCTTCATCGAGGACTTGTGCTTACCACTTGGGTGGAGTGCAAGCAGGTTTTGGGTGCCTGAGGATGTATCAGATGAGGCTCAGATGGAAGTGGAGGAACTTGACGAGGTTCTTATTCCTGAGCATATACTGGCACTTAAGGAAAGAAAGGTACAGGGTAAGGTTTCCCGTCGCTATCCTGTGAAGTTCAAGAGCTGTTCACTGATGGATACGAACTGGATGGAGGAGGTTCACTGATGGATGCGAAGTGGATGGAGGAGGGTGACTTAGCAGATTCACCTCAGGAGTTGCAGCTTTATCTTGATGCCTATGAGTTGGAGTCGACTCTTGTTACGGCTCATTCAGGTTCAGCAGAGCATGGGTCTGGAGCATTGCTTGATGCTCAAGAGGGGGGTAGCACCTCCGCTCCCTTGTTACAGACAGGCTCAGTTATCATCTAGGAGTCGCTTGGTGACATCTTTGTATTCACCCGAAGGTACTGAGGCTGACAGTACATCTGCTTATGGGACTTCTATGATATTGTGTTCTAGACACATGAGATGATGGTTGAGTATGGTTCACAGTCGCGCGCACCTGGAACTCTAACTGCAACTATGGATAACGCTACGGGGGGCATAAGTCTTGCGAGCAGTCCTAGAGTTGGTTTGGTTCATGGAAATATGGATCGAACTCTGTTTGTGCATGTATGCATACACTTTGTGAGGTAGAGGTATTCTTGTATTCTGGTGCCATTGGATCCTGGTATCATTGCGAATACATTGGGAAATACTCTGCATTGTGTCATGTGCTGCATGTATGTTGGTATAATACATCAAGTGCTTTATTATGTTCATGGATGCACCATTGGGTGTAACTCCTGCGGGATGGCCATGAGACATATGTGGGAAAGTACTTAGTGGATGTAGTGTTTGGATGCATTGAGTGCTTGCATATGCTCATGTTGTACCATCAGTCGTGGGTCCTGCGGGATGCCCATGGGCGTAAGGCTTGTGAGCAGCCCTTAGACTGTTACTTTGGAGTAGGTAGAGCATTTTGAGGAGCATATTGTTTGCGAATGCATATGTGTGTCATATGTAGAATGATGCATGGTTTTGTTTTTGGCTAACACAGTTAACGTGTTTCCATTTGGTTTTAGACTTTTGCTGTAGGTTCTGAAGGAACAAGCAAGAGGACAGTGTGGCTTATTGTGCAAGATGATTATTTTATCATCCAGATGCATTGAAAGGCCATTGTTTGGGGTGTCTTTGCTCAGGAGATGCTTTACTGTGCCATTGAGTGCAATCGAGGATGCTTGCCATTTTTCAAAAAGGGGGGTATGTCACGACCCTGTGTTTTTCTCTGGACAAGATGCAGATGTGCACGGGGACATGGTGGACAGTGTGAATGGCATCAGGTTGGAGTCAAAAAGGGAGCCCATGTGTGGATAACCCCATGTGTGAAAGGGGGCAAAGAGATTTTAGCTTAAAAGGTTTAAAAACCTTTAAAAGTCATTATAAAGCCCTTCATTAAAGAAAACGTGGCCCATAAGCTATTTTGGGGCCACGTGTGAGCTTTTTGGTAAAAGAGGGGCTGTTGGCCAGAAAAAGGAGGAGGCGCCTATCTCTCTGGAGGAAGTGTGTGCTTTTTCGTTGAGGAGGGCTGGTCGCCTGAAGATGCATGTTGGCTGCGCATGGAAGGGCCTGTGCAGGTACAGTGTACGGCTGCTGTGCAGGTACAGTCCACGTGGCAGATCTGGTTGTGCAGGTACAGGCGTGTACAGGTTGCTGGTACAGGCAGCGCAGGCAAGTACGACAGCAGGTACCATACTGTATGACTGCTGGTACAGTAGACTGCTTGTGGGCTGGACTGCAGGTTCAGGTGGTGTCATGGCCCTGTGAAAATGGAACAGTACAAGTGTGGGCATGGTGGTTGCAGAGTCAGAATATTTTATGATTCACATGGGGGGTGCCCGGACAGTGTTTAAGATGTGTGGACATCCCTAGGTGTGAAGGGGGGAACTAGAAACATTAATTTTTAATGTTTATTGGAGTTTGCCCCTAGGCCTTAGTGGCCCTAGGAACTTATTAAGTTGGGGCCCTAGGGATTAAATTGGGGAGGAGTTTTCTCTCTCTTCCCTTTTTGGGGAATCGTGTAGCAAAAGGAGAACTCCCTCATGCGCTTGAGAACAATCGTGGAAAAGCAAGAGAAGGAGGCGGCTGCTGAAGATCAGTTGGGTTGCTGTTTTTCTGAGTGGAACCAGCCGTACAGCACTGTACGGCCAGAACTGGACACTCTCTCTCTCTCTCTCTTTCTCCTCTGTTGCTGGCGGCGCACAGGACAGCTGCTGGAAACTCTGCGCAGGAAACCTGTACAGGCTGTACAGACTGTGTTACAGCCCATACCCTACTGTACGACTGCCGTACAGTGTACGGGCAGTCAGATACAGCACGTACAGGTGCAGGCGGCGCTTTTCTGGGTGCTGGACAGACCTGTGTATGCTGATTCAGGCTGGTACAGAAGTGGACAGCAGGCTGTTTATGCTAGTACAACGCCTGGCACGTATCCCGAGGCGGTACAGACGGGTACTGTGCTGATTTTCAGATCTGTACTTTTCAAGGACAGCATAGGAGTGAGCATCAGGAGGAGGATACAGGCAAGAGCAAGCACACGTGTGAAGTAGGATTGTGGATTCAAGTGCCTGCAGGCACAGATTGGTGCTGTTGCTTCCTCCAGTGTTGTTTCACGAGCTGAACTTGGTAAGCCTTAACTCTGTTCATCTATCTCTCTTTCTATTGCTTGATGTCTGCTACAGGTAGGTGTTATCTGGCTCCTTGTGAGAGGAGGAGTATGGCAGATTGACAAGAGATTAAGACAGGGATTGAACAGCACATGTATGTTTGAGCTGAGAAGATGTATCATGCTCTTGAGTTATGCCAGATGTATGCCCATGGCTGGCCTGCTTTGTGAACTTGGCTGATCAGAGGGAGGCACAGTGTGTTGCTTGAGGACACAGATCTGTGTGCATAGATCCTCTGTGCTGAGAAGGATTTGTGGGCAGTCAGATTGGACTTACAGGTGTAAACTCTTGGCTGGTCTTTGTGTTGTACTCAGCCATACATATTATTTTAATTGAATAAAGAAATACCGCAAGGGGCGCCAAGCTTTGGGGCCAACAGGTGTCGCTGTGTTTTCAGATTTGGGCACTCTAGCCCCAATCTGTGTTTTGTTTATCTTCTAGACTACAAGTGGACGGGTGATTGCTCCTACCGCACTCTGGTTTCCTATCAGAGGCCGGTTTCAAGGTTCCGTCCCCGGGACCAATCATCAACTTTCTGAAGGGGGTGAGCTCGTGGTTGTTTTGGAGAAAGCCATCGCTGAAAATTCAGCAAACATGTCTGATACAGAGGAAGAGTACTTCTATCAAGAAGAAGAAGAGCAAGAGACTTCTCCTGAAAGAGATGTATCTGAGGATATTTTTGCAGGAGAACAGGCTGCAGATGTTGAGCCTTATGAGGATGTAACACAGCCAGAAGATGTGCATGGTAAAGAGGATGATGATGCTCGGTTCAAAGATCGCTTGGCTAGTGTTATGGATACTTTTATGCAGCTCACACAGAGTGAGAGATTTGCTGAATTTTTGAGATCTCGCTCAGAGCCCCAGAAAAAGAAGAAGAAGGTTCGTTCAAAGAATCTTTCTCAGGGTCATAGTGGTACCACTCCACAGGATCCATCTCCTGCCCAGTTTCCGAACATGCAGCATGCTTTTGGTGCTAACCCACAGAGTTCCTTCTATGGACAGCCACCTATTCCTCAGCAGAATATGCATCCAGGTTATTTTGGTGGTGGCTCGGTGTTTCAATCCATGACTGGGGGTTATCCTCAGGGAGGCATGGGTATGTATGGGCCTTTTGGAGCCAATTTTCAGCCTGGCATGCAAGGGAATATGTATGGTGGTATGCAGTCCGGTATGCAAGGAAATGTGTTTGGAAGCATGCAACCTGGGATGCAAGGCAATATGTTTGGTGGCATGCAGCCAGGTATGCAGCATGGAATGTATGGAAACATGGCTGGGATGTATGGTATGCCTGGTGTTGGAATGGGAAATGTTGACCCAATGATGGGTATGAATGTTGGGGGCAGCAATCTCACAAAACCACTTCCATATGATAATCTAACGCCTATGGGAAAGGCGAAGGATTACAAGGAAGGGGGAGCTGCAGTGAAGTTTGACACTTTCAGTGGGGCCAAGGATAAATTGAAGGCACTTACCTTTTTACAGCAGTTTGATGCTGCTTTTTCTGGTGGGAATTACACAGAGTCCTCAAAGGTGAGGAAAGCTGCCACTTTTCTCAAGGGCAATGCTTTGCAGTGGTGGTCTACTCTTCTTTTGCAGGGCATAGCACCCACTACATGGGTCCAATTCAAACAGGTTTTCTCTTCCGTTTGGCTCACATCTACATTTGAGGTGGATGTTATGACCGCATGGCACAAGCTGGATGCTTCAAAGTGTGATAGTTTGGAGGATTATAACAAGAAGTTTTGGGAAGCTCTACTCCCAGTGACTTCTTATCGTGCCGTGCCATTATCTGAGCAGGTTGAGAAGTATTGTTGTGGGCTGCCCAAGGAGGTACGAGATTATTGTATAAAGACAAGAGTAACGAACATGTCACAGATGATTGAGAATGCTATGACAGCTAATGCGTTACTCACAGGTGGTTCATCTGGGTTTAAAGGCAGTAAGAAATTGAGCAAGAAAGCTGAAAAATTTGGGCATGCTTCTCGTGATGCTAAAGGGTCTACAGAGACAAAGTATAAGAAGTTGCCAATGCCCAAGAGGACTTCTGAGGAAAGACAGGCTTTGAGAGATGCTCAAAAGTGTTTTTACTGTACTGAAGAGGGGCATATGTCATTCAATTGTCCCAAGAGAACGTCCAAAAAGGACCCTGACAATAAAGGAGAGCCCAAGCCAAAGAAACCAAAGCCTTCTGCAGGCTTAGTTCCTGATCTTGTGGGGGAGCAGCTAAGTGGTGAAGCATCAGAGTTGTGCAGGGCATGGGGCAAAGTGAGAGATCAGAATGCTTTGATCTTCTTTGACACAGGTGCTAGAGCCAACTTCATTTCACCAGATTTGGCTGGCCGATTGGGGATTCGCGCAGAGGAGATGGGGCCGCTACATGAGGCAAATATGGCTTGTCCAGGGTATGCAGAACCCGTTACTCCTATCATTAGGAAGCTTCGGCTTCATTTGCAGGGTTATGTGGACAGCGAGGAGTTCTTCATCATGCCTTTGGATGGCTGTGATGTTTTGTTGGGGATGCCATGGTGCCACAGGGTACATGCGGTGGTGGATACTTACAATAGGAGAATTACTTTGACTCATAGAGGGAAAGAGCATGTATTGGATGTAAAACTCAAAGGGGAATCTGTTCCTATTGTATCCGCTTCGGCGATTTCATCAGTAATGAAAAAGCATCTTTCCGCGTACTTGATTTATGTAAAGGATGCACAGGATGATGAGTCTAAGTCTAATTTGTCAATGTTAGATAAGGACAGGGCTGATTTCTTAAGTGAGTTTCAAGACTGTTTTTCCGAGTCATTGCCAGGAGAATTACCTCCTGAGAGGCCAGAAGATCATGCCATAGATCTGATTCCTGGTAGTACTCCACCGAATAGACCGCCGTATCGTGTTAGTGCAGCCCAACAGGAAGAGATTATGAGTCAGGTGCAGGAGCTATTGAATAAGGGGTTGATTCAGCCTAGCTCATCACCCTTTTGCTCACCTGTGCTCTTAGTGCAGAAGAAGGATGGTTCTTGGTGCATGTGTATTGATTACAGGGCGCTCAATAAGAATACCATCAAGAATCGATTCCCCATACCGAGGATCGATGACATCTTGGACCGCTTACAGGGCTCCATAGTTTTTAGTCGTATTGACTTGAAAAGCGGGTATCATCAGATACGCATTAGACCCGAGGATGTGCATAAGACAGCATTCCGAACCACGTTTGGGTTGTATGAGTTCTTGGTTATGCCCTTTGGTTTGACAAATGCGCCTGCCACATTTAACAGAATGATGGACAGGATTTTCAGACCTCATAGAGAGTTTGTGGGCACATTCTTTGATGATATGATTGTGCATTCACGAACTGAGGAAGAGCATAGAAGGCATTTGGCCATTGTGTTTGCAGAACTCAGAAACCATAGATTGGTGGTTAATGGCAAGAAGAGTGAGTTCTTTTTGCAGGAGATACATTTCTTGGGGCATATTGTGTCTGGTCATGGAGTCCGTATGGATCCAGCAAAGGTGGAAGCAATACTTAATTGGCCAGCTTTGAGGACCGTGCATGATGTACGCAGCTTTCTAGGATTGTGTTCCTATTACAGGCGTTACATACGGCACTTTGCTGAAATTGCTTCGCCTCTTCATGCTTTGACGAAGAAAGCAACTCTGTTTAGATGGGCTGATCGGGAAATTACAGCATTCAAAAAGCTCAAAGAAAAGCTTACTTCGGACCCAGTATTGGTGTTACCGGACCTCCGAAAGGCTTTTGTTGTCCAGTGTGATGCATGTGGAAGTAGCATTGGTGCAGTTCTCATGCAAGAGGGACATGTGATAGCCTATGAGAGTAGAGTTTTGCAAGATGCCGAGAAGCATTTGCAGGTGTATGAGAAAGAGATGTTGGCTGTAATTCACGCTCTTTCTACATGGAAACACTACTTGCTTGGGGCTGATTTCACTGTGCAGACAGATCATCAGACCTTGCGATATTTCCTCACGCAGACTAAGCTTTCAGAGAAGCATATGCGTTGGGCAAACTTTTTGTCAATGTTTCACTTCCAGATTGTGCATGTGGAAGGCAAAAAGAATGTAGTGGCAGATGCTTTGTCACGCAAGCCACAGGTCTCTGCAGTTTCACTTGCTTATCATCATGAGCTTGATGAAATGAAAGAGCAGTATGCCCATGATGAGGATTTTGAAAGGTTGTATGATCAGATGTCTGAGGGTCAGCGGCATGAGCATTACACTTTCAGAGATGGGTTTTTATTGATGCATGGCAGACTGTGTGTTACCAGGCCATTGCGACTCAAGGTTATGATTGAAAGTCATGCTCCACCGTATGCAGGTCATAGAGGTATTGACGCCACGGTAAAAGCAGTGGAGACTTTCTTTTATTGGCCAACCTTGAGAAGAGATGTTGATGCCTTTGTGAGGCAATGCATCGTATGTCAGAAGGTAAAGTTTGACCGTCAGAAGACACCAGGGTTATTACAGCCTTTACCTATTCCGGATAGACCTTGGGAGAGCATTGCCATGGATTTTGTATTTGATCTTCCACGGACACAAACGGGAAATGATGGCATCTGGACTATCATATGCAGGTTCAGTAAGCAGGCTCATTTCATTCCCGTGCGGAAGACAATTAAAGTGGATCATATGGTGAAGTTGTTCATGGCGAACATCTTCAAGTATCATGGCTTGCCTACGTCTATCATTAGTGACCGTGATCCACGGATGACGAGTTTGTTTTGGAGAGGGTTGTTTGACAACATGGGTACAACTCTCAAGTTTTCATCGTCATTTCATCCACAGACAGATGGTCAGTCAGAAGAGGCTAACTCTACAGTGTTGGATCTTCTCAAGTGTTATGTGTCAGAGCACAAGCAACAATGGGAAAAGTATCTTCCTTTGGTGGAGTTTGCATATAACAACACTGTACATAGCTCGACAGGCAAGGCGCCTTTTGAGATTGTAGAAGGAGGGAAGAAGGTACCACCCATTTTGCATACAAAGGATAAGATCTTTGAGGCTGATCAGTATGTGGAGAGCTTGGATGAAGCTTATCGGAGAGTTAAGTTGGCCCTCCAGAAAACTCAGCAGAAGCAAAAGAAAGCCGCAGACCGTCACAGACGTGATTTACAGTTTGCATTGGGTGATTGGGTTCTTTTGCGCTTTGAAAAGGCTAGACTCAAGAAGATGAAGGGTAAAGAGCGCTTATTCCCTAAGTTGAGCATGCGATATTATGGGCCTTTTCAGGTTTTGGAAAAGATTGGTGAGGTAACCTATCGTTTGAAGTTACCAGATCACTGGAGGATTCACAATGCTTTTCACGTGAGTCTTCTTAGACCTTTCCGTGGGGATGTGCCTGAGGATGTATCAGATGAGGCTCAGCCGGAAGTTGAGGAACTTGATGAGGTTCTGATTCCAGAGCAGATACTGGCACATAAAGAAAGGAAGGTACGAGGTAAAGTTTCCCGTCGCTATCTTGTGAAGTTCAAGAACTATTCACCGATGGATGCGAAGTGGATGGAGGAAGGTGACTTAACAGATTCACCTCAGGTTTTGCAGCTTTATCTCGATGCCTTTGAGTTAGAGCCGACTCTTATTGTGGCTCATTCAGGTTCAGCAGAGCATGGGTCTGGAGCATTACCTGATGCTCAAGAGGGGGGTAGCACCTCCACTCCCTTGATACAGACAGGCTCAGATTACATCTAGAGGTTGCTTGGTGCAGATTTTATCTCATCCGAAGGTACTGAGGCTGACAGTACATCTGTTTATGGGACTTCTATGATATATGTGTACTAGTCACATGGAGATTTTTGTGGATATGTATGGTTCACAGTGGTATACAACTTGGACTATTACTATGCCATTGCTTTGCAGTGAATGATGATACATGTGTATGGCTCAGAGAGATTGGGACGCTGATCTTGCCATATTGTATATTTCACTTTGGATATTTTGATGCATCACCAGAATGCAATCGAGGACGCTTGCCATTTTTCAAGAGGGGGGTATGTCATGGCCCTGTGAAAATGGAACAGTACAAGTGTGGGCATGGTGGTTGCAGAGTCAGAATATTTTATGATTCACATGGGGGGTGCCCGGACAGTGTTTAAGATGTGTGGACATCCCTAGGTGTGAAGGGGGGAACTAGAAACATTAATTTTTAATGTTTATTGGAGTTTGCCCCTAGGCCTTAGTGGCCCTAGGAACTTATTAAGTTGGGGCCCTAGGGATTAAATTGGGGAGGAGTTTTCTCTCTCTTCCCTCTCTCTCTTCCCTTTTTGGGGAATCGTGTAGCAAAAGGAGAACTCCCTCATGCGCTTGAGAACAATCGTGGAAAAGCAAGAGAAGGAGGCGGCTGCTGAAGATCAGTTGGGTTGCTGTTTTTCTGAGTGGAACCAGCCGTACAGCACTGTACGGCCAGAACTGGACACTCTCTCTCTCTCTCTCTTTCTCCTCTGTTGCTGGCGGCGCACAGGACAGCTGCTGGAAACTCTGCGCAGGAAACCTGTACAGGCTGTACAGACTGTGTTACAGCCCATACCCTACTGTACGACTGCCGTACAGTGTACGGGCAGTCAGATACAGCACGTACAGGTGCAGGCGGCGCTTTTCTGGGTGCTGGACAGACCTGTGTATGCTGATTCAGGCTGGTACAGAAGTGGACAGCAGGCTGTTTATGCTAGTACAACGCCTGGCACGTATCCCGAGGCGGTACAGACGGGTACTGTGCTGATTTTCAGATCTGTACTTTTCAAGGACAGCATAGGAGTGAGCATCAGGAGGAGGATACAGGCAAGAGCAAGCACACGTGTGAAGCAGGATTGTGGATTCAAGTGCCTGCAGGCACAGATTGGTGCTGTTGCTTCCTCCAGTGTTGTTTCACGAGCTGAACTTGGTAAGCCTTAACTCTGTTCATCTATCTCTCTTTCTATTGCTTGATGTCTGCTACAGGTAGGTGTTATCTGGCTCCTTGTGAGAGGAGGAGTATGGCAGATTGACAAGAGATTAAGACAGGGATTGAACAGCACATGTATGTTTGAGCTGAGAAGATGTATCATGCTCTTGAGTTATGCCAGATGTATGCCCATGGCTGGCCTGCTTTGTGAACTTGGCTGATCAGAGGGAGGCACAGTGTGTTGCTTGAGGACACAGATCTGTGTGCATAGATCCTCTGTGCTGAGAAGGATTTGTGGGCAGTCAGATTGGACTTACAGGTGTAAACTCTTGGCTGGTCTTTGTGTTGTACTCAGCCATACATATTATTTTAATTGAATAAAGAAATACCGCAAGGGGCGCCAAGCTTTGGGGCCAACAGGTGTCGCTGTGTTTTCAGATTTGGGCACTCTAGCCCCAATCTGTGTTTTGTTTATCTTCTAGACTACAAGTGGACGGGTGATTGCTCCTACCGCACTCTGGTTTCCTATCAGAGGCCGGTTTCAGGTGGGCTGCGTGGAGGAGAAGACAGTCATGCAGGGGCTGAATAGAGCGTAGATCTCTTCCCTTTCCTGGTGAAAAGCTGGCGCAAAGAGACTGTCTGCATGGACTCCACGTGGATGGACTGCAGAGGTGCTGGACTGTACAGGGCATGAGAGTTTCTCTTGGAAAGAGGGGGTTGCAGGAGAAACAGGGGCGTACATGTGGGGACAGCCAGTATTGTTTTGTCTCTCTTTCTCTCTCTCTCTCTCCCTCTGCTGAAGAGTAGACAAGGGTTGGTTTGTCTTGACACAAAGGTGGACAGAGGCTGGATATTCATGAACATAGACATCATGTTGATGGCGTTCATCTGATGGAATTTTCAGCTTCTCTTTGTTTTGGGTTCGGGACTGTTTTGGGACAGTTTATGGACTGTTTATGGGCTGTTTTTGCTTGGCTGCAAATTCAGCTATGTGCTTGGGTTTTTGGCTGCAAGTACAGGTCTTTTGGTTATGTTTCTTGGCATGGGAGTGATGCAAGCTCGCATGGCTGCGTGCTCATGGAGCAGATTGTTTTCTTCCTGCTAGAAAGGAACAGTGGGACCTACAGTTATGGGCATCTCTATGTTGCCAGATGTTTCATGAGGGAACAGGTAACTAGATGTATGGAAACAGGACAGAAGTTTCAAAAGGGAAACAGGCCTAAGGGTTTCATGTGGAAACAGGTCGTAGGTTTTCTCGAAGAGATATGTTTTTGGGTTTCTCTAGGAGATAGGTCACATGCAGGCAGAAGGTACAGGAATGGACACATGTATGGTACAGCCTTGCTACTGATAGGACAGGGGACAGGGAATCCATGACAGAGATGGATAGTACCCTTGAAAGGTAGAGAGGGTTTGTACAGGTGTGTCAACTGTATGGTATGCTGTGCTGTGATGCGAGTTCTCTTTTGAGAGACAGTTTGGGAGTCTGTGTTGTGATGCAGAAGCACTGGATGTGTCAGGGTGTGATGCTGTTCATAGTGTGAGAGGCTATGGATGGTTGTGGCAGCCTTGATCATGGGAGAAAGCTTCTGTATGTAGGCTCAATGTGAGAAGAGTCTTTCGATGTGAACAATGGCTGGTGGACTTGTTTGTGGATGCCGTGTGGACAAGAAGCCAGATGCAAGTTCTTTGCAGACTTCAGGAGTTCTACTGGGACGGCTGAGTTTCCAGCCTTATATTGTAATCAAAGCTCTTTTAATCAATTAAAGAAATACCGCAAGGGGCGCCACTGCGATTTGGGGCCAATCGGTGTCCGTGTACTATTTGCAGGAGCACTCTAGCTCCCCCTGTGTGTTTTCCTTTTCTAGGTCCTCAATGGTGTTGAAGTGTTTTATGTGCGAGTGTTTGTTTCACCGTCCTTTGTTTTCTGAAGGCCGGTTTACAAGGTTCCATTGCCGGGACACATCGTCGACTTTCTCAAGGAGGCGAGTCCGTGGTTGCTTTGGTCGGGACCATCGCCAACTTTCCTAAGGGGGCGAGCTAGTGGTTGTCTCATGAGAGTCACATCAAAAGCTTCAACATGAGGAAAGTGAAAAGGAAGTGCAGGACACAGTACAGGATTTTTTGTCTTTGCCTATTTGAGGTGAAGAGCAAGAGTTGAAGATGAAGCTCAAGAGAAAAGACACCAAGGACAAGAAGTAGTCGGCCAGGAACAAGAAGCAGTTGAAGTGTTATGGTGCAGGAGATGCGTTGAAGGCTATGGCTTTCGACAGTTTGTCACCGGTGGTATCTTCATAGAGGCTTCATGGGTTCGGAAGATAGTTTCTTTCTATGTTTAGCAGTGGTGATCTACTATGCTTCATCGAGGACTTGTGCTTACCACTTGGGTGGAGTGCAAGCAGGTTTTGGGTGCCTGAGGATGTATCAGATGAGGCTCAGATGGAAGTGGAGGAACTTGACGAGGTTCTTATTCCTGAGCATATACTGGCACTTAAGGAAAGAAAGGTACAGGGTAAGGTTTCCCGTCGCTATCCTGTGAAGTTCAAGAGCTGTTCACTGATGGATACGAAGTGGATGGAGGAGGTTCACTGATGGATGCGAAGTGGATGGAGGAGGGTGACTTAGCAGATTCACCTCAGGAGTTGCAGCTTTATCTTGATGCCTATGAGTTGGAGTCGACTCTTGTTACGGCTCATTCAGGTTCAGCAGAGCATGGGTCTGGAGCATTGCCTGATGCTCAAGAGGGGGGTAGCACCTCCGCTCCCTTGTTACAGACAGGCTCAGTTATCATCTAGGAGTCGCTTGGTGACATCTTTGTATTCACCCGAAGGTACTGAGGCTGACAGTACATCTGCTTATGGGACTTCTATGATATTGTGTTCTAGACACATGAGATGATGGTTGAGTATGGTTCACAGTCGCGCGCACCTGGAACTCTAACTGCAACTATGGATAACGCTACGGAGGGCATAAGTCTTGCGAGCAGTCCTAGAGTTGGTTTGGTTCATGGAAATATGGATCGAACTCTGTTTGTGCATGTATGCATACACTTTGTGAGGTAGAGGTATTCTTGTATTCTGGTGCCATTGGATCCTGGTATCATTGCGAATACATTGGGAAATACTCTGCATTGTGTCATGTGCCGCATGTATGTTGGTATGATACATCAAGTGCTTTATTATGTTCATGGATGCACCATTGGGTGTAACTCCTGCGGGATGGCCATGAGACATATGTGGGAAAGTACTTAGTGGATGTAGTGTTTGGATGCATTGAGTGCTTGCTTATGCTCATGTTGTACCATCAGTCGTGGGTCCTGCGGGATGCCCATGGGCGTAAGGCTTGTGAGCAGCCCTTAGACTGTTACTTTGGAGTAGGTAGAGCATTTTGAGGAGCATATTGTTTGCGAATGCATATGTGTGTCATATGTAGAATGATGCATGGTTTTGTTTTTGGCTAACACAGTTAACGTGTTTCCATTTGGTTTTAGACTTTTGCTGTAGGTTCTGAAGGAACAAGCAAGAGGACAGTGTGGCTTATTGTGCAGGATGATTATTTTATCATCCAGATGCATTGAAAGGCCATTGTTTGGGGTGTCTTTGCTCAGGAGATGCTTTACTGTGCCATTGAGTGCAATCGAGGACGCTTGCCATTTTTCAAGAGGGGGGTATGTCACGACCCTGTGTTTTTCTCTGGACAAGATGCAGATGTGCACGGGGACATGGTGGACAGTGTGAATGGCATCAGGTTGGAGTCAAAAAGGGAGCCCATGTGTGGATAACCCCATGTGTGAAAGGGGGCAAAGAGATTTTAGCTTAAAAGGTTTAAAAACCTTTAAAAGTCATTATAAAGCCCTTCATTAGAGAAAATGTGGCCCATAAGCTATTTTGGGGCCACGTGTGAGCTTTTTGGTAAAAGAGGGGCTGTTGGGCAGAAAAAGAAGGAGGCGCCTATCTCTCTGGAGGAAGTGTGTGCTTTTTTGCTGAGAAGGGCTGGTCGCCCGAAGATGCATGTTGGCTGCGCATGGAAGGGCCTGTGCAGGTACAGTGTACGGCTGCTGTGCAGGTACAGTCCACGTGGCAGATCTGGTTGTGCAGGTACAGGCGTGTACAGGTTGCTGGTACAGGCAGCGCAGGCAAGTACGACAGCAGGTACCATACTGTATGACTGCTGGTACAGTAGACTGCTTGTGGGCTGGACTGCAGGTTCAGGTGGGCTGCGTGGAGGAGAAGACTGTCGTGCAGGGGCTGAATAGAGCGTAGATCTCTTCCCTTTCCTGGTGAAAAGCTGGCGCAAAGAGACTGTCTGCATGGACTCCACGTGGATGGACTGCAGAGGTGCTGGACTGTACCGGGCATGAGAGTTTCTCTTGGAAAGAGGGGGGTTGCAGGAGAAACAGGGGCGTACATGTGGGGACAGCCAGTATTGTTTTCTCTCTCTTTCTCTCTCTCTCTCTCCCTCTGCTGAAGAGTAGACAAGGGTTGGTTTGTCTTGACACAAAGGTGGACAGAGGCTGGATATTCATGAACCTAGACATCATGTTGATGGCGTTCATCTGATGGAATTTTCAGCTTCTCTTTGTTTTGGGTTCGGGACTGTTTTGGGACAGTTTATGGACTGTTTATGGGCTGTTTTTGCTTGGCTGCAAATTCAGCTATGTGCTTGGGTTTTTGGCTGCAAGTACAGGTCTTTTGGTTATGTTTCTTGGCATGGGAGTGATGCAAGCTCGCATGGCTGCGTGCTCATGGAGCAGATTGTTTTCTTCCTGCTAGAAAGGAACAGTGGGACCTACAGTTATGGGCATCTCTATGTTGCCAGATGTTTCATGAGGGAACAGGTAACTAGATGTATGGAAACAGGACAGAAGTTTCAAAAGGGAAACAGGCCTAAGGGTTTCATGTGGAAACAGGTCGTAGGTTTTCTCGAAGAGACATGTTTTTGGGTTTCTCCAGGAGATAGGTCCCATGCAGGCAGGAGGTACAGGAATGGACACATGTATGGTACAGCCTTGCTACTGATAGGACAGGGGACAGGGAATCCATGACAGAGATGGATAGTACCCTTGGAAGGTAGAGAGGGTTTGTACAGGTGTGTCAACTGTATGGTATGCTGTGCTGTGATGCGAGTTCTCTTTTGAGAGACAGTTTGGGAGTCTGTGTTGTGATGCAGAAGCACTGGATGTGTCAGGGTGTGATGCTGTTCATAGTGTGAGAGGCTATGGATGGTTGTGGCAGCCTTGATCATGGGAGAAAGCTTCTGTATGTAGGCTCAATGTGAGAAGAGTCTTTCGATGTGAACAATGGCTGGACTTGTTTGTGGATGCCGTGTGGACAAGAAGCCAGATGTAGGTTCTTTGCAGACTTCAGGAGTTCTACTGGGACGGCTGAGTTTCCAGCCTTATATTGTAATCAAAGCTCTTTTAATCAATTAAAGAAATGCCGCAAGGGGCGCCACTGCGATTTGGGGCCAATCGGTGTTCGTGTACTATTTGCAGGAGCACTCTAGCTCCCCCTGTTTGTTTTCCTTTTCTAGGTCCTCAATGGTGTTGAAGTGTTTTATGTGCGAGTGTTTGTTTCACCGCCCTTTGTTTTCTGAAGGCCGGTTTACAAGAAGATAAATGCATACTTGGTTGTAAATGTTTTTTGCAGTAGTCCAACGGAGAGTACCCTATATATAAAGAGGAATAAGAATTGTTTATTAGCCATCGTGTTATATATTGATGACATGTTGCTCATAGGTCCTAATGAAGAGCATATTTCAGTCTTTTAAGACTGAATTACATGTGTCATTTGAGATGCCAAATTTAGGCTAGTTGCATTGTTATTTGGGCATACAATTTTATGTAGCGTGATAATGACATTGTGATGTTGTAGTCAAAGTTCATACAGAGATTGCTTACATGATTTGGTCTTGAAGACTATAAGCTTGTTGCTACACTAATAGAGACAGGTGCTAGGCTTGGTCTCCAGGATGTAGGTGAACCATTTGATGCATCACTTTATTAGCAAGCTGTTGGGTGCCTTATCTATCTATGCAATATGGGCTAGACGTTCGGGTTGGAATCTCCCAATTAGGTAGGTTTATGCACATTTTCCTAAGTAAGCATTGGTAGGTTGCCAAGCGAGTATTCTGCTCCTTACAGGGCACTCTCTTGGACTATGCTATGCTAAGGGGGGTGATATTCAATTGCATGCTTTTAGAGACTCCAATTGGGCTGGATGTTATGACACACGAATGTCCTCGAGTGGCTTTTGCTTTCATCTTGTTAATTCATGCATATCATGGCTCAACAAGAACTAGTCGATGGTGGCCACTTCGAGCTGTGAAGCCGAGTACAGGGCAGCTTTCACAACTACTGTGGAGAGTGATGGCTCAGGTTGTAACTATTTGGTTCTCCTAGCTTTATTTCACATGATAAAACCCATGCTCGGACACCAGACAGGTGGAAGAAGACATGGGGACAGGGTCCATAAGGTTTGACTAAGAAAAAAGCACCATTCTTGGTCAAAAAGCAAGAAAAAGCAAAAACTCAAATAGGGTTTATCGCGAGCCAAGGGTACCATTGGAAAGAGGAGATCGAGCCGGACCAAAAAGCTATAAGGCGCTTTCTCAAAAAGCAACTCTAAGGCCAAAAAGCAAGGCCTTAAAGCCAGAAAAGCAAAGCATCAAAAGTTGAGTGATATTTTATTAATAAAAGTAAAAAGAGCAAAAGCAAAGGCAAAAAGGAAAAAGCAAAGCATAAAAAGGCAAAGCAAAAGCATGGACAAGCTTTTGGCAAAAAGCAAAGCCCTTTTCAAGTAGAAAAAGGCTTGAATTTCTCTTGTAGCATCATGAAGGAGATCGTGGAGTGTGTGTGGGCATCATTATGATCACGGAGAGCTTCTTCTTCGCCATCAACACCTTCTCCAACTTGCTTTTCAGATGTACGGTCAACTCTAGACTTGTATGGGCTTATGCATGGGCGATATGGACGTGAGCTGTGAAATTTCAAAAACTGTAAAACTGCTCCAAAAACCCTAAAAATTGCTTTTGGATGTTTTTATCGCCCAAAAACCATTAAAACAGGTTTTATATCAGTTTTCTTGCCAAAAAGAGCTTTTCCATGGTTTTCCTCATTGACAAGGCTATAGGAGTTGTGGAGATTATTCATGGGATGAGCGAATGGATTCAGAACTTGGACATGAACATGGAACTTGGACATAGAGCTTGGACATGGAACATAGAGCCTAGACATGGAGCTTGGATTTTGGATTGGATCTAGATTTGGATTTGGACTTGGACTTTGGACTTGGATTCATTGGACTTGGACTCATTGGATTTGGATATTAGATTTGGTATTAGCCCGGTGAGAGATACTTGTGGGTCATCCTCATGGTGTGCTCGGCATCAGAGATCTTGTGCCTCAACATTGACATCGACTTGGATATTCTACATCGGCATATCTATTTGTTTTGTATTCATTGATTGTATTGATCCTGGTGAGTGTGCCCGTGGATTGTTCCTGAATAAATTCCTGAAAGGGAGCGGGGCCTATTTCTCGCTCAATGTGGTGTACTGTGCAAGATCCCTATTCCCTTCTATCTCTCCCCTCTCTCTCTATATCTCTATATCTCTATCTCTTAGACACATGGTTGAGTCTGTCACGGCACGCTCCGCTAGGCTTACACAGACACCTTTTGGTAAATCTTGGTGTTGGACAGTAGTCTCCCACCTCCATCTTCACTGACAACCAGAGTGCATTGGCCGTTGTGAAGAACCGAGTGTTTCATGCGTGCACAATGCACATCGAGATGCATTCTTATTATGTCAGGGAGAGGCTCATTGCAGGAGAGATTAGCCTAGCTTATGTCTCTACACACGACAATGTGGTAGATGTGTTCATGAAGGTGTTCTCACGAGAGAAATTAGAAGCTTTTCGCAAAGCTTTGGGGTTATTGCCATTTGGGGATTGATCAGCCACACGATCCCTATACATTTGAATGGGAGAGATAATTAGGGTTAGAGTTCATGTGGGAGACATACACAGAGAAGCAAGGGAGAGAGAGAGAGAGAGAGAGTTGTGGGGATAAGTCAACTCACCAAGATGAGTGTGTGACTCCCCTATCACACATGTATATTGCACAGTATACATAGTGCACTTAGTACATTAAAAGTACTAAGTGTACTATGTACTATAACTTATGGGCTTGTACACACTATAAGGGTGGGCATAATGCCTTTACCCCAACAACCTCCCACTTAAAGGCAAAGTGCCCTTAAGTAAAGGAAAAGAAAAATCAGCATGTACATGATAATATACAAGGCCATATCAAGGCTGAAACTGGCCTCATCCAATGTCCGTAGTGTCTGCAATGAGTGAAGAGAAGACAGCTTGGGGAATGTGGCAAAGATTGCAGCAAATTGCAGTGCAAATCAAGGGGCTTTTGTGCCGATTAAGTTGATTTGCATGCAGGCACTCGCAGTTGATGCTTTGGGCAATGTGTTGATGCCTGTCAAGCACTCAATGTGCCTGTAAATCAAGGGGCTTTCATGTACTGGATGTATATGTGGCCAGGGGGAAGCATCGCGAAGACTCTGGATGCCTTCATGTGCGTCAATGTACCATGTATGATCAGAAATTGATCTTAAATCAAGAGGCTTTTCAAGATTTTATGCTTGTTGAGCTTGGCAAAACAGCAGGCAAGACTTTTATGCCTTGAATCCTCAGAAATCAGCTTGCAGTCAAGGGGCTTTTGCCCAATTTCTGTTCGGGAGTGTTGTATGCAGTGTTCGAGACTGTAAAAGTCTGATTTTCACTCATTTGGACAGCCAGGATAGCATTTATTGCTACTGTACCTGCTGATACAGATTTGGTACAGCTTTGTACAAGTTTTGGCATGGTTGCACATTGATTTGAGTGAGCAAAAGGTTCAATTTCAGCTGCTGTACTTGCTGGTACAGGTTTGGTACATCATTGGTGAGCACTTAGTACTGCTGTACAGTACTTTGGAAGGGCAACAGAGCACATTTAAGGTGCTGTCCTAAATCTGCAGCAACCAGATTTTGGTGATTTCATCACATACAGTGGGAGTAGAGTTGCATTTGTGCTTCCGCAGTGGGAGATAAACTTTGGGAGAACAACTGTGAGCACTTTGTGTGCTTTTGGTGCAGTGTTTGCACATTTTGCAGGGAGTCAGGCATTGACAGGTTGCATATTGCTATGGCAACCACAGGTGAGAGCTCTTCATTGCTTCACATCAAGAAGCTTGAAGGCTCACATAACTATGATATTTGGCAAACCCAGTGCTATAATGTGCTGCTTCAGAAGAAGCAGCACAAGCCTATCAAAGAAAGGGGTGTAATGCCCGCTTCTCTTACTGCTGAAGAGTGGGAAGATATGGATGAGCTGGCAAGATCTACTATCATGTTGTCTGTGTCAGACTCTTTACTTTTCAGCATTCGTGAAGAGAAGACAGCTTGGGGAATGTGGCAAAGATTGCAGGACTTGTATGCCCAGCAAAGTGCCTCAAGCAAAGTGTATTGGTTGAAGAAACTCATAGGTCTTCAGATGAAGGAAGGGGCGTCTATGGCAGCCTCTAAGTGAGTTTAATGGTATTGTCAGCCAAGTTATTAATCAAAAGTTGGCAATGGACGATGAGTTCAAAGCCACTTTTCTCTTATGCACTTTGCCAGAGAGTTGGGACACATTCAGGACAGCCACTAGCAATTCGAATGCTATGCTGTCATATGCAAATGTTGAGGGTGCTCTTCTTCAAGAAGAGATGAGCAGGAAAAACAACTCTGTTGGAAAGTCCAATGCAATGAATGCACGTGGGAGATCCCAGCAAAGGGGTAAAAGCCAAGAACGGGGAAGGAGCAAGTCCCGCTCTAAAAAGGACTTGGAATGCCATTATTGTGGCAAGAAGGGACACATCAAAAAGCAATGCTACAAATGGAAAAATGATCAAAAGGAAAAGGGAAAAGGCAAAGACAAAGACAAAGATGAAGCCAAAGATGCGAAGCCAAAGGGCAAAAGTGGAGTCAAAATTGAAGAAATCAATGTGTCACATGCAGGTGACAGTGAGGATGAGGTCCTATTTACGTCTTCACTTGATACCCATTCACTTCTTACAGGTGGTCATGGTATGCACTCATGGATCATTGATTCAGGTGCCTCCTTTCATGTCACAGGTTGCAGAGACTTGTTTGTCAGGTATACTGCTGGCAATGAAGGAGTAGTTTATTTGGGTGATAACCATGCATGCAAGATTCTTGGCAGAGGTGATGTGAGGCTTGTGTTTTCAGATGGCTCACAGCTTATGCTCCATGATGTCAGGCATGTGCCTGAGATCAAGAAGATGATGATGCTGATTATGTTACCACATTTGGTCGTGGAAAGTGGAAAATTAGTAAGGGCTCACTGGTTGTTGCCAGAGGCTCTAAGGTGGACACTCTTTATTTCATGCATGCAGGTGTTTGTCACCATGCTAATGTAAATGCAACCGAGCTGCCGGAAATTTCTATGTGGCATAGCCGGTTGGGACACATGAGTGTCAAGGGAATGGAGCAATTGTCTCGTTTGGGTTACTTGCCTTCTCTAAAGTTTTCAAGTTTTCAGTTTTGTGAGCATTGTATATATGGCAGGCAACTCCAGTGCCCCCACAAGAAAGCTCTTGGACAGAAAGATGCTCAGTTAGAGCTTGTGCATACAGATGTATGTGAGATGCCTCAGCTTTCTTTGGGAGGGGCAGAATACTGTGTGTCTTTTATTGATGATGCCACACGCAAGGTGTGGGTTTATCCTCTTCGTTTGAAGAGTGATACATTCTCAGTGTTTGAGAAGTTTGTTGCTCTTGTTGAGAATCAAACTGGCAAAACAGTGAAGGCTTTGCGTTCCGACAATGGTGGAGAGTATATGTCCAAACAGTTTCAGGACTTTTGTGATGCTAAAGGCATCAAGAGGGAGCTCTCTACTCCTTATGATCCTCCACAAAACGGGACAGCAAAGAGGATGAACAGGACCATTCAGGAGAAGGTCCGTTCTATGTTGTCACATGCTGCGTTACCTCATGGTTTTTGGGCTGAAGCTGTTATGACAGCCGTTCATCTTATAAACAGGTCACCTAACACGAGGCTTGGTGGGAAAGTGCCAGAAGAAGTATGGACAGGGAAGCCTCCGTCATACAAGCACTTGAGAGTGTTTGGTTGCGTTGCGTACGTGCACATACGCAGGGAAATGCGCACCAAACTTGATCCTAAGTCTCACAAATGCATATTCCTAGGATATGGTGACAAAGGTGAAATGGGGTATAGACTTTGGGATCCCGTGAATAGAAAGATTATACGCAGCAATGATGTCATTTTTGATGAAACATGCATGTATAAGGAGCCTGCAAGGCAACAGGAGCCTGGCAGAGTCATCTTTGATGATGATGGACATCATGGACAACATCCAAGGGCTGTAAATCAGCCATTACAGCAGCAAAACCAGCCCTTAAATGGTGCTGAAAATGGTCCAAATGGACAGCCAGAGATGGCAAAAAATATCCCTATGGATATGCCACAGTTAGAGGAAATACCGGGCATGATATTTCAGCCTTATGGCATGGAACAGGAGCCACCAATGGGTGATATGCAGGCTGGACAGCAACCTGCAAATGATGGTCATTGGGTACAGAGGTCCTCAAGACCCTCCAGAGCCCCTGACAGGTTTGTTCCAGGAGTTGACTACTTGATGCTCACTGATTGTGGGGAGCCCTCATGTTACAAGGAGGCTTTACAAAGGGCAGACAAGGCTCTTTGGGAGCGTGCTATGAAGTCGGAGATGGATTCTCGGCACAAAAATGGAACATGGAAGTTGGTGCATTTGCCTGCAGGCATGAAGGTTTTACCATGCAAATGGGTTTATAGGCTCAAAGTTGCACCAGATGCAAAGCCAAGATACAAAGCCAGGTTAGTGGCTAAGAGCTTCAAGCAGAAATATGGTGTGGACTTTGAGGAGATCTTCTCTCCAGTGGTCAAAATGACCACACTTAGAGCTGTATTAGCTTTGGTTGCTACTTGATTCAGATGGATGTGAAGACTGCTTTTCTTCACGGTGATCTCCATGAGGAGATATATATGCAACAGCCAGAGGGTTATGCAGTGAGTGGAAAGGAGAAGCTTGTATGCAAGCTGAAAAAGAGTCTTTATGGGCTCAAACAAGCACCAAGGAAATGGTATCATAAATTTGATACATTCATGAAATCACAGGATTTCAGGAGAAGTGACATAGATCACTGCTTATACACCAAGAAAGCTTTGGATGGCAGTCTATTGATCCTCATCTTGTATGTTGATGATATGTTGATTGCCGGGAAATCTCGTAAGGAGATGGATACCTTGAAGCAGAGGCTGCATCAAACCTTTGATATGAAGGATTTGGGTGATGCAAATCACATTTTGGGTATGCGGATACTTCGGGACAGAAATCAGCATGTGTTGTATTTGTCTCAGAAGGAATACATTGGCAAAGTCTTGCAGAGGTTCAATATGGACGGGGGGAAGAAGACTAGTACTCCTTTGCCTCCATATGTGAAACTCAGTGCTATGGACAGCCCACAGTCGGATAGTGGCAGGGCTGATATGGCCAAGATTCCGTATGCTTCAGCTTGTGGCAGTCTCATGTATGCCATGGTTGCTACTAGGCCGGACATTGCATTTGCAGTGGGAGTGGTTTCTAGATACATGGCCAACCCTGGCAAGAAGCATTGGGAAGCAGTGAAAGGTGTCATGAGATACCTGAAGGGCACACAGGATATGTGCATTTGCTTTGGCAAACAGGATGCATTAGTGCATGGTTACACGGATTCGGATTATGCCGGTCATCTAGATAACCGGAAGTCTACTACCGGGTATGTGTTTACATTCACAGGAGGTGCTATGTCATGGATATCCAGGATGCAGAAGTGCACAGCCTTATCTACTACAGAGGCCGAGTATATTGCAGCCATAGAGGCTTGCAAGGAGGCATTATGGCTATCTCGGTTAGTGGTTGATTTGGGCTATACAGGGGATATTCCATTGTTGCATTGTGACAGTCAGAGTGCCATCCAGTTGGCAAAGAACCCTGTCTTTCATGCAAAGACGAAGCATGTGGATGTGAAATATCACTTCATCAGAGAGGTGATAGAGAACAAGCGAATTCAGCTTGTTAAGATTCATACGGATGACAACTCGGCTGATCTGTTGACAAAAAGTTTGCCTCCGGAGCGGTTTGCTCATTGCAGACACTTGATGGGCATTGGATGAGGCCAGTTTCAGCCTTGATATGGCCTTGTATATTATCATGTACATGCTGATTTTTCTTTTTGTTTTTGTTGTAGGAAAAAGGGGTTGATGAATTTGGTGCTGCTGCTGCTGCTGCTGAGAAGGGTGCTGCACGTGTGCTATTGCTGATGCAGAAAGGGGCGCTTCTTGTTGATGTTGCTGAATCGGGAGTTGCTTGTGTTGATGCTTATGTGCCTGCAGCTGTACGGATAGCTGGGCTGCGTAGCTCTCCTCAGCAGGCAGCGTGTGGGTTGCGTAGCTCTCCTCGTGGGCAACACAGTAGACGGCGCCTTGGAGGTGACGTGGAGCTGAGCGCCGCCCGCCTGTTGACGCCTTGTGGCTGCGCCTGGGTTCCCCTCGTAGCCAGCCGTCGACCAAAGCCTTGTGTGTTCGCTACGAGCTCGCCTTCATGGGGACACGTGTTCGTTCGTTGACGCCGCCTCCGACCGGTAGCTCTACGCCGTCTAACGCCCAGCGCTGACACCCCTGCGTTACACGTTGACTCTTCGCCTTCTTCTCCACCTGCGCCTGGGAGATCTGAGGGCAACTATGGTACCCGCACTGGTACCTCTGGCTCGGGCTATGGCACCACTTCTACAACTGGTTCGGGCTATGGCACAGCTGCTGCTGCCCCTGGCTCATCCTATGGCAGCACTAGTGCTAGTGCGTCAAGCTACAGTACCCCCAATCTCCCCAAAACCCTTGCCACAACCGGCACGGTACCAACCTATGGCACCCAGCTATGGAAGTACTACAAGCTCTGATACCAGTTGAATGGGAGAGATAATTAGGGTTAGAGTTCATGTGGGAGACATACACAGAGAAGCAAGGGAGAGAGAGATAGAGAGAGTTGTGGGGATAAGTCAACTCACCAAGATGAGTGTGTGACTCCCCTATCACACATGTATATTGCACTAGTACACATCGTGCACTTAGTACATTAAAAGTACTAAGTGTACTATGTACTATAACTTATGGGCTTGTACACACTATAAGGGTGGGCATAATGCCTTTACCCCAACAACATTTTCATATTATCACTAGATGGGGGATTTGTAGCCATTTATATGATAGTGATATGTGGACTTAGGCTAATAATGGGCCGGGGCACTTTTTTCCTCAAGAGGTTTTTTCCCCCTGAGCATGTGTACACACTCTTATGAGTGAGTGTGTAAGTAACCTTATCATGTCGCTTCATTTGTACTTCACTCATTCTCATCAATCTACTTTGAGTGTCGTGCTTCTTTATATGTGCTTACTTGCTGTATGTGTGTGTGTGTGTGTGTGTGTGTGTTGCTACCTTGGTCTCCACTCCAACAGGCGTTTGACAGTCTTTGACTACCTTGACTACCGGGACTTGCCCACCTAGCTCTCTTTACAGTTACATCCGCACCCTTCTTCCCCACCTTCACAGCATTTGATACAGAATGGCGAACCTATGCTATCGTGTTAATGCCATTCAGCTTCTCTCTCTCTCACACACACACATATACATGTAAGTGACAGTTGTGCACATAACTAAGGGATTAGCCAACAATGTGTGGGATTGGTTCTAGTCTAGTTTTGAGGCATATACTGACCTTGGTATGACATCCAGTTGTCATCTGTGGGCAAGGTGTGCTATGGTTTGGAGGTCTCATAGTCTGGTGTCCACCCTAGTCAACTCTAGGTGGTCTTTAGCAGTCGGTGGGTTGGTGAGACTGCCAATCGCGTGTCATGTCTGTCTTTGTGTATGTGTGTGCATTGGTTTGGTTCTTTCAATGCAGGTTGATCACGGATGATTACATGGGCTTGAAAGAGGGCTGTGAAAAACAACTTACCAAAGGATGGAAAATGAAGGAGAGGCCTCTTTACAAAGGGTGTGGGCGGGGTGGGTGTTGTTGAAAAGGGTAATCTTGGCTTGTCTCCTAGAGACATTTAAGTTTGCCAGCTTATTTGCAAGTCTTCAAAGAAAATACCAAATGTGACTATGTATGTATGTAACTTTCAACTCTAAAATGAACTAAACTGGAGTATCTAAAAAAGAAAGAAAGAATACTTAATACTTACTCCTATTGAAGCCTAAGCTCACAAATGCAATGTTGTGAAGAAATTTGTCATGAAAGAACGGTCATAAGCAACACATGTAAAAGCCAGAATTGTTGTAAACATGATCGTAATCAAGCAAGTGACATCACAAAATCTAGAAGAACTTGGTACTCTACTCAAACCCTTGGAATTAGGAACCCATCAAACCCTGGAATTAGGAACCCGTCAAACCTTGGAATTAGGAAGTCTCTAAATGCCAATGGCACCAATGTACTTGAAACATTAGAGTAATTCTCTCTTAAAATCTGAAAGCAATTAGTGGACTTACACCCTGTATGCGTATGCTTGATGTTGAAGTGCATATATGTTGTGCGCTATTATTTGTCAAACCCTGGAATTAGGAACCTGTCAAACCCTGGAATTGGGAACCGGTCAAACCTTGGAATTAGGAAGTCTCTAAATGCCAATGGCACCAATGTACTTGAAATATTAGAGTAATTCTCTCTTAAAATCTGAAAGCAATTAATGGACTTACACCCTGTATGCATACGCTTGATGTTGAAGTGCATATATGTTGTGTGCTATAATTTGTCTTGGTGGCAGGCGGATGTAGATGGGAATGGTGCCATTGATTACACCGAATTTATTACAGCTACAATGCATATGAACAAGATAGACAAAGAAGATCACTTGTTTTCTGCTTTTGAGTACTTCGATAAAGACCACAGTGGGTAAGATATTGTAACAACTTGTGGTAATGCTAAAAGGCCGCACATGTGTGCTTCTTTGTTGAAGGGCATATGGTTGCAACATCGGATTCCCTTACCCCCCCAACACCACACCCCCCCCCCCCCCCCCTTCCAACACCCAAAAAAACTTTCTGCCTCTTCTTTTTGTTGATACTCAGTTACATCACACGGGATGAGTTAGAAGAGGCTTTGGCAAGGCATAACATGGGGGATGCAGCAACAATCAAAGATATTATTGCAGAAGTAGACACTGACCAAGTGAGTATTGGGGCATGTCAAACATCCCTATGGCACAAAGTTGATACTTGTGTATATTGGGTATATGATTTAACATCTTGTTTATCTTGTTTATTCTGTCATATTTCTTTCTTCCTCTTTTTGTTTTATAAGCTCTTGTTTTGCAGGATGGACGGATAAATTATGACGAGTTTGTGGCAATGATGAGGAAAGGAACACCGGCAGCTAATCGGAGAAGGGACATACCCATAGGTGCACCAAAGAAGTATTGATGCGTAATGATACAATGTACTGCTATCTCAGAGCAGTAAGTTGAACATAACACTGCAGCTACTGTCGTTGGATGGAGTGCTTTCAAGTGTTTCTTGCCGAGTTTTTGTAATACCATACCATGACTTGTTTATGGTGCTTTGTTGTAGTTATCATGAGGAAGCGTTTTGGCACATTATGAGTTTGTTTAAAAATCAAGCAGTAGGGCTAGGTGACCTTCCTCGAAAAAGTAGGTGGTCCTCGTGACTTTGTGGTGACACCAAGCTTAGTGCAATGGGTGGCGCCAGCTTTTGAGGGCATTTGCCATCACATTCCTCTTGCCCACCAAAGCTTAGCCCAAGACTTTCAAAGTTCAGAACATTGAATTTCCTTCTTCATGTAAACAACAGCGTGTCCCTACTGTATGCATTGGGTGGCGCCAGCTGCTGAGGGCCTTTGCCATCATATTCTGCTTGCCCACCAGGTACTCAATTAGAAAAGTAAATTTGAGCCATTATCTCAAATATGAGAGAGAAATGAAATGAAATGAAATGTTATATTAATGTCTTCAAAAGGCCAAAGTGACCTATGAGACCAAAGTTACAACCATGTGACATCTGAATCCTGATACACTGTCTGGAAAAGAAAAGAAAGAACTGAAGGTAAGTATCTAGCCCTACAATACATCAGTAGGGAGCATCCGGAAGCAGCAACTAGGGAGAGTGGGAAGCTAATGCTACTAGTCAAAATGGGGTACATGAGTACATGGATACATGAATACATGAATATGGGGGAGTACAAAAGTGACAGTGAGTACAATAGTATATGGCTGGAGTCGTAATCATCCTAGGAGCTCTAGCATGGGTCTCTGCCCGGTGGCCTAGATATCTGCCATAGTGAGATGCCTGGTCGGACGAGCCCGATGCCTCGCAATGATGCTCTGAATCCTCTGGTGAAGGCACCGTCTCCGATGTAAGGATCCGCGAACCCTCGGGCGTCTGGATCTGCCCAACTGGATAGCTCTCTCAACTAAAGTCCCACGGGGCATAGTAGCAACGGAACGGGAACGGGAACGGGAACGGAACGAAAGCACCACCAGGGGAACGGGAACGAGAAAAAGGGGGAACGGGAACGAGGGGGAACGGAAACAGGGAACGACCTAGATAATTCCTAGAAATGACGATAAATCTTAACATACAATACTCATTTATATAACCAAATCAGAGACACACTAAAGTCTAGTGCACCATAATTTGCATGGCTAGATACTAACACTGAATAGATCTCACAAGTCAAAATAAATTAGCCCACATCATACATGACATAAGTGACAAAAAGCACAAAATGTGGCCCACATGGCACAGCCTAGATAAAAGAAACAATCCAAGTCCAAAGTCCAAGCCTCAAGGTGACATGCAAATAGTAAGGAGATATCATGCATGGCTACTGCCAGTGATGCCATCAAGGAGACTATCATCTATGTCATCCAAGAAAGCCATATCATCAAGACCAACATCTGCAGCATCCAAATCTTCAATCCCATCCTGACCAGGATCTGCAAGTCCATGTGTCTCCTCATCATCCGAGGACTCCTCATCAAGCAATATAAATTTCTCTGGTTTGGGAGATGCCATATCACCAAGCAAGCGCAAATTAGCACTTACAAAAATCAAGTCATTGACTTGTTTTGTCCCAAATTTGTTCCTCTTCTTGGATGCAACATGGCCGAATACACTCCATAGCTGCTCAATCGGAGAGGAGCTTGCACCTTGAGACAAGATCCTTACTGCCAATGATTGAAGCTGTGGTGTATGAGCCCCATAATCCTCCCACCATAAAGCAGCCCCTATCTTAAACCTATCTCTCTGTGCATCAGCTGATCCAAACCTTCCCAACTTGCTGCGATAAAATCCAAGTTGGTCTTTCACCAACCTTCGTTTATCTGCATCACACGAACCTGCCTAGAAAGCACTGTCTCCCAACCATCCATCACCTCATCATCGGCCTCTTGTCCACATCCTTGGAACTCGGGATCCAAGACATACGCAGCAGCATGCATAGGAGAATGATAACCATTCCATCGTGCTTCACATAATTCTCGAACCTCTGCATATTTCTCATCAGACAAGCCCATGTCCCCTATTTTCTCGATCATTCGGTCAGCCCCCTCATAAACCTTGCCAATGCATGGCTCCCGTCCATCTGCAATCCGCATCAAGCGCATGATCGGCTTCATCATAGCATTGATAGTATTGACTTCATCCCAAAATGTGAAGTCTTGTATGGTTCTTGCAACCTCTATGCCGGCTCTTGACCGAGAAAGTGCCCATCCCATCCACTCATTGCATACAACCAACTGCTTCAAAGGCAATTGCACTTTGGATAACCTCTTCTGTTGGGGTAAAGGCGTTATGCCCACCCTTATAGTGTGTACAAGCCCATAAGTTATAGTACATAGTACACTTAGTACTTTTAATGTACTAAGTGCACTATGTGTACTAGTGCAATATACATGTGTGATAGGGGAGTCACACACTCACACTTGGTGAGTTGACTTATCTCCACAACTCTCTCTCTCTCTCTCTCTCCCTTGTTCTTCTCTGTGTATGTCTCCCACACAAGTGAAACCCTAACTGTTTCTCCCCATCAACTGGTATCAGGGCTTTGGTCACCAGGTTCCCCTCCCTCTCATCAAGAATTGTTTGCCCTTTTGCTGGTTGTTTGCTCATTCTGTGAGTCGCCTTTTTTTGCTGGTCGCCTTTGTGCAGCGCTGGTCACCTTTGTGCAGCGCTGGTTACTGGTCGACTGTGTGACCAGTCGCAGGCAGGTGGGTGGAGAGAAGCAGCAGCGTGGGCAGGCGCATCCACGCTGCCCAGCACCCGCTTTCACTCTTTAGACAAACTCGTGATTCTATCTTGTAAGGCGAAGACTAGCGCTGCTGGCGGAGACAGCGAAGGCGCATAGCTAGGCGAAGCCGTAAGGGAAGCAGCGCACGGCATGGTAGAAGCGAGTGTTGGGGTAAAGGCGTTATGCCCACCCTTATAGTGTGTACAAGCCCATAAGTTATAGTACATAGTACACTTAGTACTTTTAATGTACTAAGTGCACTATGTGGACTAGTGCAATATACATGTGTGATAGGGGAGTCACACACTCATGCTTTTCATGAGTTGACTTATCCCCACAACTCTCTCTCTCTCTCTCCCTTGCTTCTCTGTGTATGTCTCCCATGAATGAACTCTAAACCCTAATTGACAGGTTTTCTCCCCATCAACTGGTATCAGAGCCTTGGTCACCGATTCCCCTCCCTCTCATCAAGAATTGTTTGCCCTTTTGCTGGTTCTCATTCTGTTCTGGTCGTATTGATGCTGGTCGCCTGCTGAATTTATGCTAGTTCGCCTGCTGTATCTTTTCTGGTCTCTGCCCAGCCAGTAGGCGTGGGCTGGCTCCACTGCTGCCCAGCTATCAGCGTGGGCTGCCCCAGCTGCCCAGCAGCCAAACGAAGACTGACGAAGAGGATAGACTGCCCAGCAGCGGAAGCGTGTGAGCAAAGCGCATTAGCGCTGGGCGTATAGGCGCTAGGCGAGTGTAGCGAAGGCAGCACCACAGGCGGGCGTCAGCAGTAGGCGGAGACAGCGAATACGTCAGCGAGCACTAAGCGAAGGCGGCGTTGGCTACTATAGCGCTACACGGTAGGCAGCAGGCGCTAGGCGAAACAAGAGAAGGCTGCGACTCCTACGAAACAACAACGTGCTCTTGGAGGTGACTGCACCGTGATTCAACGTTCTTCCCCATCCACGTGAGCCACCTGTGTTGGAGCTTAAGGACACAAAAGGCTTGGAAGAAGAAAAGGTAGCTCATTTGCTGGCAGAATTGCAAGCTCTCGCAGAGGAGCTCACTTTCAATCCAATGTTGGTGGCCATTTGTGAGCACTGTCTTGGCAGGCAGTGAAGCAGCATCAATATCTTTCTGCAGCAGCACCAAATTCAACAACCCGCCTGCAAATCAGAGTAAATCAAAAAAATACAAGGTATTCTGCTTCAATTTTTTTTTTGGGATTTGCAATTGAGCAAGTACAGTAATCAATTGAGCAGATACAGGTGCCCAATTGCTCAATTTTTTGAGCAAAATTGGCAAAATTGGGTGACATTGGTCACAATCAGGATAAATTTGCAGGAAATTGGTCAAATCAGGATCAATTTGCAGGAAATTGGATGTCGAAATTTGGGGCTTTTAATGTAATCGTGCAATTGAGCACTCATACATGCTGTATGATGTGAAAAATTGTACATTTGGGCAAAATTGCAGCAAAATTGCAGCAAATTGCAGTGCAAATCAAGGGGCTTTTGTGCCGATTTGGTTGATTTGCATGCAGGCAATCGCATTTGATGCTGTGGATAATGTATTGATGCCTTACATGCACTCAATGTGCCTGTAAATCAAGGGGCTTTCATGTATTTGATGTATATGTGGCCAGGGGGAAGGATCGTGAACACTCTGGATGCCTTCATGTGCGTCAATGTACCATGCATGATCAGAAATTGATCTCAAATCAAGGGGCTTTTCAAGTTTGTATGCTTGTTGAGCTTGGCAAAGCAGCAGGCAAGACATTTATGCCTTGAATCCTCAAAAATCAGCTTGCAGTCAAGGGGCTTTTGCCCAATTTCTGTTCGGGACTGTTTTATGCAGTGTTCGGGACTGTAAAAGTCTGATTTTTACTCATTTGGACAGCCAGGAGAGCATTTATTGCTATTGTACCTGCTGGTACAGTTTTGGTACAGATTTGTACATGTTTTGGCATGGCTGTACACTGTTTTGAGTGATCAAAAGGTTCAAATTCAGCTGCTGAAATTGCCGGTACAGGTTTGGTACATCATTGGTGAGCGCTTAGTACTGCTGTACAGTACTTTCGAAGGGCAAAAGAGCACATTCAAGGTGCTGTCCAAAATCTGCAGCAACCAGATTTTGGTGTTTTCATCACAAAAAGTGGGAGAAAAGTTGCATTCTTGCTTCCGCAGTGGGAGATAAAGCTTGGGAGAACATTTGTGAGCACTTTGTGTGCTTTGGGTGCAGTGTTTGCACATCTTTTGGTGCAGTGTTTGCACATTTGCAGGGAGTCATGCATTAAAGGTTGCATTTTGCTATGGCAACCACAGGTGAGAGCTCTTCATTGCTTCACATCAAGAAGCTTGAAGGCTCGCATAATTATGATATTTGGCAAACCCAGTGCTACAATGTGTTGCTTCAGAAAAAGCAGCACAAGCCTATCAAAGAAAGGGGTGTGATGCCCGCTTCTCTTACAGCTGAAGAGTGGGAAGATATGGATGAGCTGGCAAGATCTACTATCATGTTGTCTGTGTCAGACTCATTACTTTTCAGCATTCGTGAAGAGAAGACAGCTTGGGGAATGTGGCAGAGATTGCAGGACTTGTATGCCCAACAAAGTGCCTCAAGCAAAGTGTATTGGTTGAAGAAACTCATAGGTCTTCAGATGAAGGAAGGGGCTTCTATGACAGCCCATCTCAATGAGTTTAATGGGATTGTCAGCCAAGTCATTAATCAAAAGTTGGCAATGGACGATGAGTTCAAAGCCACTTTTTTGTTATGCACTTTGCCAGAGAGTTGGGACACATTCAGGACAGCCACTAGCAATTCGAATGCTATGCTGTCATATGCAGATGTTGAGGGTGCTCTTCTTCAAGAAGAGATGAACAGGAAGAACAACTCTGTTGGAAAGTCCAATGCAATGAATGCACGTGGGAGATCCCAGCAAAGGGGTAAAAGCCAAGAAAGGGGAAGGAGCAAGTCTCGCTCCAAAAAGGATTTGGAATGCCATTATTGTGGCAAGAAGGGACACATCAAAAAACAATGCTACAAATGGAAAAATGATCAAAAAGAAAAAGGAAAAGGCAAAGACAAAGAGAAGGATGAAGCCAAAGATGTAAAGCCGAAGGGCAAAAGTGGAGTCAAGATCGAAGAAATCAATGTGTCACATGCAGGTGGCAGTGAGGATGAGGTCCTCTTTACGTCTTCACTTGATGCCCATTCACTTCTTACAGGTGGTCATGGTATGCACTCATGGATCATTGATTCAGGTGCCTCCTTTCATGTCACAGGTTGCAGAGACTTGTTTGTCAGGTACACTGCTGGCAATGAAGGAGTTGTTTATTTGGGTGATAACCATGCATGCAAAATTCTTGGCAGAGGTGATGTGAGGCTTGTATTTTCAGATGGCTCACAGCTTATGCTCCATGATGTCAGGCATGTGCCTGAGATCAAGAAGAATCTGCTTTCTACTGGACAGCTTGATGATGCTGATTATGTTACCACATTTGGTAGTGGAAAGTGGAAGATTAGTAAGGGCTCACTGGTTGTTGCCAGAGGCTCTAAGGTGGACACTCTTTACTTTATGCATGCAGGTGTTTGTCACCATGCTAATGTAAATGCAACCGAGCTGCCGGAAATTTCTATGTGGCATAGCCGGTTGGGACACATGAGTGTCAAAGGAATGGAGCAATTGTCTCGTTTGGGTTACTTGCCTTCTGTCAAGTTTTCAAGTTTTCAGTTTTGTGAGCATTGTATATATGGTAGGCAACTACAGTGCCCCCACAAGAAAGCTCTTGGACAGAAAGATGCTCAGTTAGAGCTTGTGCATACAGATGTATGTGAGATGCCTCAGCTTTCTTTGGGAGGGGCAAAATACTTTGTGTCTTTCATTGATGATGCCACACGCAAGGTGTGGGTTTATCCTCTTCGTTTGAAGAGTGATACATTCTCAGTGTTTGAGAAGTTTGTTGCTCTTGTTGAGAATCAAACTGGCAAAACACTGAAGGCTTTGCGTTCCGACAATGGTGGAGAGTATATGTCCAAACAGTTTCAGGACTTTTGTGATGCTAAAGGCATCAAGAGGGAGCTTTCTACTCCTTATGATCCTCCACAAAACGGGACAGCAGAGAGGATGAACAGGACCATACAGGAGAAGGTCCGTTCTATGTTGTCACATGCTGCATTACCTCATGGTTTTTGGGCTGAAGCTGTTATGACAGCCGTACACCTTATAAATAGGTCACCTAACACGAGGCTTGGTGGGAAAGTGCCAGAAGAAGTATGGACAGGGAAGCCTCCGTCATACAAGCACTTGAGAGTGTTTGGTTGCGTTGCGTACGTGCACATACGCAGGGAAATGCGCACCAAACTTGATCCTAAGTCTCATAAATGCATATTCCTAGGATATGGTGACAGAGGTGAAATGGGGTATAGACTTTGGGATCCCATGAATAGAAAGATCATACGCAGCAATGATGTCATTTTTGATGAAACATGCATGTATAAAGAGCCTGCAAGGCAACAGGAGCCTGGCAGAGTCATCTTTGATGATGATGGACATCATGGACAACAACAAAGGGCTGTAAATCAGCCATTACAGCAGCAAAACCAGCCCTTAAATGGTGCTGAAAATGGTCCAAATGGACAGCCAGACATGGCAGAAGATATCCCTATGGATATACCACAGTTGGAGGATATACCGGGCATGATTTTTCAGCCTTATGGCATGGAACAGGAGCCACCAATGGGTGATATGCAGGCTGGACAGCAACCTGCAAATGATGGTCATTGGGTACGGAGGTCCACTAGACCCTCCAGAGTCCCTGACAGGTTTGTTCCAGGGGTTGACTATTTGATGCTTACTGACTGTGGGGAGCCCTCATGTTACAAAGAGGCTTTACAGAGGGCAGACAAGGCTCTATGGGAGCGTGCCATGAAGTCAGAGATGGATTCTCTGCATAAAAATGGAACATGGAAGTTGGTGCATTTACCTGCAGGCAAGAAGGTTTTGCCATGCAAGTGGGTATACAGGCTCAAAGTTGCACCAGATGCAAAGCCAAGATACAAAGCCAGATTAGTGGCTAAGGGCTTCAAGCAGGAATATGGTGTGGACTTTGATGAGATCTTCTCTCCAGTGGTCAAAATGACCACACTTAGAGCTGTGTTGGCTTTGGTTGCACATGATGATCTGGACTTGATTCAGATGGATGTGAAGACTGCTTTTCTTCACGGTGATCTCCATGAGGAGATATATATGCAGCAGCCAGAGGGTTATGCAGTGAGTGGAAAGGAGAAGCTTGTATGCAAGCTGAAAAAGAGTCTTTATGGGCTCAAACAGGCACCAAGAGAATGGTATCATAAATTTGATACATTCATGAAAACTCAAAAATTCAGGAGAAGTGACATAGATCACTGCTTGTACACCAAGAAAGCTTTGGATGGCAGTCTCTTGATTCTCATTTTGTATGTTGATGATATGTTGATTGCCGGGAAATCTCGTAAAGAGATAGATGCCTTGAAGCAGAGGCTGCATCAAACCTTTGATATGAAGGATTTGGGTGATGCAAATCACATCTTGGGTATGCGGATACTTCGGGACAGAAATCAGCATGTGTTGTATTTGTCTCAGAAGGAATACATTGGCAAAGTCTTGCAGAGGTTCAATATGGACGGGGGGAAGAATACTAGTACTCCTTTACCTCCATATGTGAAACTCAGTGCTATGGACAGCCCACAGTCAGATAGAGACAGGGCTGATATGGCCAAGATTCCGTATGCTTCAGCTTGTGGCAGTCTCATGTATGCCATGGTTGCTACTAGGCCGGACATTGCATTTGCAGTGGGAGTGGTTTCTAGATACATGGCCAACCCTGGCAAGAAGCATTGGGAAGCAGTGAAAGGTGTCATGAGATACCTGAAGGGCACACAGGATTTGTGCATTTGCTTTGGCAAACAGGATGCATTAGTGCATGGTTACACGGATTCGGATTATGCCGGTCATCCAGATAACCGGAAGTCTACTACCGGTTATGTCTTTACATTCACAGGAGGTGCTGTGTCATGGATATCCAGGATGCAGAAGTGCACAGCCTTATCTACTACAGAGGCCGAGTATATTGCAGCCACAGAGGCTTGCAAGGAGGCATTATGGCTATCTCGGTTAGTGGTTGATTTGGGTTATACAGGGGATATTCCATTGTTGCATTGTGACAGTCAGAGTGCCATCCAGTTGGCAAAGAACCCTGTCTTTCATGCAAAGACGAAGCATGTGGATGTGAAGTATCACTTCATCAGAGAGGTGATAGAGAACAAGCAAATTCAGCTTGTTAAGATTCACACGGATGACAACCCGGCTGATCTGTTGACGAAGAGTTTGCCTCCGGAGCGGTTTGCTCATTGCAGACACTTGATGGGCATTGGATGAGGCCAGTTTCAGCCTTGATTTGGCCTTGTATATTATCATGTACATGCTGATTTTTTCTTTTCCTTTACTTAAGGGCACTTTGCCTTTAAGTGGGAGGTTGTTGGGGTAAAGGCGTTATGCCCACCCTTATAGTGTGTACAAGCCCATAAGTTATAGTACATAGTACACTTAGTACTTTTAATGTACTAAGTGCACTATGTGGACTAGTGCAATATACATGTGTGATAGGGGAGTCACACACTCATGCTTTTCATGAGTTGACTTATCCCCACAACTCTCTCTCTCTCTCTCCCTTGCTTCTCTGTGTATGTCTCCCATGAATGAACTCTAAACCCTAATTGACAGGTTTTCTCCCCATCAGCGAGTGGCGCTAAACGAAGTCGTCGATTGACTGCTGGAAGTGAGCGAAGGCTACTAGACGTTAGTCGTCGGCTGGTCCACAAGGCAAGTGAAAAGGGTTGGGCGAAGGCGTTTGCGAATTCACGCGGGCTACAGCCGTCTTGAAATCCAACTCGTCACCGGCGCCATCAACTGATGAAACTCGAACAGTTACCAAATCAGAGGCGCCTCTGCAAATGCAACAGAACAAGCCTCTGACTCGGTTGTCAAAGAAGCCACAGCCTTTTGCACAAGGCTTGGCAAGACTCCCTTGTGTCCACCTGCACAGAAGCTTGACAAGCAGCAGCATCAACAGCAAAATCGACGCCCTCCTTTCCTGCAACAAAAATCAGAAATTGCAAGGTATTTGCCTCAATTTTTTTTTGGGATTTGCAATTGAGCAAGTACAATCAACAATTGAGCAGGTACAGGTGCCCAATTGCTCAATTTTTGAGCAAAATTGGCAAAATTGGGTGACATTGGTCACAATCAGGATAAATTTGCAGGAAATTGGTCAAATCAGGATCAATTTGCAGGAAATTGGATGTCGAAATTTGGGGCTTTTGATGTAATTGTGCAATTAAGCACTCATACATGCTGTATGATGTGAAAAATCGCACATTTGGGCAAAATTGCAGTGCAAATCAAGGGGCTTTTGTGCCGATTTGGTTGATTTGCATGCAGGCAATCGCATTTGATGCTGTGGAAAATGTGCTGATGCCTTACCAGCACTCAATGTGCCTGTAAATCAAGGGGCTTTCATGTATTGGATGTATATGTGGCCAGGGGGAAGCATCGTGAACACTCTGGATGCCTTCATGTGCGTCAATGTACCATGTATGATCAGAAATTGATCTTAAATCAAGGGGCTTTTCAAGTTCGTATGCTTGTTGAGCTTGGCAAAGCAGCAGGCAAGACATTTATGCCTTGAATCCTCAAAAATCAGCTTGCAGTCAAGGGGCTTTTGCCCAATTTCTGTTCGGAACTGTTGTATGCAGTGTACAGGACTGTAAAAGTCTGATTTTCACTCATTTGGACAGCCAAGAGAGCATTTATTGCTGTTGTACCTGTTGGTACAGATTTGGCACAGCTTTGTGCATGTTTTGGCATGGCTGTACACTGTTTTGAGTGACCAAAAGGTTCAATTTCAGCTGCTGAACTTGCCGGTACAGGTTTGGTACATCATTGGTGAGCACTTGGTACTGCTGTACAGTACTTTGGAAGGGCAAAAGAGCACATTTAAGGTGCTGTCCAAAATCTGCAGCAACCAGATTTTGGTGTTTTCATCACATAAAGTGGGAGAAATGTTGCATTCTTGCTTCCGCAGTGGGAGATAAACTTTGGGAGAAAAACTGTGAGCACTTTGTGTGCTTTTGGTGCAGTGTTTGCACATTTGCCGGGAGTTAGGCATTAAAGGTTGCATATTGCTATGGCAACCACAGGTGAGAGCTCTTCATTGCTTCACATCAAGAAGCTTGAAGGCTCGCATAATTATGATATTTGGCAAACCCAGTGCTACAATGTGTTGCTCCAGAAAAAGCAGCACAAGCCTATCAAAGAAAGGGGTCTGATGTCCGCTTCTCTTACTGCTGAAGAGTGGGAAGATATGGATGAGCTGGCAAGATCTACTATCATGTTGTCTGTGTCAGACTCATTACTTTTCAGCATTCGTGAAGAGAAGACAGCTTGGGGAATGTGGCAGAGATTGCAGGACTTGTATGCCCAACAAAGTGCCTCAAGCAAAGTGTATTGGTTGAAGAAACTCATAGGCCTTCAGATGAAGGAAGGGGCGTCTATGACAGCCCATCTAAATGAGTTTAATGGTATTGTCAGCCAGGTCATCAATCAAAAGTTCGCAATGGACGATGAGTTCAAAGCCACCTTTTTGTTATGCACTTTGCCAGAGAGTTGGGACACATTCAGGACAGCCGCTAGCAATTCGCATGCTATGCTGTCATATGCAGATGTTGAGGGTGCTCTTCTTCAAGAAGAGATGAACAGGAAAAACAACTCTGTTGGAAAGTTCAATGCAATGAATGCACGTGGGAGATCCCAGCAAAGGGGGAAAAGCCAAGAAAGGGGAAGGAGCAAGTCTCGCTCCAAAAAGGATTTGGAATGCCATTATTGTGGCAAGAAGGGACACATTAAAAAGCAATGCTACAAATGGAAAAATGATCAAAAAGAAAAGGGAAAAGGCAAAGACAAAGAGAAGGATGAAGCCAAAGATGTAAAGCCAAAGGGCAAAAGTGGAGTCAAGATCGAAGAAATCAATGTGTCACATGCAGGTGGCAGTGAGGATGAGGTCCTCTTTACGTCTTCACTTGATGCCCATTCACTTCTTACAGGTGGTCATGGTATGCACTCATGGATCATTGATTCAGGTGCCTCCTTTCATGTCACAGGTTGCAGAGACTTGTTTGTCAGGTATACTGCTGGCAATGAAGGAGTGGTTTATTTGGGTGATAACCATGCATGCAAGATTCTTGGCAGAGGTGATGTGAGGCTTGTATTTTCAGATGGCTCACAGCTTATGCTCCATGATGTCAGGCATGTGCCTGAGATCAAGAAGAATCTGCTTTCTACTGGACAGCTTGATGATGCTGATTATGTTACCACATTTGGTAGTGGAAAGTGGAAGATTAGTAAGGGCTCACTGGTTGTTGCCAGAGGCTCTAAGGTGGACACTCTTTACTTTATGCATGCAGGTGTTTGTCACCATGCTAATGTAAATGCAACCAAGCTGCCGGAAATTTCTATGTGGCATAGCCGGTTGGGACACATGAGTGTCAAGGGAATGGAGCAACTGTCTCGTTTGGATTACTTGCCTTCTCTAAAGTTTTCAAGTTTTCAGTTTTGTGAGCATTGTATTTATGGTAGGCAACTACAGTGCCCCCACAAGAAAGCTCTTGGACAGAAAGATGCTCAGTTAGAGCTTGTGCATACAGATGTATGTGAGATGCCTCAGCTTTCTTTGGGAGGGGCAAAATATTTTGTGTCTTTTATTGATGATGCCACACGCAAGGTGTGGGTCTATCCTCTTCGCTTGAAGAGTGATACATTCTCAGTGTTTGAGAAGTTTGTTGCTCTTGTTGAGAATCAAACTGGCAAAACACTGAAAGCTTTGCGTTCCGACAATGGTGGAGAGTACATGTCCAAACAGTTTCAGGACTTTGAGCTCTCTACTCCTTATGATCCTCCACAAAACGGGACAGCAGAGAGGATGAACAGGACCATACAGGAGAAGGTCCGTTCTATGTTGTCACATGCTGCATTACCTCATGGTTTTTGGGCTGAAGCTGTTATGACAGCCGTTCACCTTATAAACAGGTCACCTAATACGAGGCTTGGTGGGAAAGTGCCAGAAGAAGTATGGACAGGGAAGCCTCCGTCATACAAGCACTTGAGAGTGTTTGGTTGCGTTGCGTACGTGCACATACGCAGGGAAATGCGCACCAAACTTGATCCTAAGTCTCACAAATGCATATTCCTAGGATATGGTGACAGAGGTGAAATGGGGTATAGACTTTGGGATCCCATGAATAGAAAGATCATACGCAGCAATGATGTCATTTTTGATGAAACATGCATGTATAAGGAGCCTGCAAGGCAACAGGAGCCTGGCAGAGTCATCTTTGATGATGATGGACATCATGGACAACAACAAAGGGCTGTAAATCAGCCATTACAGCAGGAAAACCAGCCCTTAAATGGTGCTGAAAATGGTCCAAATGGACAGCCAGAGATGGCAGAAGATATCCCTATGGATATACCACAGTTAGAGGAGATACCGGGCATGATTTTTCAGCCTTGTGGCATGGAACAGGAGCCACCAATGGGTGATATGCAGGCTGGACAGCAACCTGCAAATGATGGTCATTGGGTACGGAGGTCCACAAGACCCTCCAGAGTCCCTGACAGGTTTGTTCCAGGGGTTGACTACTTGATGCTCACTGACTGTGGGGAGCCCTCATGTTATAAAGAGGCTTTACAGAGGGCAGACAAGGCTCTTTGGGAGCGTGCCATGAAGTCAGAGATGGATTCTCTACATAAAAATGGAACTTGGAAGTTGGTGCATTTGCCTGCAGGCAAGAAGGTTTTGCCATGCAAGTGGGTTTACAGGCTCAAAGTTGCACCAGATGCAAAGCCAAGATACAAAGCCAGGTTAGTGGCTAAGGGCTTCAAGCAGGAATATGGTGTGGACTTTGATGAGATCTTCTCTCCAGTGGTCAAAATGACCACACTTAGAGCTGTGTTGGCTTTGGTTGCGCATGATGATCTGGACTTGATTCAGATGGATGTGAAGACTGCTTTTCTTCACGGTGATCTCCATGAGGAGATATATGTGCAGCAGCCAGAGGGTTATCCAGTGAGTGGAAAGGAGAAGCTTGTATGCAAGCTGAAAAAGAGTCTTTATGGGCTCAAACAGGTACCAAGAGAATGGTATCATAAATTTGACACATTCATGAAATCTCAGAAATTCAGGAGAAGTGACATAGATCACTGCTTGTACACCAAGAAAGCTTTGGATGGCAGTCTCTTGATCCTCATCTTGTATGTTGATGATATGTTGATTGCCGGGAAATCTCGTAAAGAGATGGATGCCTTGAAGCAGAGGCTGCATCAAACCTTTGATATGAAGGATTTGGGTGATGCAAATCACATTTTGGGTATGCGGATACTTCGGGACAGAAATCAGCATGTGTTGTATTTGTCTCAGAAGGAATACATTGGCAAAGTCTTGCAGAGGTTCAATATGGACGGGGGGAAGAAAGCTAGTACTCCTTTGCCTCCATATGTGAAACTCAGTGCTATGGACAGCCCACAGTCAGATAGAGACAGGGCTGATATGGCCAAGATTCCGTATGCTTCAGCTTGTGGCAGTCTCATGTATGCCATGGTTGCTCATGAGATACCTGAAGGGCACACAGGATATGTGCATTTGTTTTGGCAAACAGGATGCATTAGTGCATGGTTATACGGATTCGGATTATGCCGGTCATCCAGATAACCGGAAGTCTACTACCGGTTATGTATTTACATTCACAGGAGGTGCTGTGTCATGGATATCCAGGATGCAGAAGTGCACTGCCTTATCTACTACAGAGGCCGAGTATATTGCAGCCACAGAGGCTTGCAAGGAGGCATTATGGCTATCTCGGTTAGTGGTTGATTTGGGTCATACAGGGGATATTCCATTGTTGCATTGTGACAGTCAGAGTGCCATCCATTTGGCAAAGAACCCTGTCTTTCATGCATAGACGAAGCATGTGGATGTGAAGTATCACTTCATCAGAGAGGTGATAGAGAACAAGCAAATTCAGCTTGTTAAGATTCATACGGATGACAACCCGGCTGATCTGTTGACGAAGAGTTTGCCTCCGGAGCGGTTTGCTCATTGCAGACACTTGATGGGCATTGGATGAGGCCAGTTTCAGCCTTGATATGGCCTTGTATATTATCATGTACATGCTGATTTTTCTTTTCTTTCATTTAAGGGCACTTTGCCTTTAAGTGGGAGGTTGTTGGGGTAAAGGCGTTATGCCCACCCTTATAGTGTGTACAAGCCCATAAGTTATAGTACATAGTACACTTAGTACTTTTAATGTACTAAGTGCACTATGTGTACTAGTGCAATATACATGTGTGATAGGGGAGTCACACACTCACACTTGGTGAGTTGACTTATCTCCACAACTCTCTCTCTCTCTCTCTCCCTTCTTCTTCTCTGTGTATGTCTCCCACACAAGTGAAACCCTAACTGTTTCTCCCCATCATCTTCATCATGAGAAAGTTATAACCAAAGCGTGTCTCTGAGTACTTCAAGAGATCCTTTTTGGCCGATCTCTTGCGGAATTCATTCAAAATAAACTGATGGTTTTGAATGAAGCTTATTATCTCCTTGCCTTTTTGAATGTGTGGATCAACCCATGGCAAGCTGCCAACATCCTTCAATAAGTTGCTCAAACAATGAGCAAAGCATGGGCTAAATGTGATATGTGGATACCTGTCTTCAAGCTTAAGACCAGCTGCTCTATTTGTTGCCTCACCATCAGCTAAGAACTAAATAACATTCTCTGGTCCAACTTTCTCAATACCTTCGGCCCACTCTTCCACAAGCTGATCTGCAGTTTTTCCAGTCCCAGAAGCATCATGTGAGGAAATGAATTGCATTCTTCCTCGAGAATAAGCAACCATGGCATGAATGGACCTTTTTCGAGTGTCACTCCAACCATCTGCAATAAGTGACACACCATTCTTTGCCCAACTTTCATGCACAGACTCTAAAGCACATTCAATTGCAGCTTTCTCCTTTTGCAACAAGGTGGTGCGTAGTGTCTCATATGAAGGAGGCTTGTATGTTGGGCCATACCGTGCAATCTCCTGGACCATTTCAATGAAATATGGAGACCTGGCAACATTGAATGCTACATGATCATGATAAAAGAACCTTGCAATAGCTGCATCTACCCTCTCTTTCTTGCGGGGATCCCAAGCTGCTCCCAAGGTTTGCTGCTTGCCGGAACTTGCACCCATAGACTGCGAATCTTGGGAAAATGCAAAGCTCCCAAGTCCTCCATACTGTTGTCCATCTCCCAAGTGTACATCTTCCCCTTGTCTACTGAAGTAAGATGCATCAATTGCCGGTTTCTTTCGTGCACATGCTTTCTCCTCTTCACTTGGGTACTTTGCCAAAAGCTCTCTACGCATTTCAGGTGTTGTCCCTGGGCATTTGTTCACTTGTGCTTTTTCATTGTTTACATGGCATAGATGTGCTCTCACACGGTTTGCTCCTCCTAACTTCTCTTTGTTACATTGCTTGCATTTCCATCGTGTTGCACCTCCCTTAGATGAATACCTTTCTAGCCTTTCAACCTCGTCCCACCAAGTAGCATGCGAAGCCGATCGCTTTGAACCCGAGTAAGCCATGATTTCTGCAAATTCGGGCAAAAAGTTGAATAGGCTTTCAAAGTTAACCATTACAGAGAAATGAGTCCTTTTTTTTTCTTGTGTTTAATGGGGAGAGACTGTGCAGTGTGCAGTCCAGATTGTGACATAGGTAATTTTTAAAACACCAAAAGTTCAAACAAAGAAAGAGAGAGAGAAGAAAGAGAAAAGCTTGCTGCCTTGCCTTTTAGATGAATGTAGTCACTGTGTGTACAGTGTACACACAAGTCTGCAAGGGCTGGGGGCCTGGCTGGGGCGACTGTACTATGTAGTACAGAACAGTACGCCGTACGGGCAGGACAGTACGGGCAGTGGAGTCGTGGACAGCAACGGCGACTACAGTACACTGGTACAGGCGTGAACTCCGAAAAGCGACAGGCGAAAGGCGTACGGGACCCGGGTGCGAATTTCCGAAAAGCGACTGGCGCAAGGCTTACGGGCTTCTATTTTTTTTAAAAAAAATCCACGTCATCAGCGTTCCCACGTGGGGGAACGGCAGGCTCGCGTTCCCTCTCCCTTTCCATCTCCTGTTCCACAACCGTTCCCTACCGTTCCATGTCTTTTCGACCACCTCAACGTTCCAGCCCCCGTTTCCAACGTTCCACTCATTCAGGCGATGGGGGAACGCGTTCCACCGTTCCCAATGGGGGGAAACGGGGTTCCCTTGCTACTATGCCACGGGGTGCCCAACTGCTGGGCTGTCGGCTGTGTGTCCTCCCCGGTAGTCCCTCTAAAGAAGTCATTAATCTGTCTCTGTGTGGACTCCCTGCCAGTCGGGCGTCTGCTCTTGATAATGGACTCTCTGAGCCTGCGGATCTCCAGGAGATAAGAACCCAAGCATCGCTGATCATAATAGTCCATGACTCTAGCCAGTGGTCCAAATCCCTCTCTGAAAAGGCAATGGTAGCGCCCTCGAATCTCATAATATGCTGTGCAGCGACAGATGTAGTGCTCCTCCGTCTCTGGCTCTATCCAACAAATCTGACAAATCTTGTCCCTTGGAGGTATGCCTCTAAATCTGCCTCTCTCTATCTCTAACTGAGAGAGAGAGAGAGAGAGAGAGAGAGAGAGAGAGAGAGAGAGAGAGATGTTAAACGTCTACTAAAGACCCAAACATCATATGAGACCAAAGTGATACAATAATGTCCATGGCATATCTCATCATGGAACAGAAATAAAATAGAAACAAAACAAAACTATCTCAGTGGAGAGATACAAAACTGTCCATGGAAGTCTCATCATGGAATACCAGGAACATGAAACATGAGAGGAGTATCAGCCCCCATTAGATGGTATACCACTCTCCAAAATATCAAGCATGGGGCTAGTGAGTATGACTGAGAGGTGGTACCTTGATGGCGATGGAGCATGTCCTAGATCTGGAGCTGATGAGGGGATTGTGGCCGATGTCCAGGGGGCTGGGGGCATTGGGCACACTGGAATGGTGGGTCCAGAGCAACCTGAGTTGGGTCCACGGGATCCACTGTATGGGTGTCCTCCTCCTAGCTCCGGAAGAAGCTGGTGATGGTTGGCTGGCGAGGGAGGGGTCGGGGTGGCTAGGGCTGAAGCTCTCTCCAGAAAGTGTCCCTGTGTCTGCGGAGCTTGAGCAAAAAGAGCCCTAGACAATGCTGGTCCGGGAAGTCAATGATCTCGGAGAGTAGGCCAAATCCCTCATAGAACAGAGTGTGAATCCTCCCGCAGATCTCAGTGTACTGGGCAGTGACATATGTAATGCTCCTTTGTCTCAACCTCTGTGTGGCATAATTGGTAGATCCTCGCCTCCCTATGAGCTCCCCGGCGCTCAACTCTGAGGCGGTGGGATGAAACCCGTATCTAGCCAATCGCAATTTGCATGGCATGGGACATTTGAACATTCAGGTAGCCCGGCTGTTGGATGAATCCATGCTCAGTGAGCGTGAGGAAGTGATCTCTGTAGAAGTGCATCTTCAGTGGGTGCCCTGAAGGTGTGATTCATGTGCAGTGGGTTTAGAGGTTGAGAAGATCTAACCAAATAATCCGGTTTGTGTCCTCATTGGAGAGCCGGAGAAAAGGGGAGTCCAAACTTCACTGAAGGGGTGGGAAGCGGTCCATGCGGAGCCCATATCCTGAGAACCAAGTGGAAACTCAGGCATACCATACTTCCGGGTTTCCCTGGAGGACTCTAGGGCAAGCCTTGGCACGTACCTGTGCACCTGCGCTTGCCTACACAGGCTGGTGACGCTTGCTTCGGCTGCGTGTACCACCCGCCTGCGATTGGTGCAAGAGCTCTTTTGGCTGGCTTCTCTGCGCAGCCACAGAGGTGCCACAGCCTCTTAAACACTACTGCCACACAAGCGCCGACTAGCCCTCCAAGACTAACAGCCGTCGATACTCTTCTCTCTCTCTCTCTCTCTCTCTCGCTTACATACATACAGCCGACTGGCTTTTCTACTCTCTCTCAAACTGTTCATACAGTTGAAAAAACACATCCCTTCTTCTTGCTAAACAAAACAACCCTTAACAAGACCAAAATCCCCATCACCACGGGTTCCTACGATGCAAAAGCAACATGCTAAAATTGAAAAAACAGTAGTATACTCTGAAAAACAGCAAGCTTCTCGAACTCATACCTTTTCTTCGACTTCTTTTCCTCTACCTACCGACTTGCTCGTTCACGAGGCTTGCTCTGATACCATTGTCAAATCCCCATAGGATCTTCTCGTAGAACGCTCCTGGTACAAGACTCGAAACCTGCAAACAAACCAAACAAATGTGAAGGGGGTGCAGGCCTGACTCACCTCCCAACCTTGACAGCCGTGGGCAAGCCCACAAGTCTTGGTTGTCCCCACCGAGCCTCCAGCTGAGCTAACTAGATGGACGTACCGACCAATCTCTACCGCGTGACGTCCCATACCGCCACGAAGCTACCCTTGCGGCCCTCGAGACTGCTGTCGGCCTTGGCTGCATGAAGCAAGTGCACATCTGCACTAGATCCAGGCTCCTGACCATAGAGCTCTCACAAAGACACGCAAGACTCTATATGACTAATGACTAACCTTGGCCACCCTTTTATAGGCTCTTGGCCGGTCATCGCGCGTCCACACTTGGGCGCCCGCCCGTTGGGCGAGACAAATCAGTCCCATAAGTCCAGATATCATAATCCATGTCCGTTAGTCTATCCCTAACTCAGCTCGCCAATCAACCTGCCTAGCTCCAAGCTTCCCCAACCTCGAAGCTAGTCTTGTGTGCGTGTAGCACACGGTAGATACACACTGTGCACATGACAAAGGCATTGTTGGTCTAGGAAATCAATGACTTGAGCCAGTGGTCCAAATCACTCCATGAAGAGGGAATGAAACCTCCCCGATATCTCATAGTACACTGGGCATATGCAAAGATAGTGCTCCTCTATCTTGACCTCTAGCAAACAGAATGGACAAGTCTTGTTCTCTATGTAGTGCCCTCTGCTTGTCGAGTCTCCACCCTCAGGCGATGTGATGAGACTCTGATTTGACTGATCGCAATCTTCATGGCATGTGACATGTGTTTATAAAGAAGCCATCCTCTGTAAGGCTTACAAAGTGATCTCGGTAAAAGTACATCTTCGTAAGAAGCTACAGTGGATCCAACCATGTGACATGGGTCACTAATCTGAAGAAGGCAGCTCCCATAAGTTGATTAATGTCCCGGTGGGTGAGAGATAATAGTGGTGTCCAAATTGTAGGTGATCCATATGAGGCCCACGTGAGAGGAACCACTTAGTAACCTTGGCATATCAAACCCTGACGTGTCCTTTCTTTGCTAGTTGCCTAGATGACTCTAGTGCTAGTCAAGGAAGCTTGACTTTATTCAAGGTGTAGATGCAATATATGAAGGTCCCTGTCTGGAAGAGGGCATCAACTACCAAGGGGGTTGCTCTAAACTCTCAAGAATAATGTGTAGCCATAGGTATATAAAATAGTGATGTGAACACACCTAGGACCAACCGGGGCACTTTTTCCTCTTTAGGAGGTTTTTCTCCCGTGCATGTGAACACCCTCTTATCCACTTATCGAGTGTCCTTATCTTTTGTACTTGGCACTCATTTCGTTATCACATAATCTACATCGAGTTGTGTGGCCCCCTCCCCCCCCCCCCTCTCTCTCTCTCTCTCTCTCTCTCTCTCTCTCTCACACACACACACACACACACACACACACAAACATGAGTGAGTTCACTGTGTTTGTGTGTGTGTGTGTGGGGGGGGGGGGGTGGGGCGGTCCTTTGCTCGTCTGTTCAGTAGGTCGTCGCTTTTTTCTTGTTGGTGTTAGCCTTGTCTTTTGTTCTTGTAGTGCTGGGTAGAGTCTGTTTAAGTTAGTCGCCTGATCTTGTCAACGGTTGTCACCTGTCCTTGTTGTAGGTACTCGCCTCTTCTTGCTCTCGTTGTTGGTTCTTATTGGACGTTTTCTTCTACCGTGGGTTGTCATCCTCCCCTCCTTCCCTTTTTCTCAGCTTATTGCCTATTATTGTTCATAACCATCTTTGCTTCTTCTGAGCCGTTAGGCTTGTGTGTGTGTTCTTTCCTTGCTCTACTCTCTACATGGATTTGTAGCAACATGTAGTCTACTCCCGTCGTGGAGTTAAGGTTCCAGAGGAAATGGATCCCAAGAGACTCAAAGAATCGATAACTGTGAACCATGATAACCCTAATGCGTAGTACCTATTTGATGATTGCATAAGGACTTTGAAGAAAATCAGATTGCGTGGGATATGCCTAAACCCACTTTGAAAAACAAATTTTTTGTCCACACTATACTATCGAGAGTTAAGAAATTCTTGGAATGTGTGGATGCTATGTTGATGGGGTTTATTACGTGCACGTGGTTTTTGTGAAGTACTCTGAGAACCAATATACGAGCAATAATTGTTAGAAAAATTGCCTTTGTTTTATGGTTGTTAGATGGTGCATGTGCTCCACGAACAACCACGAAGGACTATTAGGCCCTCTTAAAGCGTACGGGTTGAGGTGGTTAATTCCTCGATAGATATCTCTGATGCATTTTGAGGATTGGCTCAGATGTGGGGCACTATCATCTGTCCCCCATGTTTATTGGGCAACAGAAAAAGATTTTGTATTTTATGGGATACAGATAAACCCATCCCACCCCACCATCCATTTGCAGGGGAGGTTCATGATGTCTATACGGGTGAAAAATATTAAAAATTGAAATGGGGAGTATTTGGAGGAGCATGCTACACTTGCCATAAATTTGGACATGTGGCTTTTGATTGTCCTGCTCTTAAGTTGAGGCCTCCAACTGATTCTATCCCTCGGACTCCAATTGTGGAAACAACATGCAAAGCCTAATCTAGCTAAAACAACGAATATGGTGTCTATTGCTAAGACATTTGGGCAAATAAGAACAAGAGCAGGGTGGTTAGGCACCTCTTAAATGCATGTCATATAATATACATGGTTAAAGCAACTTGAATAAATGGAGGTTGGTTTGGGGTACATAGAATGAAGCCGGACATAGTATGTCTTCAGCATAAGCAACATGCTTTGGGTGGCTGGACTGGTTTCTTTGATGGATACTATATCTATTATGCTAATGGTTTTTGGTGTGTTTTCTTGTCAGGGAAGAATTGTAGCCGGTAGTTGCTTACAATGATCCATAAGGCACATGTTACTCATTGTACAATATATGCTCAATGGTGAGACTTATGAGTTTGCATCTGTTTATGCTTCCAAAAAAGTTAGTGTCAATGATGATAGCCAAGGATAAGATCCCATAGGTGAAATTAGAATGTCCTAATATAAAAACTCCAAATTAAAATTAAACACAACGAACAAGCATATCCAATGTTTCAAAATCATATCTTTTTTGGAGTGTGACCTCCTAATCAACACCGAGCAATATTGGGCGAGCTAATAGCTTGGAATGGATAGAAAAATGGAGCTAAGACCTAGGCTAGTCCTTGGGCAACAATACTAAATGTGTTCAAGTCAAGAACTTACCTTAGCCTTGTCGAAGCATGTGTCTCGTTGGGGTCTTGTCTTCGAGCCACAAATGCAACTTCGTATTGTGGGTGTCCATCACATCCTCACTTTGTTGTCACACCAAAATGCTCCTTGCCAAAGGGTAAAGGGAGAGCTATCAATGCCTAGATGAAGACAAGAATAGATGGTTCTCACAAAAGACGAGGAAAGAAGAAGCTAATGAAAGAGGGGAACCTACAGTCACACCTATTCAAATAAGCATTTATCAAGCATGAAAGAATTTAATAGTATGCAAGCAAACAAGAAGAGGGCTCACAAGAAAACTATTGCAAATAGAATGATTGTGTATTGCTTATTGTCAAAAATGACATTTGCTTCTTGCCACCAAAAGGTGAAGGGGAGAGCTCAAATGCTTAGATGGAGGCAAGAAGAGATGGTTCTTGACGATGGTTTTCTATCACAAAAGGCAGGGAAAGAAGCTAATGGAAGAGGAAAACCTCCAATCACACCTATTCAAAGATGTATCCATCAAGCACGTAAGAATTCAATAGCATTTAAACAAGCACACGAAGACGGAAGAAGGAGAGCTTACATGAAAACTATTGCAAGGGAATGATTGTGTATTTATCAAAATTGATTTATATACAAATAAGAATTTTTAAAGTTGGTCCAACCTCTATTACTAGTCTTAAGCAACTATGTATACCAAGTTCTCAAACGTTCCCTATTTGATATTAAGCAGAATGTAAGGCTACTTTATATGTTCCAGTGCTATCTTACGAAAGATAAGTGTCCGTTCGCATGGGTAAGATGGCAAAATGCCTTATGGTAGGTTGGGCAAGCAAAGCCATGTTAATCAATAGAATGGTGACAAAGTTATTCATAGTTACAAAATGGGCATTGATTAAATACTCAAAAGGTGTCCCAAAGCATGAGTAACAAGTTGTGTAGGGCAGAATGTTAGTATACACTCAATGCTCGTCTCTCAACATGTATCTCACTTTGATGTATAATGTACATTTGTTAGACCGCGCCCATTATGAGGAGTAGCCATGGTGCATATGTCTTTAGGGGAACCCTAGCTTAGATGTTGATGGTGTCATTATTGTGACCATTGATGATGGTTAGAAGATGGTCAAGGGTTCAAGCGTTAACGGGGGTGACGGTATGAAGAATATTTTCTAGAATATTTTCTTGGATACTAAGTGTGGTCGGTGGGCCGTGTTTTTAATACGTGGGCAGTGATCGTGTCTATGCAGTGTAACCGCTCTCGTTGTATACACCGCTTATAGTACCATATATAGACATGGTTGCGATGAGCTAAGGCATTCAATGCTTGTGAGTATTCACTTCCTTCTACATTTTGTACATCCTCCATCCAGAGTTTGTCTAGATTTTATTTAAGCTCTACTTAAGAGCACACGGCGGATAGCACCATCACTTGTTCCTCTTTGGTATAATCAGATTTTTTAAATTCTCTCCATTGTATATCTATTGCATTGTCTTGCTATCTCTTTCTGCATGCCATATTCTTATATGGTATCAGAGCTTAGGTGCTCTTAGCAAGAATAGTGCATAAAGTTTAGTCTTTCTTTGCATAGAATCCTAGAAGTGATGGCTTCTATCTCTGGTGCTGTTGCACCAGTCTTGCGTATTCGTCCACATGCCTTCACGTAAGGCAAGCTTGATGGGACGAACTACACTCTTTGGTGGAAATTCAAAATCAATTCCATTCTAGACTCTTATGAGTTCCTAGAAACTGTTCTGAGAATGGATGCAGAACCAATGGGAAGTCTCGATCCCACCAACCCTGCAAATATGCTTCTACCAGATGCTACATTTCTTCGGGCATGGACAAGGCACAATGTTGACGCACTTTGTGCCATTGTCACTAGTGTAAGTGATTTTGTTCTCACTCTAATTCAACATACTACCAAGGATGCAGAGGCTTGGATCATACAGAGAAATCAATATGAGACTCGGAATGAGACCAGGATTCAAAACCTAGAGAATCAGCTTGTTGCTAAAAAGTTTGCTGAAGGAGAAGCTACTGAAGCATTTATCTCGCGGATCAAAAATCTGCGATATCAAATGACTGCCGTAGGAATTACACACACTAGTGAGGAGTTGGCTCGGAGGTGCATCCGAATTCTTCCACAGAAGTATGATGGCTTGGTTGCATCACCACCTTTATCATTTGAAGAATTTAGGAGATGCGGCTGAACACCCGCAATGGTGGTGATTCTACATTTTCGGCCAATGCTAAAGCCAAAGGCGCGACATCTTCTAATGAGAAGAAGAATAAGCCAAAGAAGAAGAAGTTTCAAGGGATCTGCTATTACTGTGACAAGAAGGGTCACGCTATCAAAGATTGTAGAAAGAAGTAGGCTGACGAGAAGAACAACACCTTGAAGTCTTCATGGAAGGGAAAGGAGTCAGTCAACAATGTCGAGATCGAGCTTGAACTTTGGGTCGCCATTGAAGAGGTATGGTCATCTGCTCAAGCTCCAGTTGATGATTCATGGATTTTGGATAGTGGAGCATCCCGATGCATGACTAATAAGAAGGATGGGTATAGTTCTTGGAAGCCTCTACAAGAATCCATCAGTGTTGTTATTGGGAGTAATGTTAAATGTCCAACCGAAGGATCTGGAATCGTATCTTTTGCCATACCTGAGTCTTTCTTTTGCTCCTTCTCCAATCGCTTCCTGTACTCATTAATGTAGTGACCAAGTTTCTTACAATAGTTGCATTTGTCCTTCTTCTTTGGCTTGTCGCCTTCCTTGTCTGTAGGATTTTTCGATGACTCTGATTTTGCCTTGTAACTACCCTGATGCAAGGATTTATCTTTACCTCTTTGTTGACTAGTAGCAAAAGCTTGATCTCCTATATGCATGTCAGATTTGTTTTGCCTAGATTGCTCTTCTTGCAAGAGCACACAGAAACCAAAAGACATTTGGATTGCCTTTCATCATGAGTTTGATATTAGAAGTAAAAATTTGATACGAGTTTAGCAACACATTCAAGACAGTCGTTGGCACTAAGGAATTATCAAGATATACTTCATCAACACTCACCAATAGCTCCTTAAAATCCATGATTTTTGTAAGGAGACTATCCATGGAGTCTCCCTCATTTATATGCTCTTACTCTAATTGCTTGCGTAGATACGTAACACGTACTTTATTATGTACCTGGTACAATGATACAAGTGCATTAGTAGTCCTGCATGACCGAATGTGAGGAATGATGCTCCTCTTGATTGATAAAGCAAGTAATGCATGTGCATGTGCATTTCTTCCATCCCACTTTTTTTGTTCTTGCGTAGGGGGTATGCTATCTTGCGGTAATGTACCATGTGAAACTGAGTCCATCTATGTAGATGTGCCTTTTGCAACATGTTCATCAAAGAAACTAGGATGTTTCTTAGTACCAACCATAGCATTCCATAGCCCTTTGTCTACCAAGACATGCTGCACCATATAGGACTAGGACGGGTAGTTAGTCATGTCAAGTTTATAACATCTGAAATACATCATTGTCTGTCATTTTTTATGATACCCAAGCAAGTATCACGCAACCTGTAAGTGCTAAGTGATTCTTTGATGCAACCAAGGTGGTTGCTAATAAGGCCACTGATAATGGAGACTTGAAAGGTGTATGATTGAAATGCAGAGTAAAGTGAGTATAAATTTTACCCGTAAGATATAGAGATTGATGTCACTGAAGCATAGTTCGTAGACAAGATCTGATGTGGTGAGTGTCTGATGATACTTTCACATGTATCTGCACACCCATCTCTAGTAGATATGACAATACCACTCTAGAATCTAATGAAGAATAGTGCAAATCTAGTCCTCGAATATGTATGCAGGAAAATCGAAAACCGCGCAAAGTCTCCAAAAGGCGCTCAGAACAAAAATTTGGCCGTAAAATTGTACAGTACCACTTCAAGGTCCTCTGTCTTTTCGAAGAAGGGTCCCTTGGACCGATTCTGGAAGACATGCAACTCTTTGGGGTGAAGCTACTGATGACAACAGCAACAGGGGTGAGGAGCGTATGCTTTGATACCAAATGTTGGAAATAGGTTGCAAGAATCCACACACACACACACACACAGTGAAGAAAATCAAGGGAGCCCACAGTGAGATGATAGATAGATAACGAATGTGTCTGTACAAAGATGATAAGTATATCCCCAGATGGGTGTATACTAGCACGAGGGAAAAAACCTCCTAAAGAGGAAAAAAGTGTCTTGATTGCTTGTCCTAGTGTGTTCACACACATCACTACAATGAGATGATAGATAGATAATGAATGTGTTTGTATAAAGATGATAAGTATATCCCAAGATGGGTGTATACTAGCACGAGGGAAAAACTCTCGTGAAGAGGGAAAAAGTGGCCCGGTTGCTGGTCCTAGTGTGTTCACACACATCACTACCAAATATGGCTACACAGATAAAGATAGGGTTGAGATGATCAGGGCAAAGGCTAGGCTTGCAATATACGAGGCCTAGACTCCCACGGAAGTATATGAGTTGGATGTAGGAAAAATGGAAGAATGGGAGGACCATGCTATCGATGAGTTGAAGGGGATGTGGGAGGAGTATCTACTACAACAGGTTGAAAGTTGTTATGGAAGCACCCACGCCCACCTACAGCCAATTACTTTCCCATGCAAAAAGGCCCAAAATCTAGATGGTGGGAAGGAACAACAAGGAATGATTATCGAGAACAGGATAAGAATCTAAAATTTCTACTAAAGTATTCGAAAGCATTCAAGCCGGATTGATAGATGGTAGTGGGACTACAACCCAAGGGACTAAGGAGCTTAATAAAAAGATGCAGGGGAGAAGAGAGCTTGAGCTCTTGCAAGCACACACACTCACAAAACCCTAAAAGAGAACACACAAGGTGAGAGGCTGAAAATCTTCTTCTTCTTCACTCAACACTCAACACACCATATACAAAGATAAGAGTACACCCAATATGAAAGGTACTCAACCAAATACATCCTACGGTTCTCTATAGTGTGAACCCAACTAAATGAGCTGGCGCTATAACTATGCCAGTCTCTAGAGTGGCTGTCACACAGCCTGTCATCCCACCGGCCGCATATCACCCATGATCTCACCAACCATGCCAGTGGTGTAAGTGTGGGGCCTATCCCCCATGCGGGTCATCAGTGTCCACCACCTCACTAGATGAGCTCGATATCTCAACACTCCCCCTCGAGCTCAACTCCATCTCATGTATACCAAGCAAAGCCCTGAATCTGCGAAGCTTCTCTGTATCCAATGCTTTGGTGAAGATGTCAGTGACTTGATCCTGTGTGTTGACATAAACAAGGTCAACGTCTCCTGCCAAAACCTTCTCTGACAAAATGGTAGTGGACCTCTATATGCTTCGTGCGAGCATGAAAAACTGGGTTCCTGGCCAACTGTATACTGCTAATGTTGTCACAGAAAATGACAACTTGTCTATCCACCGATAGACCCAAATCTGCAAGTAGCTTTCTCAGCCAAGCTACCTCACATGCTGCCATAGGTAGCAGCACCTCTGTACTCGGCCTCTGTACTGGATAGAGCAACCGTAGGCTGCTTCTTGCTGCTCCAAGTCACAGCAGCACTCCCCAAAGAAAACATGAAGCCACTAGTAGATCTTCTATCTAAGATACTACCAGCCCAATCAGCATCTGTGTACCCATGTACACATATCTCTGTCGCAGTTTCATAAAATAGTCCAGAATGCAAAGTAGACCTCACATACCTCAGTATGCGTCTCAATGCATCCAAATGCGGCTTCCATGGAACCTGCATAAACTGACTCACCAACCCAACAGCGTAGCTCAAATCCAGCCTGGTGATCGTCATGTAGATCAAGCTTTCTACTATGCGCCTATACATAGTAGGATTTTTCAAAATCTCTCCTGAACCTGCACTCAACTTGCCATTCTAATCCAATGGCACTGAGATAGGCTTACAGCCTGTCATACCATACTTAGACAACATGTCCAAGCCATACTGTCTTTGTAGTAATCCAATACCATGTGGTGACCTAATCACCTCAATGCCCAAGAAATATCTGAGCTCCCATAGATTCTTCATCTCAAACTTCTGTCTAAGCAAGATCTTTACATCAAAGATCTCTGCATCATGGTCTCCCGTAATGATGAGGTCATCTACATAGATGACAACAAGCACAACCCCTCTATCACTATGTCTCACATACAGTGAGAAATCTGCATTGGCTACATGAAAGCCAATAGTGACAAGATATTTAGAAATCTTGTCAGACCATGCTCTTGGTGCTTGTTTTAAGCCATACAAGGCTTTCTTCAACCTGCAAACATGCTCGGGGTGACTCACATCCTCATAACCAAGTGGCTGTAACATATACACCTCTTCCTGCAAATCCCCATGCAAGAATGCATTCTTTACATCCATCTGATGTAAAGACCATTGCTTTGACGCAGCCACTGCTATCACAACTCCTCTCACTGTTGCTATCTTGGCAACTGGGCTGAAAGTTTCCTCATAATCAATGCCATATGTCTGCGCATATCCTTTGGCTACCAATCTAGCCTTGTACTTGCTTATGCTTCCATCACTGTTATGTTTTACTTTGTACACCCACTTGCATCCAATGGCTTTCTTGCCTTCAGGCAATTGCACTAAATCCCAAGTCTCATTTCCATATAGTGCATCCATCTCCTCATCCATAGCTTTCTCCCAACACACATTTCCAACAGCCTCATTAATGCATGTGGGCTCTACAACCTGTACAACTTTTGCCATGTATGCATACTGATGTGCCACATAACCATCATAGGTAAACCTCTGCACAGGATTCTTCACTCTCCCAGATCTTCGCAGCTGTGCATTCATGGCTTCCATAGCCTTCTTTACACCAGGTGTTCTCATAGCTGGTATCCCAAGATCCTCATCAAGGCTCATCTCTGAGCCACTAGACTCTTCATCAACATGAGAACGCCTTGCAAAAATGTCAGGCATACTAAGGGGCTCAATCACTTTCTCTTTGTCTTTGTGTGATGTACTAATCACATTTACAGGACTGGTATTATGACGCAGCCTACCACTCCATGGTCTATCAACTGAACCACTAGATGAGGACTCTCCTAGTCCACTTAAGGACTGTGATTGTTGACTTGCATTCTGTGTGCAACCACATTTCCACTCACATCAGTCCCAACAGCTTCTTTTTCAGTAGCATACCGGCTGCTCATCTCATCAAAAACAACACCCCTACTTACCCTCAACTCACGTGTAGCAGGGTTATAAGGAAGAGGGGGTGAGTCAGATAGAGGGAAAGGGGGCAAGTGAGTGGGCAGAGGCAAAGGGGGGGTGAGTCAACTGGCAGAGGGAGAGGGGAGCACCTATATCCCTTTTGCTCAAGGAAATATCCAATAAACACACATTTTTCAGCTTTTGGATCTAGCTTAGTTCTCAGCTCATCTAGCACATGCACATATGCAATGCATCCAAAGACTTTCACATGAGACAAATCAGGTTTTCTGCCAGTAAACCTCTCCTTTGGAGTTACATCATGTATGATTGCAGTTGGAGTCCTGTTCATGATGTAAACTGCTGTAGAAACAGCCTCAGCCCAATAGCTATGCGGCATATTCTTCTCTCCCATCAATGCTCATGCAATTTCAGCAATGTGCCTGTTTTCTCGCTCAGCACCTCCATTTTACTGCGGAGTGTATCTGCATGTAAACTGTCTCCGAATACCATTCTTTTTCAAAAATTCAGAGAACTCATTGGAGAAGTAGTCTCCTCCTCCATCTGACCTTAGGCACTTTACATATTTCCCTGTTTGCTTTTCAACCATAACTCTGAAATTTTGAAAATGAGTGAACACCTCACCCTTCTCCTTCATGAAGTATACCCACACTTTCCTTGTGTAGTCATCAATAAATGTTACATAATACCTGCAGCCTCCCATAGACATGTTCTTCGTAGGACCCCATACATCTGAATGCACAACATCTAGTGCATTTCTGCTCACATTTCTGTCACGTGAAAATACATGTTTTCTTTGCTTTCCAAATTGGCATGCTTCACATATTTTCTTTGCTTTCCAAATTGGCATGCTTCACATATTTTCTGCATACCTTTAACTTTAAACTTTGGCAGTCCTGTCACAATTCCTTTAGTCTGCATAGACTTCATTATTCTCTGTATATTCACATGTCCAATTCTTTTATGCCAAATGTATGTGTCTGCAACAATTCCTGAACCATTTGCAAACATCGCAGCACTCACTTCAGGCATGTTTACATTCAATGTAAACATTCTACCCACTCTGTTGCCTTTTGCAACCAACCTGCACTTATCTTTAAAGTCTTCAATATAACAACCATCAGGGTTAAACCGAATCTGCAAACCCTGCTCAATCATCTGGCCAACTGAAACCAGATTCTTTGTTATGTTCGGAACATGAAGTACATCTGCAAGGTACTTCACTTTGCCATCCTGCATAGACAACGGCACATCTCCAACATGGGCAATTGGATGAGCAGTGTCATCCCCTATTTCCGTAAAACCTGGTCTTTTAAGGTTTTTCATCTCCTTGAACCACTCCCCATGACTTGTCATGTAGTTCGAAGCACCTGAATCAACGTACCATACATCATCTTTATGTGCTACTTCAATATTTTCAGACATGGCATTAACGACATGTTGCATAACTGTTAACCCATGGCGGACATGGCGACGTACTATATTTTACGTCATTAATTTAAATATTCTGAGTCATGGGCCGGGCTTGTCGGCACCATATGTTAAGGATGAAGGGATTGGGTGATCGCCGATGAGAGGCGCACCTTGGATATCAGTAGGATAAGGGTTAGGGTCGGCCGGCCATGTATGGGCACCCAAGTGTGAACGGCCAAGTCACCTATATGAGTCAAATGTAACCCTAAAATCCTCATTCTCATGTGTTGTGAATAGAAGAGTGCTCTTGCCTTATCTCCTTGTTTTCCTTCTCCTGCGTGTGTGAGAGAGAGAGAGAGAGAGTGAGAGAGCGATCGAGCGCACTGTGTAGCGGCACGGCGAGACGGCGGAGAGGCGGTAGAGCGGCGACGGCGGCTCCTCCTTCACGGCTGCGACGCGGGAATCCTTCAAGGCAGCAGTTAAGCGGTGAGTGACACACCCTTTGGCATTCTGTTTGAGCTTCCTTCCCTGGTTGTATGCTTGTAGCCATTCGTGGCTCGCATACGGTGTCTGGCAAGTCCCCAGCTACGACCTGTGCGGCAAAAGCGCACATTTTTGGCGCCGCTGCCGGGGAGTTGCCCTGCACCAAGCTCCAGTTTGCAGCTCGGCTGCTGCGTGAAGTTTAATCTACACTATAGGAAAGGCGTCTGTGTTGCTGTTGAGGTGTTTCTGTGGTTTTCAATCTCTGTTTCTGTAATTTGTCTTCTGTATTCCTGTTTCTTTTGTTATATTTTCGCTCCGCGTGTGGGCGTACGTTCTGTTATCTGGTTTCTGCGTGTGAGAGGGATTTCTGAATCCCCAGATCTGTGCTGTGTGTGCGAACTGCGCCGCGGCCAAGGTTGAACCGTAAGGAAACCCTAGAAAACTTATCCCACAAAAAAAACAAAAAATAAAAAATAAGAAAATTATAAAAAAGAAAAAAGAAAAAATTAAATTTTATTTTCAAAGAAAGAACCAAACGTGTGGAGAGGAAAGCTTTTCTAATTGGAGAAAAAATTTTTGAAAAGAAAGAACCCCAATTGACCCACGACCCACGGCCACGGCCACGGCCCCGGCCCCGGCCCCGGCCTCGGTCTCGGTCTTTTGATATATATATATAGGAGAGTGAGCCTCCATAGCTTTCTCTCAAGTGAGAGCTTATGGGAAGTCGTGCCCTATATGTAGCCCACTCCCCAAGGAGTAAAGTGAGCATGTGGGATAAAGCCCTCACCCTTTCCTCCACAAGCAAATAGGCTTTTGCCCCTTTCCCCCAAAGGAAACGGACTGTTTTGAGGACTACAAGAGCTCTGGATAGGCAAACACGGTGCTGTAAAGCACACTAGGACCCTTTAAACAATACGCTCGTTTCGAGCTATCACACGCCCTAGTCCAAGTTCGACCGTAAGTAAGGGGGTCAAAAACGGGTTAAAAACAACACAAAAACAAGTAAAAACGGGGTGCGAAACACCTAAGAAACCACTTGTGTGAGTTTCAAGGGTAGTTACCAACGCACGTAGGGTACCCACGTCACATGCATCTACGCTCTGGTCGGGTGCTGGAGTCTGAGCCACTAGAAAGCATTTCAGTCTACGCAGGCTCACACCATCCCTCCACGTTGGCATCTTGGCCTTCGGCTGGAACCCAAGGGAGTGCAACCCAAGATCCACGAATAGTGGATAGTGACTCGTCTTCTGACTCAGAAGCCATGGAAGGACACCCTACCAAGAACCCTGAGGAGACAAGCCAAAACATGCCAGTGTGGGCCCCACAACCCGGATCTAGCATGTTTAGTCGTCTAATAGAGACCTTTAGTAGAGCTACACGCTCTGAACATGCGACAAGCGAAGTAAATGAGGAAGGAGGGGTAGTAGATTCGCCATTCACATCTTATGTAGACCCTACCCTCCCAAAGAGTGTCCATGTGGATATTCTACCCACTTCGTTCAATGAGGGCCCTACTGAGCTACCACATTCCGATGCTCCTCCTAAAGTAGAGGTCCCTAGGAGCCAATCCATAAGAAGTGACATTGCGTCCACTTCAAGAGAACCGTTTGGCACACCAAGTCTGGATGGGATATTTCTCAATGAAAATTGGGAATATGATCTACACACAGAGACTCTAACGGACCTATACACGGGTTACACATATCATGTAGGTTGGTTAGAAGTCCTACGATCTACATCTAGCGCCACTAATCTAGAGGAGCAACAACACATGATATGTGAGGTGATTCATAGAATTATCCAAATTGAGAGGCAAAATAGGGGAGTGAACTTAGTTTCCACTGGCCCTATGAGATTTTTGGATACGGGCAAGGCAAAACAACCAACCCTATCACAATTGGAGACTCCCTCGGTGAGTCCCATAGACCCTTCATATGTTGTTTCGCCTGGAGTCTCAATGCAGGTTGAGCCCAGCAGCAGTAACTTTAGCTTTCCAACCTTGGCTCAACTTTCCATTAGGGAATCTGCAATACCTACCCCAATGATGAGCATAGCTGAAAGTGCACCTGTTGCCGCTGTAGTTAGTACGACACCGCTACCTAGTGGAACAGTACCTACAACAGTGCGTGCCAGTGCCTATCGGCCTTATGTACCTATTGTTACTCATGCTCATGTAGCTCCTACGCCTCCTAGTATGCCAATGGCGTATGCTCCAAGACCGCCTTATCATAACCATTATCCAAGGGGAGCTAGGCCTAGTCACATATCATATCCTACGTCATTTGCCAACCTACTCAGACCAACGCCAACTCCTATCAGCCAGGCTATCCCAGAAGTGCCTCCACCAACTATGCCTGCTCACCTAGGTGATCTCGCAGCGTTTGCTCAGACGATCGGACGATCTATTGCGGAAAACATGCAAGGTATGCCTGAGAGAGAACCTAGAAGCAAGGCAGTACAAGTGGCTAAGCTCACTCAAAACTTCAGTGGTAACGAGGATGTTAGGAAGCACATTGAAGTCTTTGAGCACGTGTGTGATTCCTTGGAAGAACACAATGAGCTGCATAAGTGTAAAGCCTTAGGCTTAACCTTGAGTGGGAAGGCCGGAGATTGGTATCGAACCTTAAGGGTTGAAGAGCGCACTCACTACCCCACTCTCAAGAGATTGTTATTGAAAGAATACATACGTGAGGGTGTGCTTTGGGGGGTAGCATCTCAACTCCAAAAAGCTGAACGCGAGGAAGGGGAGTCAGTGAGAGACTTTATAAGTCGATTGAAGCATCTAAATTCTCGCTGCACTCCCGATGAACGCTTCAATAACAACCAACTCCTCGATAGATTCATCCGAGGATTGCGCCACGAGGACATTTACAATGGCCTAGTCATTAGAGGTCTTACAACGTGGGAAGCAGTCACTGCCAATGCAATCCAGTTAGAAGACAACTTGATGATTGCAGGTAAAAAGGTGTCTTCAGAAACAAAATCCGTTAGTTCGCAAGTATCTGGGCACGAGCCAATGACGGTAAAACCAATTGCCAAGGAGCCCAAGATATCTGAAATGTCTGTGACCGACCTTACTAAGGCTCTCCAAGAATACTTCAGGGGTAATCGAGCTCCTCAGAATAGCCATATGTACCCAAGGAGAGAGCAACAATGGTGTTCGGTGTGCTTAGGACCACATAGCACGAGTGAATGTCCCACATTCAGAGTCAAATTCAATGGGAATTGCAATGCATGTGGTAAGTATGGCCATCAATCTAAAGATTGCCTAACACTTAAGCGAATGTTGGCAAACCAGGCACCACTAGCTTGGTCAAACACACCTCAAGTACCCGCGCTAATGCCTGCACAACCTATCGAGCAACCGTCACAGCACATAGTTCCAAGGAATCCGAATGTAGTCCAGTCTGTGCCGTTACCACCGCCAGTGCTAGGACCACAACCTCCACATCCAAGGATTACCCCTGTAAACCAGATGGGTTGTGAGTCACATAGTGCATGTGGGGATTATGAAGAGGAGATAGACCCTACTGCTCCATATGGGATTGATACGTTTGAAATGATTCCCCAGTACTACATGGAGGATCATTTCGGGCAAGTCAAGCCTGTATATCAAGCGGCTGCTCTTGCCACAAGAGGGCAAAACCTTAATACCTTGGCAAGGAGACCACCTCTTCAATGTTACGAGTGTGGTGGACCGCATCGTGTAGCAGAGTGCCCTAATAGGCTACAGAAGATCTCTACTCAGATGCAACCAAATCAAGCGAGCACATCGGGAATGCCGGTACTTACATGCAATCGTTGTGGCATAGATCATTTGATCGCACAATGTCCACATAATCCTAATGCACCCAAGATTACGCCATTGAATTTGGTTGAGGTCACCAACCAAGCACGAAGAACCACACCCGTTGTACCCGCGAATGTAGTTACACGGTCAATGCTTCAAAATCAAAACTACATTCTTGAAGAGAGGGATACTGCATCAATCGCTCAGGCAAAGAAAAAGAAAACACGGCGAAAGAGATCGCTTAATGCCACAAGCTCCAAGCCCAGTTCAAAGACTAACATAGGGACAGGAGACGACCCCGTGTATATGAATGATCCTGAAGACGATTCTGATTCAATAGAAACCATGGGGACCAAAGCCACTACCTTAAGGGAGGAACCCACACGGGAGCTCAATGAAGGGGAATCAAGCGAGTACATAAATAAGGGAAAACAGAAGGAAACTTCCTCGGCCCCACAACCAAGTCAGTTAATGCCCTCTCGACCACCCAAACTGACTGAGACTCCCCAAGACAAGCCACGTGGGCCAAAAACCCTCAAGAAAAAGATTGGAACTTACCCAAACCCAGTTGAGGAGATTGAACAAGTACAACACTTAAGGGGTTTGGTGGAAGAAACACAAAGAGAACTAGAGCCAAACCCGAGAAAAGTCAAAATTTCAGACACAGTGTTTCCTACGCAAGTTCAGCCTCACCGGAACCATAAACCGTTAGCTATACCGAGTATCATTCAGGAAGAAAGTGAGGATAGGACATCCGGAAGTGGGCAAACACCCTTCTTGCTGGAAAGAATGTTTAGTGAGGGAATGCCTGACCCCATCGAAGAGGAAGTGATTCCATCTTCACCAGTCCCTAGTCAAGGGGCGATGTCCCGAAAAGTACCGTTGAATGTGTCCAAGCTAATGGATTTCATGTCCTCTGAGATCAGAACCACGATCATATCCAAATTATACGGAGATCCTGAGCTATTCTTAGCTCTTCGGGCATTTCTCAATGGAGAACTAAAGGCGGGACTACCACAATTTGCAAATATGGATAGACCTGACACGCTTCAAGATGAAGGAGAACATTGGGATCTACAACCCAACTTTGATGAAGATTCGGTCGTGGAAATACCTGTGAACAAGTTGGGACAGTACTTTGAAGGTGACGAATCTAATGCCACCCTCCCCATTACTACCAAGGGATTAACTCTAAAGGGAATCCTTGATGGTGGTGCTGGAGTGAGCATTGTGACTAAAAACTGTTGGGAATCTATGGGAAGGCCTCACCTCGAAGTCACAAACATAGTGGTTAAGATGGCAAACGGAACCATAGCTAAACCTATTGGAATGTTAAGGGACCTTAAGATCAAGGTCCTGGGATACAAGGTAAAACATACCTTCATTGTAATGGATTTCTCCAAGCATCCTATGTCATATCAAATGATCTTAGGACGTCCTTTCATGAGGGAAGCACAAATGGTGCATGACTGGTCGAAAAACCATGTCTACCTACAATTCCAGGACTCTGTCATTCGAGTTGATCTTGAGAATGGTCGTGCACATCCTTTAGGAAGCAAGGTTATCATTGATAATCGATCGGATACCACTATTCACTCCGCCCCATTAAGGTATTGCTATACATGCAAAAAAGAGACTGATGATGGGAAAGATTCTCCTTATATGGATGTCCTACCGGGTATGACTGAGTCGGATAACGTGGATTGGGTACACCTAGCGGCAACCATAGACACATGGGGAAATAGAGGCACAAGTTGGGTAACACCTGAGGGGCAAGATATGCCACCGTTAGTGCCAATAAACATGATAGGTGTTATGCACTTGACTCCTGATGGCGAGAACGTGGCAAACTCCACCGACACTGAAAGTAACGAAGACTCTGACCAATGCAACTCTGAGTATGAATCTCAAGAAGAAACTGACCCTGAGCCTGATGGGGAAAATGAATCAAATATTCACCCAAATGTGGAAGCAAGGTGCTCAAGGCCTAGGACAGTGGCCTCCTGCAGTTCATCCGAAAGTGAAGATCGACCAAGTGAGTCCGAATCGGATAGAAACAAAAATCAAAAACTTGGTAAGAAGAAAACGAGACATAAGCGCCAACGCTATCGAGCTAATGTACGAACTGCAATAAACAAGGAAAGATCCACTGCAGAATGGCTTAGTTATGTAGGAGCCATTGATGCTCATCGGAAGATAGCGGATAATTGGGGACAATACCTCCAAAGCGTCATGTGGTGTATTCCGCAACCTCATGACGTCGCCCAATTAGAAATCGAAGAGAAGCCGAAACTAAGTCGTACTGCAAGAAGGCGGCAAAACCAAGAGTTGGCTCAACAACAAAAGGAAGCGGAATTGAAAGAAAAAAGTCTGGCACAACAAGAACCAGTAGACTTACACCCCGCACCCGAGCATTTCAAATCATTCACCACAGGGGAACGTAAAGTGGTCTACACAAAAGCCCAACGAACGCCTACCAATGGGAGTAGCGGTGTCTACGATGGCCCTGCGGTAGTTAAGGAGATAGACTTAGCAGATCCGGGTGAGGAGTCTAAACCAGTTTATATTGCTCAAGACCTCACCAAGGCGGAAGAAGCTGCACTTACGAAGCTTCTTAAAGAATTCAAGGACATATTTGCTTGGACATATCATGATATGAAGGGTGTTCCACCCTCGGTGGTGCAACACACGATTCCAATGATTAGCACTGCTAAACCAGTCCAGCAACGTCCCTACCCAATGAATCCTAAGTACGCAAAGATTGTACAAGAGGAAATTGAAAAGCTGGTAAAATGTGGATTCATATATCCTATTGAGCACTCAGAATGGGTTTCTCCGATAGTCATCGTACCAAAGAAGAATGGGAAACTCAGAGTGTGCGTTGATCTCAAAAAGGTTAATGCAGCCACCAGAAGGGATCATTACCCCTTGCCGTATTCTGAACATGTGCTTGAAAGAGTGGCCGGCAAGGAGGCATATAGCTTTTTAGATGGGTACTCGGGTTACAATCAGATCACAATTGCAGTCGAGGACCAAGCTAAAACAGCATTTATCACGGAGTTTGGAGTGTTTGCCTTTCGCGTCATGGCTTTTGGCTTGACCAATGCACCTGCAACATTCCAACGATTGATAAATACGGCCTTTAAGGAATATCTAAGGGACTTCTGTGAAGCTTTCTTAGATGATCTTTGTGTTCATTCCTCTTGGGACGAGCACTTGATGTGTTTACGAAAAATATTTGAAAGGTGTAGATTATATCGCATCTCCTTGAATCCTTTCAAATGCCAATTCTGGGTTAAACACGGAGTTATCTTAGGGCATATAGTGTCCAAAAATGGGATTTCCACTGACGAGAGTAAAATCAAGGTCATTCTGGAATTACCCCCACCCACCAACTACAAGGGAGTCCAACGCTTTATGGGCCATGTTGGTTATTATCGAAGGTTTATTCTCTTCTTCGCCGAGATAGCTCGACCATTGTATAAGCTTCTCATCGAGTTTATTTGGACCGAAGAATGTGACCGTGCCTATGAGCTATTAAAGAAGGCCTTGGCGAGTGCTCCAATCTTGAGAATGCCTAACTGGGATTTACTCTTCCATGTGCATATTGATGCATCAAACTTTGCTATTGGGTGTGTGTTAACTCAACCTGGAGAACATAAGCTAGACTACCCCATTAGCTTTGCCAGTCGCCAGTTGAACGATGCTGAGATGAACTACACCACTACGGAGCGAGAAGGGTTGGCAATGATATATGCAGTAAGGAAATTTCGTTATTACCTCCTTGCCACCAAGTTTGTTTTCTATGTGGATCATCAAGCATTGTTGTATCTGGTAAATAAACCATGCTCCACAAGAAGAATCACACGATGGCTATTGATTCTTCTTGAATTTGATTTCACGGTTGTTGTGAGACCTGGCAAGAAACATGTTATGGCTGATCATTTGTCTCGCATACCCAATGGTGAGGCTCCTACAGGGGTTGATGATGACTTACCTGACACTTCCCTGTTCATGGTGGAGACAATGCCTGAATGGAGTGAGAAGATTGTTAACTTTTTGGTTAATGGCTTTCCACCCAAGGAGCTTCGTAAAGATCTAGCTCGAAAGCTGATCAAAGAATGCGAACCCTATTGCCTGATAGCCGGGACTCTTTATAAAAGAGGAAAGGATGACGTTCTTAGGCGTTGTGCCCGAGAAGATGAGTATCTATACATTTTGCAAGAGGCACATATGGGTGTAGCCGGTGGTCACTTCTCAGGAGACTTAACTGCGCGAAAGATCTTACAATCAGGGTATTGGTGGCCCACTATGTTCCAAGATGCATCACTCTTTGTGAAGGGTTGCGATGAATGCCAACGATATAAGAAACCCCAGAGGAAAGATCAGATGCCCCTACATCCAATCAAAGTAAACCAACCATTTGAAAAGTGGGGTTTAGACTTTGTAGGTCCAATTAGCCCAGCGGCCCGAAACACACAATCTCGCTATATTATTGTGGCCACTGACTATATGACCAAATGGGCTGAAGCGAAAGCGACACGTAAGGCAGATGCGAGGACAACAGCCAAGTTCCTCTTTGAAAATATAATCACACGCTTCGGTTGTCCTTTTGAACTTGTGAGCGACAATGGAACGCATTTTATAAATGACGTGATTAAGGAGCTCACAACAAATTTCATGATATCCCATCACAAATCTACTCCTTATTATCCGCAAGCGAATGGCCAAGCCGAGAGTACAAACAAGACATTAATCTCTGTTTTGACAAAGACAGTTGAAGCTCATCGCACGGATTGGGATCTAAAGCTCACGACAGCTTTATGGGCCTATCGTACTGCGTACAAAGTGGCTATTAATTGCACACCATTCAAAATGGTATATGGCCAAGAAGCAGTCATGCCGTGGGAATTTGTCATTCCTAGTCTTCGTGTTGCTACTCAAGAGGGTTGGGATGGTAATCCCTTAGCAGAGCGTCTGTATATCCTTGAGCGACTAAACGAAGAAAGACAATTGGCTGTATACAATGCCCTTGTGGAGAAGGATAGAAGGAAAAAATGGTTTGATCGCCATCTAAAGGACAAGGACATCAAGGTTGGGGATAAAGTCCTGATGTATGGAGTGCGAAACGAAAAGAAGAAGCTCAAATATGCTGGTAAGGGACCATATAGAGTATGTGAAATTACACCGCAAGGTACCATCAGAGTGGAGACTCTCGACGGAGTTGAAACCATTGGATTCCTTAATGGGAGTAAATTCAAAAGATACTATGACCCCCTGAGCCAGGAGGAGTTACACGCAATCCATCAAAAGAAGGTAGCTAAAGAACAGGCTGAGCTTAAAAAGATACAAGCAAGAGTCGAAGCCAAAGAACGTCAACAGCGTGCTAGGAGACAACGAGAAGCCAACTTGGGAATTACGCAAGTATTTTTCGAGGAAGCAGAGGAGGATGCATTGGAATCTGACCCACCTCTAAGATACCCAATTGAGTTACAGAGTCCTTACGGGGAGGTGCTGTATAATGCATTATTGGATACAGGAGCTCAACACAATTTGCTATCATATGGCGTGTGGTGTCAACTGGGAAAACCACCTTTATCCAAGAGTTCTATCCAAGTTCAAGGAATCAGCAAGAAGAAAACCCCTGTCTCAGGAATTCTGCACACTCCGGTTGCTTATGACAAGGGAACCATAATTCAAAGCTTTTTGGTTATGCCTGCTGGTACCATGGAAGGGACTGTAATCTTAGGGCGTAAATGGATGATGGCCACCAAGTGCAATATCGATTGGGCAACCAGACAAGTCACAACGCAAGAACCAACACTAGGTCTGACCGCTCAAAATCCCGCACCTAAGTCATCAACTCAAATATTAGATAACGAAAAATCACAAAGTCCAGTGGCAAAACCATCTTCGATTGTTGGCCACCCCTCTAACGCTTCAACGCCAAGAGTGGAAACAGGCAAGGTGGTCCCTAAAGCTTCGCTTACTATGCCAAAGAGTACATATAAATGGGTCCCCAAAGCTTCGTTAACAGCTACTTCCCCTGCTCAATCTCGTTCAGCCACCAAGAAGCCTCGTAAAAGGAAAGTAGCTACCCACCCGAGAAAGGGCAATGTAACATTGCGGTGGATCCCTAAAAAATTATTAGTAGCCCAAGGGTACTACGAGGGGAATGACCAGATTTGGGTTCCTAAACATAAGGTGAATCCCTCTACATCACCTATAAAACCTTGCAAACCAATTGTTGCCACCCCAATGACAATTCAAGACCGTGGTAAGGGAAAGGTAACAGAGTGCTCCGCACCACTTCCAGAGTTAGTTTGGATTCCCAAACGATATCGATCATTACCACCTAGCTCAGGAAGGGGGGAGCCACATGAAGCTTCTAGCTCCTCATGCCAGGCACACAATCATATAGAAGTTTCTACATGCTCTACACCTACTCTTGTCAACACCCAACAAAAAACCGATGAGTCTACGTCTCCCCTTGTAATAGTATCGTCGGAAACCATTTCCTCCATTCGTCAATGGGAGCGTACACTACCATCTCTACAATTGGATGTGGCCACAAGGGTCATAAAAAGCTATTTGCCCACATCACAACCTATGAACCGCTGGACAAATTGGTTCCAAGAGGCTGCAACATCATTGCAAATAATATGATCTACCCAAGGAAAGGGGGAGCATGTACTCACGCTCGACATTCTAATGCTTCCTCCTTAACCTTCTCCCCTGACCATGTAATTGCCAAATTCAAGGGGATGTATATATATAGCTTCATACATAAACAAAACAAAGAAAACAAAATAAAAAAATAGTAAAAAGAGCAAGAGCACGTTAAGAGCAGAGATATCCGTATACAATCAAGAACTAGATTGTCCTGTCATAAACCTACTGATGCTATATCTGTGTTTGCAGATATGGCAGATGCCCGATCATCATACACTTCATCCACTCCTACCTTTGGTGAGAGGTATCATCTGTACCTTTCTCAGATATTCCACATGTGCTATCCTGTAATTGAAACTGAATGGGATCATATAGATGTACTAGCCAGAGAGGAAAATATTGAGGAATTAGAATGGCTAATTCGCCTATTGACCATGACCGACCCCTACTCCGTAGAGGACATATCCCCGATAGCCCAATGCTTTCCTTTTCCACAAGATGACTATCCTCGCATGGTTACATTTTTGATGAGTTTATGTGGATGGGAAAATGAAAAGGAAATATCTGACAATGATGAATGGACGGATGAAACTCATGGCACTACTGAGGTTGATTTTATTTATTTGGATGATGCGGATAGAGGCTTAGCCTTAGGGCTAGAGCCAGGACTCTACAACATCTTCTTACCGTATCCTCAGTAGTAGTGTGGTGACTGGTAGGTAGGTTAGCGTTTCCAAGTTTTTTCTAGTTTAGATTCCTTAAACAAGTCTTGAAATTTTCACACTGATGTGCCTCTCGAGGTATAGTGCTTGTTAGTTGATTGTACAGGTTAAAAAGTTTGAGGTGGGTTCGCTTCCAAGTCCAGAGACTGCCGCAACGTTCATCAAAATATATCTACATCAAATTGCAAGCTGTCTCGTCAAATCAAGGAGATCTCCAATTACAGGTGTAATTCTTCCATACCCACTCTCTTTCGTTTTTACTGTTCAATCAATTGCATAAACTATAATGCATGACCACATGGAAATTATCAATGTACTACTTAGTTTTTGAAGTTGCTTGCATGCTAGTGTAAATCATTAATGAGCTTAACTTTATTGGAAATATTCCTAGGCAGCATGACGTCTTTAGTTAACCTTGGAATACGATTGTCTTAGGTCTAGGGTCAAACCATCTTAATGTTTGACACCTGGCCATGTGTGTGTTGACCTCTAGGCCATAGCTTTTACCCCTTGTCGAAAGGATGTAAGAACACATTTTAGTTCAGGAGCAAAGATCAAAAGAAATAGATTTTAAAAAAAAAAAAGCCTACAATAAATGGCAATACAAGGGTTAGTGTGCTTTAATGTTGGCCTATCGCCTTATTGATACTTGGTAGGCGAGGAGTATTCTACTCTAGACCGATGCCTTGGTTGGTAGGGGGTAGCCTTGCCTAAAGTGAGCTAATAGATTCCTGGATAATGCCTTGTGTTAAACATGGTACCAGGATCGATGTTAGTTTTGCCTTAGGAAGGTCGCCATTGTGTGTAAAAATTGTCACGTGCATTAAAAAAAAAAAAAAAGAGGCAAAAGGCTCCTGTAACTGTGATGTTTCTTGTGTCCCTAGACGTGTGGTATTAACTTGTTCTTAGAGTAGACACAGTGTGGTCATCTGTTTATTTATTAAGCTTGGTTATTTTCCTTGACTTAGGCCAGTTATAAACCTTGATTAACCTGTGACACCTTGCTAACTCTTGAATTCCTTTCAATAATTTTAAACTCCTATTAATTTGCTACACTAGCTCACTCATGTGACTTTTAAACCAAGTTCTCATAGCAACATCCATTGTGGTCTCACATGCTTGAATTTATACACTTTATATCTTTTGAATTCTAGCATACCTTCACTCTACTTCCCTGTTTTGCAGACGGTCTACCACAACAACCCTCTTGAGCTTACCATACCATAGCTTCCGAGGACGGAATCTACATCAGGAAGGGGGGCATGTTAACCCATGGCGGACATGGCGACGTACTATATTTTACGTCATTAATTTAAATATTCTGAGTCATGGGCCGGGCTTGTCGGCACCATATGTTAAGGATGAAGGGATTGGGTGATCGCCGATGAGAGGCGCACCTTGGATATCAGTAGGATAAGGGTTAGGGTCGGCCGGCCATGTATGGGCACCCAAGTGTGAACGGCCAAGTCACCTATATGAGTCAAATGTAACCCTAAAATCCTCATTCTCATGTGTTGTGAATAGAAGAGTGCTCTTGCCTTATCTCCTTGTTTTCCTTCTCCTGCGTGTGTGAGAGAGAGAGAGAGAGAGTGAGAGAGCGATCGAGCGCACTGTGTAGCGGCACGGCGAGACGGCGGAGAGGCGGTAGAGCGGCGACGGCGGCTCCTCCTTCACGGCTGCGACGCGGGAATCCTTCAAGGCAGCAGTTAAGCGGTGAGTGACACACCCTTTGGCATTCTGTTTGAGCTTCCTTCCCTGGTTGTATGCTTGTAGCCATTCGTGGCTCGCATACGGTGTCTGGCAAGTCCCCAGCTACGACCTGTGCGGCAAAAGCGCACAATAACAAACAACCTTTCATTATCCTCATTGTTTCTGCTCGAGGATGCATAGTTGTTTTGCTGCAATTTCTCATTTTGCATGTCAACCTGCTTCTTATAACAATCTGCCTGCACATGTCCAGGCTTACCACAATAAAAGCATCCATGTGTATCATTATACTGCCTTTGTCAATTTCCACGACCTCTTTGACTCCCCTTACCTCTGAATTGGCCTCTTCTACCTGCGTATTGTTGTTGTGAATTCTGGGACTGTTGTTGTTGCTGCTGCTGATGGCCATAATTCTGATTACCGGTTTGGCCATGTCCACGGCCTCCTCTACCTCGTCCTCTTCCTGAACTTGTGTAGAAGGCCTGTTGCTCTGAACTGTTTTTGTTTTGTGAAGACTGTTGGTCTTCACCCAAGCTCTTCTCTTCTATAATCAACATAGACACCAAATCTGTGAAATTGAGAATGTTTTTCCGAGTGTGAATAGACGTCTTGAACGCCTTGTATTGTGGCCCGAGACCATGTAGACAGACTTCCACCTTATCATCATCATCTACTGAAACACCAATAGATGCAAAGGATTCCACGACACCCTTTATCTTCAATGCATAGTCATTCACAGACATACTCTTTTTCTCCACAGTATGAAGTTCATTCTTTAACTGTATCTTTCGTGCCTTGGTATTTGTTTCATAGAGTTTTACCAAGGTATCCCATGCCTCCTTGGGGGACTTGGCATCATGTATGTGCCCAATCATGGTGTCCCACGTCTCCTTGGGGGACTTGGCATCCTGTATGTACCCAATCATGGTGTCCTATATACTGATAGAGAGCCAATACATAACTTTTTTGGCAACTTGGTTCTAATCCTTGAACTCTTTCACATCTGCAGTAGTCGGATTGATCTCCGGAATCTCCGATGCCTCTTCATGCTCACCTTTTATGTAGTCCCAGTAACCCTTTTCCATTAGGAAATTTGTCAACCTGAACCTCCAATCATGGAAGTTGTTCTTATCAAGCTTCTCAGCAACTATCTGGTTTATGCCATCATTTGACATCTTGCCAGACACAAATTTACCAGAAATAGCACTCTGGTTTGTTCTGCACAAATTGCTGTATTTTCTGCAGCGGTACTGTAGTACACTCAAATGTCACAACCAGTGACCTCAATGTGCATACATACACCCAATGGCAACTGTTGACCTCCTTGTATCACACACAATGTCTGCACAACCAATCTGTCTTCCTGCAGTTCTTAAAACTCTGCAGAGAATTGATGACTTACCCGCAGTGCTCGAAATCGCCTGCTTTCTGAAAAACAGAGGTCGTAATGCACCCGAAACGTGATTTCGGCCTGAAAAATGACGTCCAATTGAACAGTATAGTTGCCCTATAGCTTTACTCCCGCGAAGAAAGCTCCTCAATCAGAGATCGTTTGCCGGTGCCTCCCGTAGAACTCCCGACAAGGGTGTAGTCCGCCAACACAAATAGGGAAGAGTAGATGAAGCTCTTACCCTCGTACCGTTTCCTGTGCTTCTCTTGCTTGAGCAGCTCAGCCCTTAGCATGAACCAGGCTCTGATACCATGAAAAGATGCAGGGGAGAAGAGAGCTTGAGCTCTTGCAAGCACACACACTCACAATACCCTAAAAGTGAACACACAAGGTGAGAGACTAAAAATCTTCCTCTCCTTCACTCAACACTCAACACACCATATACAAAGATAAGAGTACACCCAATATGAAAGGTACTCAACCAAATACATACTAGGATTCTCTATAGTGTGAACCCAACTAAATGAGCTGGCGTTATAACTATGCCAGTCTCTAGAGTGGCTGTCACACAGTCTGTCATCCCACTGGCCGCATATCACCCATGATCTCACTAACCATGCCAGCGGTGTAAGTGTGGGGCCTATCCCCCAGGCGGGTCATCAGTGTCCACCGCCTCGCTAGATGAGCTCGATGTCTCAACACTTAAGATAAAGAATCTAAAACTAATGCAGGAGATGGAAATCTAGAAAAAAAAAATTTAAAACCTAATGACCGAAGGCAAGAAGGTGTAATTGTAGATCTAGAAAGGGAAGGGAAAGGAAAATACTTGGTGCATTGCATGCAATCCTCGAGAATGAATTGAGAGAGCATGTGATGGCCCACCATCAATTTAGAAAATAAGATGAGCATATGCTAGCACCACTAAGCATCTGGAAGACAAGATGAAAGAAGAATCTACACTCATAGCCCACATTCAAGCTAAGAGCTAGATAGCCTAGTGTAGGAATTCAAAGAGCAACATAAGCAAGACAAGCAAATAATAAAAATCCCTTGAGAAGCACATAAGAACTAACATGCCTAGGAGAACCCATAAATGAGCTAAAGAGTAGGATTCTTTAGATGAGTTGAATGTGTCCCTCAACTCCTCCAAGGTAGAGCTAGTGAAAATGCATGAAGAGATCCAGGCAATATTAGATAAACACGTAAAGGACCTAAAAGCCAAACATGTCACAATCTTTAGAGTTGGGCCAAAAAAAAAGACAAAATGTCAAGAAAGCAATTGCACAAGATAAAGTCTGCAAAAGCCTCCAAGATTACAATGAGAAAAGCACACCAATATCTAAAAGATTTGGTGAATCATGCCATGCATAGTAGTCAGACTAGCCCTCTAGACAATTGGTTGGAGATTAAGGGATTCATGGAGCAACAAGAAGAAATTTCAATGTTGTAGCCTAAAGTAACACCAAGTAGGATAGAATCAAGTTTGGCAAAAACTTTGCCCGCATTATAAAATGCTAGACAACCAATTCTAGATCGGTCTAGGGAAGCAAAGCATTGTCCTGTTTGGGAACGAGTGATGTAAGCTCCAACCTAGCTGTCTCATGCTACTCAAGGGAAAGCATCTCGAAGGAATTCTAGATCTCATACTGCATGTAGTCTCATAGATTACTGAACATGGTTGCGTTGAAACAAAACATGGATTAAGGCTCAAAATAAATCCAGATGGCAGTGTGGCACCAACTATGACCATTGTGGACCAACACAATCATGTTAGGTGCACCTCATGTATATAGGCCTATATAGATATATAGCCAGCCCCTTCTCTCCACACAGTTCATCAATCACATCATTGTGAGTTTACTGCCTATCATCTACTAGAATAGAGCCTCTGTTTATAGTAGTTCCAAATTAGCAAGATCAGCCATCAAAGCTCCCTTCATAGAAGCACACGGGTGTGGGGATTTGCCCTCAATGTATCACGTCAATAATATAGTATTCTTCTCTATCTCTGTTTTTGTGCAATTTGAATTTTAAAGTTTTGTGCTGTGAAAGATCCTACTTGTGAGTGCTCTTATATACATCGCATGTTGTATTCTCTTACAAAAGGGACATGCTAAGCGGAAAGAGTTAGTACCATCAGAATCTAAGTCAGTTAACTAAAAATATTAAAATAAAGACTTATAGTTTTGTTGATGTATTTTATTAATCCATATAAACCTTCTGCTAATGCCATATGCTCTGTTATTCTAATCATATGCTTCATAGATCTATACATTATAAATTAAAAATGAGAAAACATTAGTCATATAGATAGACATATACCTATGATGTGATAAAGAGAGTACACTTTCTTTGGGGTTTTCATTATTGTGTGATGAAGTACCTTGAAACAAATACTTACAATTTTGAATCTCCATGAAGAAAAAGAATGGAGTTCATGAAATATGCTACTTTTCATTCAATATCAATTGCATTAAGCTACAGTGGCTCTCCTAGAATAACAGATATTGAATAAGGGACATTTTTGTTAGTAAATACTTTTTCATAGAGAAATAAAGAAAGAGAGCATCTTTCATGATAAGGCAAAAAAACTTTGACAATATCTCAAAGGGGGAACCATTGAACCAATGTCTTAACTCATCTTCTGTTTTGTTTGAATATTTGATATGTAAGCTAAGAATGTAGGATTCACTATCCAAACTTGTCTTTGGATGTCATCTTGCTTTCTTACATCATCAAGAGACTTCAACAAAAAAGGGGGAAGTTAATTTCATAAAGAATTCATTTTTAATATTATTATTACTATTATAAAGAGCCTAATGTTTATCTTAAAGAGAAGAATGATCACATTGTTGATATCCCTTCTCTGTCTCTTAAAATTTCCACATGTTCAACTACTAAGGAAGTCAAAATTCTCTCTTCATAGTTAGACAACCATGATGTGCACATTGGACCCTTGAGATATGCCCAAGAATGTTTATTCATTGTTTGTATCCAATGTGATATCCCTTCTCTTGTCTCTGAGAATTGCCATGTCTTCAGCTGGGGAAGTTAAAATTCACTCTCCGTGGGCAAACATGATGTGCACATTGAATCCTTGAGACATGTCCGAGAGTGAATGTTCATTGTCTCCATCCAATGTGATAACTCTGTATTGTGTTTCTTGAGCCCTCTATTCTACAAGTTTTTGAGACTCTTACAATTTAAAATCAACTGCCTTGTATTTACATCATGGATTACTTCTTCAATCTTTATGCCACCATCACGTGTTTTCTTGGTTTGAGGAATATTTAGTATTTCAAATGTTTTTTTATCTCCATGGGCGGAGGTCAATTGATTTATGAAATTTATATCGCACTCTCCTTAGAGAGTGTATATCTTTATCCATGAGAGTAACCCTATGGGCATGTCTAGCCAATATATAACTATCTTGCAAAAACTCGATTTCTAAAGCCTCTTCTAAACAATCGAGAGCTTCTCCTTACCATCTAAAAGCTTATAAGGTTTGATGTTTTTCACAAATGCTCCTTCATAATCTCTGGAAAAGGAAGCTTGGGGATAACATTCATAAGTGACTTTTATGCTTTTTTGATGTCTCTCAAGCTTCATCCACTTGGATCTGTTAGGTCCTTGTTGAGTAAGTGCTTTCTGGGCCCATGCACAATCAGCGTCATCTCTAAGCACTAATCTAGCCCTTCCATGCTTCCCCAAAAGACCTATAGATTTTCCCTTCATAGCTATATGCTCTACCTTTACAATTGCTACCTTACTAGTAAGACCTATTCTTATCTCCACTTTTCTTTCTATCTTCTTTGTTCGTGCCGTTTGAGAAACAAAACAAAGAATATAAGTAAATTGCAAAGTATGTGATGGGGATATAGTTGGGGACTCCACAGCTTCCCTCCTATCGCACGTTGGGGTAACTTTAACGGTTTGTGGATATTCCAAGGGCTCTTGAATTAAGTTTTTCCAATAATCTACCACATGTTGATAATACATTGGGCCATCTACACCATTGCGCGCCTCCCAAAACTATATATATGCATTTATTCTTTCTATGACGTGTGTGGTCCTTCACATACTCAGCCATAGGCAAAAGATTTGGAAACCTATTGGTAGTATGGTAGAACATTTCTATCCTTTTTCCATAATTCAATATCTCCTTCTGTGGGCATCCAATCAAGTGATTTTGTATGCACTTTATATTGCATGATCGGTGTGGTATCTCGCATAAAAAAACAAAATTGGAGTGGCCTTGAGTGCCGTGCAAGCGAATCTTGCCCATCACATAAGTAGCCATCAAGTTAACTCTTGAAGTCTAGAACTTGTGTGAGAAAAAATGGTGTTGGAGATGATGATGACCAATTTTTGAATGTATCCCCATCAAGTGCGACAAAGTGAATGCATTGCCAGTTCTCAATCTCTTTGAAAACCTGCTAAACATTGCATTTATATCCTCATGTGTGTGCCCCACCATTAAGAATCCCAAATGTATCAATTTGAAAACACCCCTTGTAACTAGGAGAGAATTTTTGTTCTCTGAAGTACAGTAATCTAGCTGTAGTACCAAGTTCTCTGGCAATTTGCAGCGGAAACGAGAAGCAACACTACCATCTCCATTTAAAGGGGTAGCTTTCGTGGATGAAAAGCCCTCTTGGGTTGTATGTGAGGTAGTTGAATGTCCATTTGAGGATCTAAGAACTCTGGCCATTTGTGTAGGCTCAAGACATGATTCCCCCTTGGTGATAGGCTCTTTACCATCACAAGTGTAGTTGAATGTCCATTTGAGGATCTAAGAACTCTGGCCATTTGTGTAGGCTCAAGACATGATTCCCCCTTGGTGATAGGCTCTTTACCATCACAAGTGTAGTGGTATTCTAAAGAAACCCTTGAGTTGAATGTACTAAGAAGTGAAACATTACTCCTTTGAACCCTAACAGTACCTATATCTCCAAGACCATGCATGTCCATCCTCTCCAAGTTATGTAAGAAAAATGCAAGGGAGCCAATTGTGAGATTGGGGTCGAATGGCCATAAACCATTAAGGAGAAATGCCCATAATGATCCTCCCCATGCGCGTGAGTCATTATTCCAATTAAGGACACATGTAGTTGCCATGCTCCTGCAGTATCCTTTGGACTCATTCGCGATCTAGGAAGGGCTATCTTCTTTTGATCCATCTTATTGCACACGTATTTTGTGGATCCATTTTTTAGTAACTGTGCCATGCATGGTACAAGTTCCTACAACTTTGTTGCTACACCATGTGTTGTTGTCTTTCTTCCATGATCTTCTTATACTCTAGTCTACACTTTGTGGCCTCTAGTCTAGCCTTGATTGCACTACATAGGCTGCACTTAGAGAACTCACTAGACTTTGTCAAGGCCACATACCGATAATCCATATTCCAATCCTTCCAAACAAAGATTTGGATAACTTTCCCTCATAGCCCAACTAGTCAAGCATCCCGTTAATCTCATTTAAGAAGTCCACTTGCTTATTTTTGGTATCACCAATTGGGTCTCCCTTGAACCATCCAACATAGTTTTACTTTTGTTAGGCATGTGCTTGAAGTTGTTGTCCATAAAATCCTTGATTAAATGCTCTTGCCATACCTACGTGATCCTTGGTTCTCCTCATAATCCATGGACATATTGCTGCATACCACCCTCAAAATGCTCCTTGTAATGGTAAAATGATGTTTTGGGATTCCATGCATCTCATACCATGCCCTACAACATACTGCCATACCATTCAACCTAAATTCATAGAGCACCCTTTAAGCTAAGTCGTGATGCCATGCTGATAACATGGCATACACTTAATTTTTACAAGATTCCAAGGACTATCCCCAAAACTCCTTACATACTTTCATTAGCATATCATGATCAGAAAATTGGCAACATTTACTTTGATAGCACTTAATGGTGGATACTTTTTGCACTGATTATAATGTCACTTTATAATTTGAAGCGGGCTGCTGCACTTTCTCCTTGGGCATCCTGCTAATGAAAGTGTACCTCCTTTTATTTGATTGTGAAGCATCCCTAGCCAACATTGGAATCCCATTGTTTGTTTGTTCTCCATCAACAGCATATACAAGCTCTAAGGGCACATATTGTTGCAGCCTCCCATCCAACATGGTAATCTGATTGATGGGCCACTTAAGCTGATATTCTCAACATCATGCATAGTGGAGTTGGGTGCTTTCTCAAATGCCTTTTCAATACCCACCCCAACACTATCTTGACCCATCCAAACAAAGTTTATTGAGTCATATGGAAACACATAAGATCACACCCTCATACATGGTCTGCATCTTGTCCTCATACCATAAGAGAACCCTTTTTTTCTTTCAAGATTCACGAATGCATATGTCAATTTCCAATGTTGATACTAGCATAGCCTCCATTATTATAGGATCTATGGGATGAGTTTGTGCATGCACTTAAATTGTAGGACCTCCTAAAGGCACATCCTCAAGATGCAAAAATAGCTTAGGCTATTGAATAGGACTCCACACACCATCACTCAGCTCCTTGTATCCATAGTAGGAAATTGTAGGAGCATATCCTTAACACACTCTTCCACTATCATTGATACATTGCCTGCTCCAATCTTGATCCCACTGCAATAGTAATTTGGGTCAGTTTACAGACACAGAACCAGTGGCAACCACTTCATTTCCTAGCAGCATGTATACCTTATCTCTGGATTTAACACCCATGGTCCTTGTCAAGTGAAACTATAATTGTCATCATAATCACGACATTTTAACAACAGAAGAAAATGTTGTCTATAAGGAGGAAACATTGCTAATATATATATCCCAATGGGAGGAATGCGTAAATGATGATATTGATTAAGTGCCATCTTAAATTAAAATTTTAAAGTTATGGCCCTAAAGCCATAGAGAGGCCTTGGGCCTAGAGTCATGGCTCTTTGAGGGAGACTTGGCCCTAGGAGAACCATAGGAAGAATTTGGCCGTAGAGCCATATTTTATCAAATGTAGATATGGCCGATAGCCATATTGTATCAACTAAAGACATGGTTAGAGAGCCATTTTTCCTAATGGCTCTTTCCAAATATGGTCCTAGATCCATATCTTTTAAATGAAGATATGGCCATAGAGCCATATCTTATCAAATTAAGACATGGTTAAAGAGCCAAATAAATCTTTGAAGCTATGGCCCTAGGGCCATATCTTATTAAATGAAGACATGGCCGGGCCATGTCCACATAAAAACATTATTATAGAGCCATATCTACCCAATGGCTCTTTGAAGATTGGACCGTAGAGCCATATTTATTCAAATGAAGATATGGCCTAAGTGCCATCTTGAATTACAATTTTAAAGTTATGGCCCTAAAGCTATAGAGAGGCCTTGGCCCTATAGTCATGGCCCTAGAGCCACATCTTATCAAATTAAGACATGGTTCAAGAGCCAAATAAATCTTTAAAGATATAGCCCTAAGGGTCATAGCTTATCAGGAGAAGGCATGGCCCCAAGGCCATATCTTATCAAAGGAGGATATGGCCCCATAGCCATATCTTATCACATGAAGAAGACATGGTTACATAGCCATATTTACCCAATGGCTCAATGAAGATATGGCCCTAGAGCCATGTCTTATCTAATAAAGACATGGCCCTAGGGCCATATCTTATCAAATGAGGATATGGCCCCATAGCCATATCTTATCACATAAAAACATTATTATAGAGCCATATCTTATCAAATGAGGATATGGCCCCATAGCCATATCTTATCACATAAAAACATTATTATAGAGCCATATCTACCCAAATTATGGCTCTTTGAAGATATGGACCTACATGCATATCTTATCAAATGAGGATATGGCCCCATAGCCATATCTTATCACATAAAAACATTATTATAGAGCCATATCTACCCAAATTATGGCTCTTATTATAGAGCCATATCTTATCAAATGAGGATATGGCCCCATAGCCATATCTTATCACATAAAAACATTATTATAGAGCCATATCTACCCAAATTATGGCTCTTTGAAGATATGGACCTACACGCATATCTTATCAAATGAAGATATGGCCCTAGAGCCCTATCTATTCAAGTGAAGATATGGCCCCATAGCCATATCTTATCACATAAAAACATTATCATAGAGCCATATCTACCCAATGGCTCTTTGAAGATATATCATGTACTTATCAAATGAAGACATGGTTTAAGAGAAAAATAAACCTTTTTCCCTCTCTTCCACTTTCTTGCTTCTTGCATTTCTTCTCTATCTTATGCAACCATATCTCCTTTTAGTGATGGAGAGAGAGAACAAGATCAAGAAAGCACTATAGCTTAGTTTGTGTGTATGATTTTTGAGCATATTCTTGTGCTAATTATCTTCTTAATCTCCTTTCCAAAGCTTAAAGATAAGCTTTTAGAATTTACTTTGTTGGCTTTTAACCCGCAAATTGGACTACAAGGAGGACATTTCATGACTTATCCCTATAGAGACATGCCTCATGTATAGGTGGGTAGGCTAAGTAAGGTAGGGAATTATGGCCAAAGAGCCATATGTCCACATATAGTGGAAAGGGAAATGAGACAGAACATAACCATCCCTAATGAGAAATAATATCAACATTTGGGAAGGTCATGGAGATATGGTTCACCGCCCATATATTTCCTTGAGGTTGGTTGCTCATGCCTTTAGAGGTGGGTGTGTAGAAATGTCCACTCGGCCATATCTCTTCCAAAGGTAGGTAGCTCAAGAATTGGAGATATGGCCATGTAGCCATAGGTTTCATGGATATTGTCCTAAGGTAAAATCTCCCCAGGCTATGGATTTAGACCCCAAACATAGGCTCTAAGTCTAGTTCATGGCATTAGAAAGGGGGTAGCTCATGAGATGGAGATATGGAAGTAGAGCCATATGGTTTGGAGATATGGCCAAAGGACCATTTCTCTCTTTTCTCTAATGACTAATTGCTCTACAGCATTATCTCAAGGCTTGGAGATATGGCTATACAGGCATTTCTCCTCATCTATACTAGATAGGGCTTTAGAGCCACAACATGGGGTAGTTGAATGGCCATGGCAAAAGAGAAAGGACTCTATGTCACATTAGGCTTAGACTGTGTAGGCATGGCTTAGACTGTGTAGGCATGGCTCTAAAAAGTGGCTTAAGGTCCATATCTTTTTAAGAGATTAGTAGAGGTGGGAATCTCAAGGTCTAGAGATATGGCCATAGAAACATTGCTAACCATTACACTTGATAGGGCTTTTCAAGAGATTGGTAGCTCATGCCTCGAGAGGTGGGTGTGGAGAAATGATCCTTGGACAATATCTCTTCCAAAGGTTGGTTGATCCAAGGAATGGATATATGGCTATGTAGCCATATCTTTTATGGATAATTCCCTAGAGCAATATCTCATCTTAATCTACTGGGTTATGCCTTCAGAGTCTAAACATGTGCTTTAAGTCTTTCTCAAGGCATTCTAGGTGGGTGGTCAAGTCATGGCATTGAGATATGGAAGTAGAGACATATGGTTTCGAGATATAGACCAAGGGCCATTTCTCGCTTTTTTTCTAATAACTTATCCCTATAGAGATATTCCTTCTCTAGAGACGACAGAAGATAAAAAGTGAATAAGAGGTGGTTAATATCTCATGTATAGGTGGGTAGGCCAAGGTAGGGAATTATGGCCAAAGAGCCATATGTCCACATCTAATGGAAAGGGAAATGAGACACAACATAACCATCCCTATTAATTATATAGGTTATCAACCTTCGGGAAGGATCCTCATGGCCCATATGTTTCCTTGAGGTTGGTTGGTCATGCCTTTAGAGGTGGGTGTGTAGAAATGTCCATTGGTCCATATCTATTCCAAAGGTAGGTAGCTCAAGAACTGGAGATATGACCATGTAGCCATAGGCTTTATGGATATTTTCCTAAGGTAAAATCTCCTTGGGCTATTGATTTAAACCCACAACAAAGGCTCCAAGTCTAGCTCAAGGCATTAGAGGTGGGTAGCTCATGCTATGAAGATATGGAAGTAGAGCCAAATGGTTTGGAGATTTGTCCCAAGGGCCATTTCTCCCTTTTCTCTAATGACTTGCTAGTTAGGAGCCACACCTTTTTTAGATATAGAGCAACATAAATAGTTCCTTTGAGGTGAATCATATCTCATGTAGATGCAAGAATCTCTAGGTTTGCTTTAGATATGCATAAAGACATTTCTCACAACGTGGGGGTTAAAGTTAAGCTCTTAGATCTAGAGTCGCATAGCCATGGCAGTGGAGAAATGACTTTATGTAGGCATGGCTCTAAAATGTGGCTTAAGCTCCACATCTACTCAAGGTATTGGTATCTTGTGACTTTAGTGGTGGGCATAAAGAAATGACATATCTCTTCCAAAGGAAGGTGGCTAAAGGAATGGAGATATGGGCATGTATTAGCCATGTATATATACCTTTTATGGATATATTTCCCTAGAGCCATATCTCCTTCTAATCTATTGAGTTATGGCTTAAGAGCCACAATATGGGCTCTAAGTTTAGCTCAAGACATTAGATGTGGGTAGATCATGGCATTGAGATATGAAGGTAGAGCCATCTGGTTTTGAGATATGGCCCAAGGACCATTTCTCCTATAATTTTCTCTAATGTCTTATTGCTAGAGGAATTTCTTAAGCTCTGAAGATATGGCCCAAGGGCCTTTTTTGTTGAGATATCGAGCTCAATCAGTTTTGTAAACATTGATGACCCACCTGGGTGATAGCTTCCACACTTATGCCACTGGCATGATCGTGAGATTATGGTTGATATGCCACCAGTGTAGATGACAGGCTGTGTGATAGTAGCCACTTTGGAGTACTAGAGTTATAGCGTCAGCTCATATAATTGAGTTCACACTATGAATGGACCATTGCATATTATTGTAGGAAAGTAATTTCTTTTAAAGACATGACCTTTTTTCATAAGAAAGGAGTCATGCACTTCTCCTCCAACCACCCAAACCACCTTTTCTTGATATTTTATTCAATTTTAATAAGTGTACAACTTTTTTTTATCCTAAGGCTTCAATTTGAGGCATCATTATCTAGTTGACTAGGTTCTCATTCTACCAAAGAAATGACTTTACAAAGGCATAAATGCCATCAAAGGTTGGTAAAATAAATATTTTTACCAATGTAGAACACTCTGTTGACACTATTTTAGAACAAAAAATAAGGGTTATCATTCCTCCCATGATCAATCACGAAGCGTCCCGCGAGCATAAAAAGAAACTCCTTTACCATTGTTGAAACCACATCTCATCGATCTTCACTCTCCTAATGCCCTTCTTCTTCTTCTAACACTTCTATAACACTCATTTTCTCAAACTCCACATCAAACTAAATTGCTTTTCACACACCTCAAAATGATAAGGCAAAAGAACAACTCCAAATACAAGAAAGAGCGTCTCCCCAAGCAATCATGAACAGAAATACTAACTCCACCAGGAAATCTCATCATCAAAAATGCCACTTTGAAAACTAAATTTTATTTTAAAAACCCATCAAAAGATTTGTCTTTGAAAAACTCCCTCACAAAATATTTCCATGAAAGCAGTCCACCCATGTGACTCCCATTTCTTTGGTTTTTGATTGAAAAAGAAAAAGAAACTAAATACTATGGCTCAAATTTTTATTGAGCATTGTGTGTATGTGACCTTGGAACATAATCCTTGGCAAATGTTTTCTCAGCGAAGATTCCCGTCACCATGTATAGAGAAGTGCTGAAAACGTTCCTTTGGGAATATCTGCATGTGCACACGTGCTTGTGGAGGAGGATCATTTACACCTGCTTTGCAAACCTTCGGAATTAAGGTTTTAATATTTTTTAAAAAAAACTTGTTTTTTCTTTGGTTGATGGAGGACTGCAGTGGCCGCTACGAACCGCAGAACTTCTCGGCTCTTTATGGTGTCGCACTTCCAAGCATATAATGCTTCTACTTCCTATGTAAAGAGCCCATCTCTTTCTCAAACTCCTTTTCCCTGCTCTCATCATCATTGGTGGCAATGGGGGGTTTTCCCTTCTGTTGATCAGATTCCTCTCATCATTGGTGGCAATGGGGGGTTTTCCCTTCCGTTGATCAAATTCCTCTAGCTCCATATCCTCTTTAGTTGCACATAGATTAACTTGCACTCATAGAGAAGCTTCGTGGGAGTATGTGAAACAAAGTGATGATCACAAGCTAATTAGGTTGCAAGTTAGATTAACTTGCACTCATAGAGAAGCTTGAGATATACTTGTACTTCCATTACCTAAAAATGACCCCTTTTATATGGGTAGAGAATATCTTTGCTTGTTCCATGCATGTGGGATAATCTAGCTTTGCCATATGGCTTCATGCTCACCTACTCACTCCCTACCTCTACATGTGCTCTATGGCACCACACTTCTCAAACCACCCCCCTTAGTGCCATATCTCTGGGCCACTCAAGGTGCTCAAATGATCCCTTTTATATGGGTAGAGTACATCTTTGCTTATTCCATGCATGTGGGATAATCCAGCTTTGCCATATGGCTTCATGCTCACCTACTTATTCCCTACCTCTACATGTGCTCTATGGCACCACACTTCTGAAACCACTTACATCTTTGCTTGTTCCATGCATGTGGGAGAGAGCCACAACATGGGGCTTTGAGAGAAACTATGGATCTAGAGGTGAATGAGCATGTTAGTAAAGCAATGGCTCTAGGGCCATATCTTGCTTTGATTTTTTTAGGCATGGCTCTAAATAAATGGCTATAGGTCCATATCTCCTTAAGAGATATGGCTATAGGGCCATATCTCCTTAAGAGATTTGTAGCTCATGCCTATAGAGTTGGTGTGAATAAATGACCTCTTGCTCTAGTGGATTATGACCATATCTTTTGGAGGTACGTAGCTCAAGGTATGGAGAAATGGTCGTATAGCCATTTCTTTTAAGGATACTAATGGCCCTAGTGTTATATCTCCACTTACTCTGTAGTGAAATATTCCTTCTAAACCATAATGGACCTGGTGCTCTATCTCCCCTTACTCTCTAGTGAAATATTCCTTCTAAATCATAACATGGGCTATAAGTCACCCCTTGCTCATGGATGTGGATAGATCGTGTTAGATGTGGATAGATCTTGGCATGGAGATATGGACATAGAACCAAATCATTAAAGATATGGCCATGTCACCCCTTGTTCTAATAAATTTTGGTGTTATAGCCTTGCTCATCTAGAGATATGCCAAGATAAATAGTTAATTAAAGGTGGTTCATAACTCATGTAGAGGTGGGTAGCTCAAAGTAGGGAGATATGGCACCCCTTGCTTTAATAAACTTTTGTAATCAATCTTTTAATTAAACTTTCTAGGATTGAGAAGGGCTGAATTGTAAAGCCTGAGAAGGGGGAGGTGGGTAGCTAAAGGTAGGGAGATATGGCCAAAGAGCAATATCTTCCCATCTACTGGGGGTTAGGACTTTAGAGCCATATCATATGGCTTAAAGTCTAGCTGTTTGATCTAGAGTTGCGTGGCCATGGTAGTGGAGAAATGACATCTAGATTAGACTATGTTGCATGGCTTTGAAAAATGGTTGAAGGGCCATATCTCCTCAAGAGATTGGTAGCTCATGTCTCTAAAGGAGGGTGTGATGAAATGATCCTTGAGCCATATCTCGTGTAGAGGTAGGTGGCTCAAGGTATGGAGAAATGGCCACCATGGAGCCATATCTGTGGTGGATATTACCCTAGAGGTAGGTGATTCAAGGTATGGAGATATGGCCATGGAGCCATATCTTTGATGGATATTACCTTAGAGGTAGGTGATTCATGGTATGGGAGCAACAGATTTTATGAATATTGCCCTTGTGCAAATTTTTAAAAGTTTAAAATTTAAAAATTTTAAAAATTAAAAAATTTTAAAATTTTAAAATTTTCCCTCCCAAATTTAAATTTGAAATTGAAGTCCAAAATCAATACAACCATGCTTGTGGTACACAACATTTGGATCCATACCTCCAAGCTATAAACTTTACACAACATTTGGATCCATACCTCCAAGCTTTAAACTTTTAAAGTTATAATTTGGGAGTGTCAAATACATCAATGAGCGTATTTCTTGACCTGGTATATACACGATTTTGAGGTACACAAATTACTACTCTCCCATACGTTTTTCATGAAAGTATTTTATCTGTTTTTTTAATGACAGATTTTTTTTGGGGGGGGGGGAGTTTAACATGCTAATTGATATGTGATTAGAGAAAAAAATTGTGTGTGTTTTGAATTATTCAAAACATACTACAAGAGAAACAGCCAAACTCTATGTTTTTTTTTTCAAAAAAACATACTCTTTAATGCCATAGATGGTGTATATGCCCCACGGGACTAAATGACACATTATGAATCAGGAGGGATCTAAGGCCGAAAAGAGGCATCGTGATCGTGTGCCTAATCTAGACCGTTCCTATCGGGCAAGTGAACTAGGGGTGAATACCAGGGGGATTTTTGGGACTTAGAAAATTTTGGAGGGGTTGAACTCAATGCAAAAGAGGATTCAAACTCGGAACCATCTGTTCAAGCTTTCAACATCTAACCACTATGCTATACTTTCCAGCAGGTTGTGGAGAGTGTTTTTAAATTTAAATCTTGATATTTTGGTCCTAGTTCACTTTCTTACTGGAAAATGTTTCCCTAGTTCACTTTCTTACTAGAAACGGTCTCCCTAGTTCACCCCTAGTTCACCTCGCGAGTTCACCCCTAGTTTAGCGAGTTTACCCATAGTTCACTCGTAGTTCACTTGGGAATCCAACGGTGTTGATCAAATCCCGATCGCGATGCCTCTTTCCAACCATAGATCCCTCCTGATTCATGATGTGTCACTTAGTCATGAGGACGCCCCGTAGCGCCGCATGCCTAGGCCTCCCCATCCGTGTGTTGCTACTACCCATGCCTTCAGAGGCCCCCTTACACTCCCAGATGCACCCTAGCTGCATTGCCTTCGTTAAAGTTACGACTCTGGAGACGTAGGATTCCCTATCTATCTATTGAGCATGCTTGGGAAATGATAGGTCCTCTTTGGGTTGTTCAGGCTTGAGGGAAGGAGAGCTTGAGGGCGCGCGATTTTGAATCTGAGCAGGGTATAGGCTTGACAGAGGGCACATCTTTATTTGGCCGCTAGAGTCCTCGAGCGATGAATGTGGGCAGAGAACCGCACGACGAAAGCGGGCATGCGTTGAAAGCGGTGCTGAAGGTATGGACTCAAGCCAACTAAGCTATGCAGAAAAAGTGCAAAATGGGTGCTTTTCAGAACAAGTTAAAGCTTTCCTCCAACACGAGTTGGCTCAAGACTTGGGTAAAATGTCTGCCAAGGTCACAGTGGGGAAGAAAGTCTTGTATATGTAGGCAAGGAGTTATCACTGGGCAAGACCCTCAATGAACTTCACAAAGCCATGGCATGTGGACTATACTTGTGCTTCATGGGCAATGGTGGAAACAGAAGGGCAAAGCGATTATTTCCTTGCTACAGTTGCTACCTTTAGAGGGAATATTGTATGCTCCCTCCCTTGGACCCATGCCATCAAGGCTGAAGAGGTTCTATTACACCAATGTCTAGAATGGGTTGAATTCCCAGGTCTGCACTACTACTTCTGGGACCAAGTTAGGGAATTGGCTAATGCATTGGGTAAGGTTCTCCATGTCCCCAAGGAGGGCATGTATGAGAGCAAAGCAGCTAAGAAAGCATGCATCCTTTGTTTTTGGGACAGGAGGCAAGAGATCCCAGACTTCTTGCAATTCAACATGGCTGGGCTTAGAGTGGATGTGGAGGTTCTTTTCCAACCATTCCCTGACTCCCTGGCTAGGCTTAGAGTGGATGTGGAGGTTCACTTCCAACCATTCCCTGACTCCTTCAAATGCAGAGGGCAAGGTCACTTTGCAAAGGAATGCCCCTCAAAACAACAAGCTCAAGGCAAGTTCCCACCAACACAACCAGAACAAAAAGAAGATAAGAATGAGGGCTCAGTGGATCAGATCAAGGCCCTAGCCCCTACAACACAAGAGGTTTCCAAGGAAGGTGGAAAAGACTCCAATGTACAATAGAGTGCAAGTACATCTAAAGGAGCTCAAACCCCTAAAGCTCCTACTAAGGAGAAGGATACAGATGACTGGCAAGCCTCAAATCATAGGAGGCTCAACAGTAAGCCCTCAAGTAATGCAAAGAAACCTCTGCAAGACATTACTAACAAGCATAAAGACAAAGTTAACCTTAAGAAAGAGACAAGAAGCAGAAATAGATCCTTTGTAGTACTATTGGAGTGTAATGAGGATGAGAATTCACCCCCAAACAGCCATATCAATGACTGAAATGTACTCTAAGTTTATATCCATGGCCTTATGGAACATTAGAGGCTTATGCTCACACGAGAGACAACGTTATGTCAGAAGGTTGCTTTAAAGATTTGATATTTTAATGCTGCAAGAGACCAAGCTAGGGCAGACCTAGCTGAATGTCAAAACCCATGAGTGCATAGTCAGCAAGGCTGACAGGGGTTCTGGTGGTTGTATGCTGCTGATTAATAAGAAATTGCCCATTAATGACATTATGTATTCTGATTGTGGAAGAATGATTGCATGTAAGGTTGTGATTGAGGGCTCTGAAATAGGGCTAGTTAATGTATATGTCTCCAACGTGGAAATGGAAAGAAGGCAGATGTGGGAACTGCTGGCCAATATGGACTGGGATATCTCTACTCTTTTTGGAGGGGACTAGAATTTTGAGCCACCCCAAGATGTCCCCCCACCATTGCAGTGGAAAGACTGGACAGAGAAGCATGATGTCATAGACCTTGCCATGATGGAAGGATGTAGTGCATTAAAAGCGCCAACATGGAGCAATAGGCAGATGCAAGGTGGTTATGTGGCCAAAAGACTTGATAGACTGTATGCATCTAACCAAGCCTCATGGCTTAAACATGATATAGAAGGCAATCTTATGCACTCACACACTGTTTCAGACCACACTCCTTCGAGGGTGACATTTAGATGCAAAGTGCAGAGAAGAGTTGGAAATGGCCCCCCTTTGTTCAAGTTCAATGTTTCATTCTTGAAGGATAAAGGGTTCTGTGAAGGACTGAGAAAGGTCTGGTCAAAGGCAAGGGAGGTAGGCAGTGACCCTTACAGAAGATGGGAAACTGGTGTCCAAGCTATCACAGAGTATGCTAAGAGAGAAGAGAAGAAAAGAGCTAAAACCAGGAGGAAGGAGGAAAGTGGCTTGGAGAAGGCACTCATGTGCATCAAGGAAATATGCAACTCTCAACCCCTTGACCCTTATATGCTCCAAATGCTTCATAACCTTGAGGACTATGCAAGAAGAATTGAAGCTAGGAAGGCAGAGTCAGCCAGAGTACAGACATGCTTATACTGGCTTAAGGTTAGGGACACTCCAAGCAGGGTGTTCTTCAAATCTCTTAGGCCAAGAAGGATGTTGACCTTATCACTGCAGTCAAGGACTTGGATGGTAGGATTACAGAAAATGAGGAGGAGATAAGACAGCTCTTTGTTGATAGCCTCTCCAACATCGTAGGCACAACATTGGACACAGCAATGACTATGAAGAGAAATTACAACAATTTTTGGAGCTTGTACATGATGACATCATTGAGGAAAAAAGGCATCTACTGGGTAGACCTTTTTCCCCTTATGAGGTTGAATATGTTATCAAGTCTCTGAAAAAAGAAAAGGCCCTGGGCCTTGATGGTTTGCAGGCTGAAGTGCTTCAAGAAATGTTGCCCTATGTAGTAGATGACATTTGTGAGCTTCTTAATGCATGCAAGAGGGATAGATACATGCCAGAAAGCATCAATACTAGACTTATTAAACTCATACCCAAGAATGGGGACAAGCATGAAGTAAAGAACTATAGGCCTCTGACAATGCTAAATACAATTTACAAAGTTAAGGCTAAGGCTCTAGCCTTAAGGATGAAGGCACTGATAAGTGAAAGGGTGCACCAATGCAGTATGGCTTTGTGCATGGCAGGAGCATACATGAAGCTATCTTTAATGTCTTAACAGCCATGGACTGGGCCACTGAACAAGAACAGGACTATGCTGTGATTAACATGGATCTTGAGAAGGCATATGACAGAGTGGGTTGGGAATTCATATTGGCAGCGCTTAAGAATATGGGCTTTGGGTCAATGTTCACTAGCATGGTACAAACACTTTTCAGTAATGCCTATGCTACTATTCAAGTCAATGGTTATGTTTCCAACAAGTTTTCCATGAGGAGGTCAGTAAGACAAGGTTTCCCCCTTCTTGCTCCCCTTCTCTTTGCCTTAGCTACAGATCCTTTGCTGAGAAATATTGACTTACTTATTCAAAGAGATGCACCAAAACCTCTCCCATTGCCATTTGGCAAGAAATTTGCATGCCAATTGTTTGCAGATGACAACTGCAATATAGTCAAGTGTGAACAACAAAGTCTAACTAGCATGATGGAAGTGTACAACCAATTTTGTAGGGTGTCAGGTTCCAAGATAGCTCCATGTAAAACTGATTGCATTAAACTCAAATATGCAGACCAGAAGGATTGCCTAGTAGAATTTGACCTAAAAAACCTGGGACCAGGCACCATAGTTAGATACTTGGGCTGCCCAGTTGGAATAGGGCTGACAACTCATCAGTGTTTTGAGTGGCTACATAAAAGAATCACCCAAAAAGTGAAAGCAAGATCACATCTCAGATTGAGCATAGCAGGGAAAGTAGTTGCTCTAAGACACATTTTGACAGCTCTGCCAATGTATGTTGCATCCTTGATCAAATTCTCTAATGTAGATTGGCATAAGATTGACAAGAGTCTTAGAGAGTTCTTGTGGACCTTTGCTGATAGGAAGATGTGGAATTTTGTATCCTGGGAACAAATATGCACTAGCAGGGAGAATGGTGGTTGCGGCATCGCTAATCTGGTACAAGGCCAAGCAATTACTGGACAAATGGATAGGCAAGCTAGAATCTAACCAACCCTAGGCATGCATAGCCAGATGGAAACTTGCTACTGCTAAGGTGGAAAATCAGCCTTGGCCACAAACCCACTGAATGGACAAAATCATGTACACTGGCTCTATTGAAATAAAAGGTTCTAGATACCTTCAGTTGTTGGTAAGTAATTGGAAAGAAGTGCTAGCCCAAGCAGAGTGGATAGGGGGAGGCAGGGCCGATTCATCCCTGGAACAGAATGTTTGGCTAAGCAAAGTAGCCATGAAGGATGGCTAAGCAAAGTAGCCATGAAGGATGGCTAAGCAAAGTAGCCATGAAGGATGGCTCTCCAGCACTATGGCTCAACAAAAGAGTGGCCAAAAAATTAGAAGCCAAGGGTATAGTCAACTTTAAGGATATATGGGATAGGGATACCCAGCAATGGTTGGTTTCACACATGACCAGTGGCGTTCTCTCACAAGCAGGGAACTCACAAGCAGGGAGCAGAGACATATGCTACATGTGATTAGCAACATCAAAGAAAATTGGCCCTCCACATCCTTTTGCTCCTTTGAACAAAAGCTAAAGGAATGGATGGTGAATGGAGTAAGGTTAGACAAAAGGTTAAAGAGGAGGAAACACATCACCAAATGGGTGGATGCACTAGTTAAAAAGTGGGAAAAGTTGGGTTGTAAACTAACAACTCAATTCTGCATGAAAAGTTCTAAGGCTATATGGAAATCTACTGGTTGTCGGAGACCTGGCATGCTGCTGTGGAGAGTCCTCCATCATAAGCTCCCTGTTATAGGCAGCTCACCTATAAGTGGTAGGATGGCAATCCATGGTGCCCACTCTGCAAATGCCAAATAGAGACACTAAGATATGCATTGTGGGAATGCAAGGAGGTCTATCCCTTGTGGGCTATGACTAAGACCTTCCTGTCTGAATGTCGGGTTGTGGATAGGATTAGCTGGAGGTAGGCCCTACTTGGTTGCAAAAGTAGAATGAATCCAGCCATCTTTAAGCTGTGGCATGCAAATGAGAGGAGTCCTTCTGAGTTCCATCTAGGAGAATAGGAATTCCAGGTCTCATTATGCTCATGGTGGCATACCACTTAATAGCTCAAGAGTTTATGTCAGGGACCTCCTAGTTCAAGCTTGCAAATAGCCATGGATAATGGAAGTAAAAAGAGATCTGGGACAGCTAAGCTTCTATACAAGAAGCTAAAGAGAATTAAGGTGTAACCTCTGGGTGATGTATCATTTTGATACCAGTAATATAAACAATCTCTTGCATTTTTTTTAAAAAAAAAGTTAAGGCCCTGTTTGCCTTTGTTAAAGTTAGGGCTATAAGGGTAACTTGCTAAAATGGGATACATTAATTAATTCATGTTATGAAACTAATATAAACCTTGTGCTTTACAAATGTTGCTTCGTTTTTTATTTTCTCTCTAAAATAGAAAACCTTTATTTTCTCCTCATTTACTACAAGATTCCATAATAATTTTTATAAACTTGCCATTCCTAAATAATAGCTAAATAGATAAAACCAATAAATAACTTTTTTTTGGTGTGTATATGTCACCTATTCCCACCACTTTAGGCACAAATGTAGCATCCCCACCCACTAATATGGCACCAAAATGTTTTTAGTGTTTCCATTAAATATATTCTGTGAGATTTTCAAGAATTAGTGTTTTTCCAAGGTTTCATTTTAGTATGTAATGATTAATGCTTGAAAAATTCAATGAAATAATGACTCTCCATAAACTTTCTATTTAAGGCAATGAAATGATGACTCTTCATATCCTTTCTATTTGTATGCATTCACCCATATGCTTTCTATCCTCTCTATTTGCATGCATTTCACCCATATTCTCTCTTTAAGATCTCACAATTCCCTATAAAAGGCCTCAAAGGACTCATTTAACGAGTACAGGGAGGGAGAGAGAGAAGGAGGAGAGGGAGGCGGTGGGGAAACTCATGCACTAAGTTTGTATTAATTAAATGCCACGTACACCTACAAAAAAGTTGTGAATATACACCTACAAAAAAGTTGTGAATATTATACATTTATTTTCCTCCTCAATAGTTACTTTACTTATAAGATCACCTTTCTCAGGGAAACGATGGAGAGAAACTAAAAACAAGGATAAGGGTAGAGGGTAAGGGCTCTAGGCATGGTCATCATGTTGAGGAAGCAATATGTAAAATCGTCTAACGTTGAGGGCTAAGGTAAACATTACTCAACTTGCACTTTCACTATTATAGTAAATGGTTCAATTTATATCACTTTTTGTAGTTCCTTTATTATGACACTTTTGTAATGCCTTTATGCCCTAGGACTAATATAGAGCATTGTAGTTTGTAATGCTTTATGGTGCATTGGTACAAGAGCCATAATGTTATGATTGCTTTATGCTACATTGCTATAAAACCCCTCCCCCCTCCAACTTTTTAAATGTGGCACTCCTAATAACTAGCCTCCTAGTGCTCAAAGAAGTATGGATTTAGTACTACAATATAGGTGGCACTTGTAACTAGACTAGATCTCAAGTAAGATTTAGTAGTATAATATAGTGCTAAATTAATACCCATAGTAGAAGCACTTATATGTTTAAATATCAACACTGAGGTAAGTATTTTTCAAAAAGGAACAAATTTACAATGTATAAGGACATAAAAAGACATATCTTTTTTTGCTTCTCTTTCCTTTACCTGTAGCCTTGCAAGATTTATAGACTTAATTCACGAGAAAAATGTTTGTTAGACCTCAATTGAACCAGTTTTTGTTATAGACTTTTTGCAAGAGAGATAAAGTCATGAAATTTTTTCGGGCCCGAAATAGATCTTACCTATATAGGGCTCCTACCAATGGGATCATTAGATGAGGATAGATTAAACAACAATGAAACTTTTAATCATCTATCTCTATGCCTACCTAAAGAGAATGTGGATAGTTGTCCAACCATGCACTCAATTTTTTATGAGATCATTATCAGCCAAAGCTTGAAAGAGGTGTCTTTCCAATATAGGTAACTTTTTAAGTAGTTTAGCCTTAATCTTATCCTATTTTCTAGAATCTCTGATGTAGTGTCTTAACCTTCATGGTCACACCCCTCACACCCATACTAGCTTGTGAGTTGGGCCATGTCTTCATTTGATAAGATATGGCCCTAGGGCCATCTCTTATCTTCAAGGTCTTGTTTGGATTTTCAACCATGTCTTCATTTGATAAGATATGGCTCTAGGGCCATATCTTCAAAGTACATCCATTGGTTGAACCATTTCTTTATTTGATAAGATACAACTCTAAGGCCATATCTTCATTTGACAAGAATTGGCTCTAAGGCCATATTTGCATTTGATAAGATATGGCTCTACAGATGAATTCTCTCTTGGGTTCTCCTAGGGCCAAGTTTCCCCACAACTCTAGAGCCAAGACCTTTCTCTATGGCTTTAGGGCCATAACTTTAAAATTATAATTGAGGATGGATTTTAGGCCACATTTTCATTTGAATACTTATGGCTTCAAGGCCATATTTTCAAAGAGGCATTAGGTAAATATGGCTCTCTAACCGTGTCTTCGTGTGATAAGATATGGATATGGAGCCATATCCTCATTTGACAAGATATGTCTTCTCTTGATAAGATATGACCCTAGGGCCATATCATACTCTTATCTTTTTAGTTATATAGTTGTAGAGAAGAGAAGAAGATAGAATAAAATTTAGCCATCCATCTCCCTCTTGTGTCTTGATCTCTCTTGTGTGTGTGTGTGTTTGCTTTAAAAGGAACCTCAGTTCTCCATGTGTATATGTGTGTATTTGCTTTAAAAGGAACATAAGTTCTCCATCTCCCTCATATTCTCTTTATGGTATTAGAGCTCTAGTTTATGTGAGAGCTAAGGAGGCAAGCAAGAGACAAGAACAAAACAAGCAAGAAAGTAATACATGAGTAAGAGAACCAACATCTCTTCCCCTTCTTATTTAGGTATGACACCCCCTGAGTAACTCCAAGAGCTACACATCTCTGATTGATGAGTTGTCTTTGCGCAAGCTTGGAGGTGCTGGTAAGGTGCACACTACTTTATTCTGAAGCTCTATGGCATTTTGAGCATGTTTTGATCTCCATTTGGTCACTATTGCAAGGTATTCAGTTCCAAGAAGCTCTAGTTTGAGAACTGTCTCTATTCGAAATCTAGTTATTGTAGTGTAGTAGTGCATTTTAGGAGTGCAGATAGTGTTTGCACATGTATTGCTGATCTTGGGTGTATGTACATGTATTCTGGTCACATCTGGTGACATACAAGTTGTGTTGAAGTACCGTTTGGGCAGTGAAGATACTACTATGTTATAGATTTCATATATGAAAAAATTGTTGCAGGTTTCTGGTTATTGTAGGCAAACATGTCTGACATAATTGATCAGATTTCAGTGAGAAGTTGAATAAGAACAACTTCCATGCTTGGAAGTTTAGAATGACCAATTTCTTGATAGGTAAAGAATTTTGTGACTATGTCGAAGGAGATAATGAGGAGTCTCCAAAGTTGCCCCTAGAAGAGAATGTCACTCCAGTAGATGTAAAGGAATGTGCAAGGGAAGTCATGTATTAGCTTTTAATCAATGTCACAAACACATTGATAGGACATGTGTAGACTAACACAAAGGCAAGGAAACGATAGCTAAAACAAGAACTCCATACTGTGGAGAAGAAAAGCATGTCTCTCAATGAGTATGCTTTAAAGATCAAAGAAATTGTTGAATCCCGGTCTATCAATGTATCGGTGGAAGATAATGATTTAGTGAGTATTTTTCTGAATGGGCTTGGTAAAGAGTACAAGCTATTCAAGACCTCCATTGCAGTCACAGAGAATGTTCCCAATGAGTGTCTATGCTGATCATAGAAGGAAAGTGTTTAGGTGAGGACTCTTCTTCACAAAGCAAGAACACATCAGAGCAGGCCTTCTACTCCGATTCAAGTAGAGGTAGAGGTGGTCGAGGCCAAGGTGGTGGCCGACATGGAAACCAGAATTATGGACAACAACAACCTAATGATTTATAGTAGAGCAACAACAGTGATCATACAGGTGGAAAAGGCTATTCTAGAGGCAGAGGGAGCCAGAGGGGCGGAGGTGGTTGGCGAAGATTTCAGAGTATAAATAGCATAGAGTGCTATTATTATGGCAAACTAGGGCACATGGAAAAGGATTGTGCTTTAAAAAATAGAATGACATTAAAAGTGTAAAGTTGCAGCAAGGCAACTATGCATCATCTAGTAAACAGGGTGGTGATGATAGAAGTGAGCAACTGTTTGTGATGTAGCACATGTTAAGTTCCATAACAAGAGTTGTGTCGAGATCTAAGGATATATGGTATGTGAGTTCTAGCACCTTTAACCACATGTCTAGTCACGGTAAGTGGTTTAGCGACATGCATAAAATGAAAAAACTAGGCTATATAGAAATAGATAATAATACTATGCATCCCATTGTGCATGTTGGTAAAGTACCATTGTCTATGTAGGATGGCAAAATGAATACTTGGCAGATGTACTTCATGTTTCAAATATTATAAAGAACATGGTTTTGTTAGACACGGTTGAATATTGTCTGTAAGTGAGGTTTAATCCTCAAGGATGTTTTGTAGAACACTTTAAAAATGAATGTCACTTGGTTGCAAAGGGTAACTAAAATGGCAAGATGTTTACTTTTAATGTGAACATACCTGAGGTAAAGGCAGCCATGTTTGCGTATGGAATAGTTGTCATTACAAATATTGACATATGGCACAAACACATTGGTCTATGAAAATATACAGCGCGTGAAGTCTATGTATGCCCAAAATATTATTACAGGTTTGCCGAGAGTTTGCCAAAGTTTAAGGTTGATGGTATGCATAAAGTATGTGAAGCAGGCTAGCTTGGTAATAAGCAATCCAAACATGCTTTCCCACATGAAAAGCATGTCTGTGAAGGCCATTAGATGTTATACATTCAGATGTATGGGGACCAACCAAGACTATAACAATTGCAGGTTGCAGGTATTATGTTACATTCATTGATGATCACACTAAGAAAGTGTGGGTTTATTTCATGAAGAAGAAAAGTGAGGTGTTTGCTCACTTTCAAAGATTTAAAGTCTTGGTCTAGAAGGGAAAATGCATACAAATAAAATGCATGAGATCAGATAGTGGAGGAGAGTATTTCTCCAATGAGTTCAATGATTTCTTGAGAAAGCAAAGAATGAAGAGACAATTTACATATAAGTACACTCCATAATAGAATGGTGTTGCAGAAAGAAAAAATAGGCAATATAGCCATAGGTTTTATGGATATTGTCCTAAGGTGAAATCTCCTCAGGCTATAGATTTAGACCCACAACATAGGCTCTAAGTCTAGCTCAAGGCATTAGAGGTGGGTAGCTCATTCCATGGAGATATGGAAGTAGAGCCATATGGTTTGAAGATATGGCCAAAGGGCCATCTCTAACAATTCTCTATAGCATTATCTCAAGGCTTGGAGATATGGCTATAGAGGCATTTATCCTCATCTATACTAGATAGCGCTTTAGAGCCACAAAATGGGGCTTTAAATCTAGCACTTGGCTCCACAGTTAAATAGCCATGGAAAAATACAAATGACTCTATGGTCACATAAACCTTAGCCTCTATAGGCATGGCTCTAAAAAAAGCAGCTTAAGGTTTATATCTTTTCAAGAGATTGGTAGGGGTGGGAATCTCAAGGTCTAGAGATATGGCCATAGAGCACGTCTTAAGGTTTATATCTTTTCACGAGATTGGTAGAGGTGGGAATCTCAAGGTTTAGAGATATGGCCATAGAGCCATTTCTCGCCATTACACTTGATAGGGATTTTCAAGAGATTATTGCTCATGCCTCAAGAGTGGGGTGTGAAGAAATGCCTTGGGCAATATCTCTTCTAAAGATTGGTGGATCAAGGAATGGATATATTTTCATGTATCCATATCTTTTATAGATATTTGCCTAGAGCAATATTTCCTCTTAATCTAGTGGATATGCCTTCAGAGCCTCAACATGGGCTTTAAGTCTATCTCAAAGGCATTACAAGTGGGTAGCTCACGACAATGAGATATGGAAGTAGAGGCATATGTTTTGGAGATATGGACCAAGGGCCATTTCTCCCTTTTTGCCTAATGACTTGTCCATATAGAGACATGCCTCCTTTAGAGATGAGAGAGATAAAAAATTAATTAGAGGTGGTGGTTAATATCTCATGTATATATGTGGGTAGGCCAAGGTAGGGAATTATGACCAGAGAGCCATATGTCGACATCCTAGTGGAAAGGGAAATGAGACACAACATAACCAACCCTATTAATGAGATAGGTTATCCACCTTTGGGAAGGATCTAGGCATGGAGAGATGGCTCATGGTCTATATGTTTCCTTGAGGTTCGTTGCTCATGCATTTTAGAGGTGGGTGTGTAGAAATGTCCATTGAGCCATATCTCTTGCAAAGGTAGGTAGCTCAAGAATTGGAGATATGAACATGTAGCCATAGGTTTTATGGATATTGTCCTAAGATAAAATCTCCTCGGTCTATGGATTTAGACACACAACATAGGCTCTAGGTCTAGCTCAAAGCATTAGAGGTGGGTAACTTATGCCTTGGAGATATGAAAGTAGAGCCATATGGTTTGGCGATATTGCCTAAGGGACATTTCTCCCTTTTCTCTAATGACTTACTAGTCTAGAGCCACACCTTCTTTCGATATAAAGCAAGATAAATAGTTCATTTGAGGTGAATCATGTATCATGTAGACATAGTAATCTCTAGGTCTACTCTAGATATGGTCATAGAGATATTTCTCCCCATCTACTAGTTAGTCTTTAGAGCCACAACATGGGGGTTAAAGTTTAGCTCTTAGATCAAGAGTTGCATAGCCATGGCAATGGAGAAATGGCTTTGAGGCCACTTTTAGCTGAGTGTGTAGGCATGGCTCTAAAACGTGGCTTAAGCTCCACATCTACTCTAGATAGCTTGTGCCTTTAGTATAAAGAAATGAACATTGGGCCATATCTCTTCCAAAGGTAGGTAAAGGTATGGAGATATGGGCATGTATCGGCCATGTATCTATACCTTTTATGGATATATTGCTTTAGAGACATATCTCCTTCTAATCTAGTGGGTTATGGCTTTAAAGCCACAACATGGGCTCTCAAGTTTAGCTCAAGGCATTAGATGTGGGTAGATTATGGAATTGAGATATGGAGGTAGAGCCATCTAGTTTTGAGATATAGCCCAAGGGTCATTTCTCCAATTTCTCTAATATAGCCATTTCTCAGGCTTTAAGGATATGGCCATAGAGACATTTCTCCCCATTTATGGCTTGAGAGCCAAAACATGACGCTTAAAGTCTAGCTCTTGGTGGCTTAAGAGTTGCATAGACATTACTATCTATGGCTTGAGAGCCAAAACATGACGCTGAGACATTTCTCCCCATTTATGGCTTGAGAGCCAAAACATGACGCTTAAAGTCTAGCTCTTGGTGGCTTAAGAGTTGCATAGCCATTACTATCTATGGCTTGAGAGCCAAAACATGACGCTTAAAGTCTAGCTCTTGGTGGCTTAAGAGTTGCATAGCTATGGGAGAAAGGACATGGTTCTTTGTCCACATCTAGCTTAGATTTTGTAGGCATGGATCTAAAAACTAGCTTACGGTCCATATCTTTTCAAAAGATTGGTTGCTCATGCCTCTAGATGCAGGTGTCAAGAAATGACCTTGGGCCATATATCTTCCAAACGTAGGTGGTGAAAGGAATGTAGGGCCATGTGTCAAATCATTTATGTATATCACCCTATTAAAGAAATATCTCCTCTTAATCTTTCAGGTTATGGCTTTAAAAGCCAAAAAAAAAAGACATGGAGTAGATCCATATGGATTTTGAGTCACATCATGGGGCTTAGAGTCTAGCTCTTGGCTTTAGAGTTGCATGGCCATGGTAATGGATAAATGTCTCTATGCCAATATCTAGCTTAGACTATGTAGGCATGCTCTAAAAAAGGCTCAAGGTCCATATCTTTTAAAGAGATCGCTAGCTCATACCTCTACATGTGGGTGTGACAAAATGCCCCTTGTGCCATATCTCTTTAAAGGGGCTACAAAGCCACAACATATGCTCTACGTCTAGCATAGGGCGTTACAGGTGGGTAGCTCTTGTCTTTGAGATATGGAAGTAGAGCCATATGGTTTAGAGATATGGCCCAAGGGCCATTTGTCTCTTTTCTCTAAACAACTAATTGCTCTACAGCATTATCTCAAGGCTTGGAGATATGGCTATAGAGGCATTTCTCCTCATCTATACTAGATAGGGCTTTAGAGCCACAATATGGGGCTTTAAGTTTAGCATTTGCCTCCAAAGCTGGAAGGCCATGGAAAAAGAGAAGTGACTCTATGGTCGCATAAAGCTTAGACTCTGTAGGCATGGCTATAAAAAGTGGATTAAGGTCAACATCTTTTCAAGAGATTTGTAGCTCATGTCCACAACATAGGCTCTAAGTCTAGCATAGAGAGTTACATGTGGGTAGCTCTTGGCTTTCAGATATGGAAGTAGAGCCATATGGTTTGGAGATTTGGCCAAAGGGCCATTTCTCTCTTTTCTCTAAAACGACTAATTGCTCTACATCATTATCTCAAAGGCATGGAGATATGGCTATAGAGGCATTTCTCCTCATCTATCTAGATAGAGCTTTAGAACCACAACACTGGGCTTTAAGTCTAGCACTTGGATCCAGAGTTAAATGGCTATGGCAAAAGAGAAATGACTGTGTAGGCATGGCTCTAAAAGGTGGCTTAAGGTCATCTTAAGAGGTGAGAAATGGCTCTAAAAGTGGCTTCCAAGAGATTGGTAGAAGTGGGCATGTCAAGGTCTAGAGATATGGCAATAGAGCAATTTCTTGCCATTACACTTGATAGGGATTTTCAAGAGATTGGTAGCTCATGCCTCGAGAGGTGGGTGTGAAGAAATTACCCTTGGACAATACCTCTTCCAAACATTGGTGGATCAAGGAATGGATATATGGCCATGTAGCCATATCTTTTATGAATATTTTTATAGAGAAATATCTCCAATTAATCTAGGGGGTTATGTCTTCAGAGCCTCAACATGGGATTTAAGTTTATCTCAAGGCATTATAGGTGGGTAGCTTATGCGATTAAGATATGGAAGTAGAGGCATATGGTTTGGAGATATGGACCAAGGGCCATTTCTTCCTTTTTTTCTAATAACTTATGCCTATAGAGAAATGCCTCCTCTAGAGATGAGAAAAGATAAAAAGTTAATTAGAGGTGGTTAATATCTCATGTATAGGTGGGTAGGCCAAGGTAGGGAATTATTGCTAGAGAGGCATATGTCCACATCTAGTGGAAAGGGAAATGAGACACAACTAACCATCCCTATTAAAAATGAGATAGGTTATCGGCCTTTGGGAAGGCTCTAGGCATGGGGAGATGTCATGGCCCATCTGTTTCCTTGAGGTTGGTTGCTTGTGCCTTTAGAGGTGGGTGTGTAGAAATGACCATTGGGCCATATCTCTTCCAAAGGTAGGTAGCTCAAGAACTAGAGATATGACCATGTAGCCATAGGTTTTATGGATATTGTCCGAAGGTGAAATCTCTTGGGGCTATGGATTTAGACCCACATTAGGGGCTCAAAGTCTACCTAAAGGAATTAGAGTGGGTAGCTTATGCCATGGAGATATGGAAGTAGAGCCATATGGTTTGAAGTTATGGCCCAAGGGACATTTCTCTCTTTTGGCTAACAACTAATTTCTCTTTAGCATTATCTCAAGGCATGGAGATATGGCTAGAGAGGCATTTCTCCTCATCTATAGTAGATAAGGCTTTACAGCCACAACATGGGGCTTTAAGTCTAGCACTTGGCTCCAGAGCATGGTAAAAGAGAAATGACTCTATGGTCACAAAAAGCTTAGATTGTGTAGGCATGGCTCTAAAAAGTGGCTTAAGGTCCATATCTTTTCAAGAGATTGGTAGCTCATGTCCACAACATAGGCTCTAAGTCTAGCATAGGGTTTTACAGGTGGGTAGCTCTTGGCTTTCAGATATGGAAGTAGAGCCATATGGTTTGGAGAAATAGCCAAAGGGCCATTTCTCTCTTTTCTATAACGATAAATTTTGCACCCTTTGCTTTAATAAATTTTGATGTTAGAGCCTTGCCTCCTCTAGATATAGGGCAAGATCGATAGTTAATTAGAGGCGGGTAGCTCAAGGTAAGGAGATATAGCCTTAGAGCCATATATTCCCATCTAGAAAGGGATGAGAAAGCCACAACATGGGGCTTTTGGAGGAACTAATGGCTCTAGCATGTCAATAAAACAATGGCTCAAGGGACATATCTTGCTTAGATTTGTTAGGCAAGGCTCTAAAGAAATGGCTTTAGGGCCATATCTCCTTGAGATATTTGTATCTCATGCCTCTAGAGTTAATGTGGAGAAATGACCCTTGGGCCATATCTCTTCTAGAGGTAGGCAACTCAAGGTATGTAAACATGGCCATGTAGACATTATATCTTTTAAGGATATAGCACTACTGCAATATCTCCCCTTGCTCTAGTGCAATATGACCGTATCTTTTAGAGGTACGTAGCTTGAGATTTTGATAAATGGCCATATCTTTTCAGGATACTAATGGTTGTAGTGCTACGTCGGCTCTATGTCTAGGTCAAGTTAGAGGTTGGTAGATTAAGGCATGGAGATATGGCCATAGAGCCAAATCATTAAAGCTATGTCCATAAAGCCAAATCATTAAAGATATGGCCATGTTACCCCATGGTCAAGAGAATAAGCAATGCGAGCATGCAAAATTTTGGCCACAAAGAAGGTGACTAGATAAGGTCGAGGTTAGTGGGCTTAATGATGAAATTGGGCTTGATTAAGCTAAGATTAGTGCAATGAGTGGTTAGAGAGGCTCATAAGGAGAAGGAAGGCTCTGATACCATGTTACGATTTATGGTACCTCCTACAAGAAACTAATTATGCTAATGACACACTAAACACACACTAATGACACATGATTAATTTAATTCTAAGGTGGATGATGCCTAATCAAGATCACGATGAGAGTATGTGAAACAAAGTGATGATCACAAGCTAATTAGGTTGCAAGATAGATTAACTTACACTAATAGAGAAGCTTGATATATGCTTGTACTTCCATTTCTTGAAAATGACCCCTTTTATATGGGTAGAGTACATCAATGTTTGTTCCATGCATGGGGATAATCCAACTTTGTCATATGGCTTCATGCTCACCTACTCAATCCCTGCCTCTACATGTGCTCTATGGCACCGCACTTCTCAACAGTTTGTTGATACTATTTTGGTACCAAAAATAGGGGTAAATGAAACCACTAGGATCATGGGGAGACACACCGTCCAACTAAATACCAATTGGTTCATCACTTCAATTAAATTACCATAATTAAAAATTAATAAATATCATAAAAACATAACATAGCATAAACACAAGAGAGAATCATTGGGTGCAATCTATCCCCCCTCAAGAATTGTCGGCTTCCTTCCACTTCTTGAGTATTTATGCTTTATTAATCAAAAATAGCCCATAAGCCAAAATAGATGCATACTTATGCATAGGCTTGCCCTTTACAAAAATGGGGGTTGCTTTTAACACAAGCTTAGCTAAAGTGTTCCTATCTAAACACTAATGGATATTTATAAAAGAATCCCAAGGGCTAATTCACGTGCAAATAAATAAATCCACACAAAATATAACAAAAGTGGGCGGCTCAATAGGTCCACGCCCGAATACATCAAAATGGGCAGCCAAATACAAAACCTCGTATAGTAAACACTACGAAAAAAATATCAAAATGAGAACCATCTCGGTAATATCTCGCACCATATCGCTGCCATCACATCAATCTCACCAACCTACAAGGTTGTCCATTCAAACACACTACAAGTTAGCAACACATGCCACAAGTCCACGACAACACATAAGTAATAAATCCACACTTAGTTCCAGCTATCCCTAATTTCATATGTCCTACACATGGAATATTTGGAATCACCCAAGTGCCATGCTTTGAACATAGTGGTAATTAGGCATCCCCAATATTAATCATAGAAGGATGGATGGACAAACCGTGGCATCCCTCCTGCCCGGGATAGCAACTGTCCTCAGTTGCATCATATCAACCGGCCCGTGTTTGAAAGTAAGATTGGATGATGTCGGGATAGATGCAAAAAAAACACTTAGGCATCCATTTCGCATTTTCGCGAGAATGATTTTTAAAGGTCAAAAGATATCTATTATATACAGTACCTATGCAAGTAGTAGTGGTCTCATGGTCAATAATAGCCTCAGGTTGTTGAAGTTTTTCAACTTGGTCAACAAGACTAGGTTCTTTCTCATATACAGGATGTGTAGGAATTGGTTCCCTATAAGGCCTCAAAAGACTAATATGAAAAGAATTATGAATTCTCCAATGAGAAGGAAGTGAGAGCCTATATGCTAGGTTATTAATCTTATGAGTAATTTTAAAAGGACCATAAAAACGAGGAGCTAGCTTAACAATAAGGTTAGTCTCAACACTTCATCTCTTTTCAATACGAAGCAAAACATATTGACCTTCTTGAAAAACCATGTGCTTCCTTCATGGCAAGTTTGTAACCATTATCAATTTCAACTTTCAAGTATAAATTAAATGATGCAAACTTTATGTATGTTAAACACACATGAAGCTATTTTAATATGTTGACATTACTAAACCTTTTTTTGACATTTAACTCTGATTTTTTTAACATCTAATTTCACAGGAGCTAAATTTGCTCAAGAGGATGGGGAGTCAATAGAAATCATGACCTCTGCTATACGGGAAATTTAGGAAAAAATGAAATACAAGACACTCCAAGTGCAAGTGACCAAGACACTCCATGTGCAAGTGACCAAGACACTCCAAGTGAAGTGACCAAGACAGTAGTACAAGTCGTACTACTTCCAAAAAGCCTACCTTGACTGTGATATTGGATTTAGATGGACCATTGCTACAACATTGCATGTTTAATTCACCAACACATACTTTGTTGAGGTATGATGGAAATAAGAATATGGTTCTTTGATCTGGGTGTATGGATTTCTTGATGACCTTGGAAACTAATCAAGCAAGGACATTTGGGTGTAGAGGCAATGTTCAAACCCTTGGCATTTACCTCATCAAAATTTAATTGTGATGCTAGGAGGACAGTTCTTATTAACAACTCTCCATTCAAGGGGTGTGCTAGTCCTCGAAACAATTGCATCTTTTCATCAATGTTTAACGTTGAAGACAAAGATGATAACATTCTCTTAGGAGATTTGCTTCCTTACTTATACCTACTTAATGAAGCTAATGACATACGTAGTATGATAAGCTCCAATAGGTATGGCCAATCTCTAGTGCTAAAGGGTCATGAAGAATTTCCAATGGTCAAAAACATTATTAAGGAATGGGCACATAAGAATTTGAAATGGAGAGAAAGCACGTTTAAAATAGATAGACTTCCTATTGTTGTACACTTAATGAATCCCACAAGTTCCAACAATGACAGGACCTCAGAAGATGTAAGTCGTACAACTCACAATAGTGGTGGTTCTACTCAACATGTTCCTAATATACAAATTCAGATTCTTAAGAAATTTGGACCAAACATAGATAAAATGAAGCCGATGCAACTCCTTCAATTGGCTCAATAATTAGGATACAAAGGAGGAACCTCCTAAAAAAATATGGTCTCACCAAATAACACAAAGGTACAATTGGGAATCACTTTTATGTTTTTTATTCTAAACTCTCAAGTTGAATAAATTCTATTTATTATATTTAAAACTTAACAATTTTTTCATACAGTCTTGGGGATAACTATATCCATAACTCTCTTTGAAGAAGGTACGGCTTCACAACCACAACTTCTCAATGCCAATTTGAAAAAGCATGAATTTGGGGCCATAACTTTGTGTAGAGTATATACTCATTATATATGACTAAAAAGAGTGTAAAAATTGATAACACTCCATTTTTAATAAATATGCATGTTGCTCTTGTGTAAATATGTGGGTTGTTTTCATAAAATTTAATCCTAGTTTTCTTATTATCCTCGTCCTCTTAAATTGCATGAGTGATTTTTCTTGAAACTTTGTTATGTGCAGAGAATGGCTAAATCCACAGGCTCCAATGATGTTCCAGTACCATGAGTCTTAAACCTATTGTATATACAAGAGATTTATGAGGTTCTTAAGGTAGCCATGGATAGGCTACAACAATATTGAGCCATGCAATCATGGGCCAAATTGCAAGCACCCATACCTTTGTCGTTTTCAAGTTACGACCTCTGCTATCAATTTGGCCCATGCAATCATGGGCCAAATTGCAAGCACCCATATCTCTATGTTTTCAAGTTACGACCTCTGCTATCAATTAGCTCAACAATATCCTTAATGGATCACATACAAGTGCCAGATATATAAACGTGCTTGTCATCACTTTGAATGAAGTTATTTCCATGTGGGAAACCTTTGGAATCATCATCATCATCACTCATTGAGGGCAGAGGAGCTCATTACACGATGCTCTTGAATCTTTCAGCTGATATGAATTTGATATCAATGGATACCTGTGAATTTTTTATATTGTATGAGCTATGGTTGACCCACTCTTTAACATATATTTACTATCAATGGATTTTGTATTGTCAGTTTAATACAATTTGTCAGTTTTGAGATCACAAGTGTTTTCATAATTTGTTTTTTTGTGCACCCTACTTCAAGGGGACTCCCTCTTCTCTATTATTGGAATGCACTCTACTCTAAGGGGACTCCCTTCTAAGTTGTTTGTGTTATCGGAGTGCACCCTAGTTTAAGCGGGATTCCTTGTGTGTTATCTATGTCATTAAAGTGCATCCTACTCTAAGAGGACTCTCATATGCGTTGTCTATATGATTGGAGTGCACCCTATGTTAAATGAACTCTCTTGTGTAGCATAGATTATTGGGCATCAAGATAGTTTATTGTGTTTCAATATATTTGTCTCTTTCTAGTAGTGAATCAAAAATTTTATAAGCTGGCGTACTCGTTTTTTGTATATTTGTCTCTTTATAGTTGATCAACATTTTTATAAGCTATAGAGAAATACCATATCTTTTCTTTAAAAAGGAGGTCTTGTCAATGGTAGAACTGAAAAATAGAGAGTTAGATAGAGTAGCATTGTACAAGATTGAAGAGCACAATAATACAGTGTCTGAACATTATTCATTGTATACTAAGGACCCCGACACACATGTCACGAAGTTTGAGGCTATGTGGAAGGTGAATCACAATCACGAAATGTTTCAAAGGAAAGAAAGAGGGATCAATTCCAAGCCACATTCAATGATAAACAACAACTGAATGGGTATCCTAGTATGACCCAGGCCACTTCCACACCTTTCATGAAAGAGGCATTCCTTAGAAGGTTCCGGATTGTCAAAACTAACTCTGAATTGCAAGTTAAACTAAGAAGTCTAAAACAAAAGACGCTACCAATGGAAGACTATGCAAAAAAGTTCCGTACTCTACGTGCAAGGCTATCTCTAGTAGGCAGACCATTAGAAGTGGTTCTTTGCGGACTGGTTCCTACATGGTCTCAACAAGAAATTGAAGCCCACAGTGGCAGCCACCAACATCAACCACATGAAGGGTTTGACAAGCTCATGGAAGTAGTAAAATGAGCAAAACGGAAAATGGGATTAGAGAAGAAGTCTAAGAAAAGCAAGAAGTATGACTCTTAAGATAGTGACTCTCGAAGCGAGTTGAAATCAAAAGACTCAAAATCTGAGTCAAATGCTGAGGAGGATACCAAGCGCAATAAGAAGGGCAAACGCAAGGGCAAGAAGGATGAGGTAGACGTCCTAGCCAAGAAGAATGATGTGGGTTCCGCAAAGACCTCCAGCTCATTTGACTACCGAGCAGGTGTCTTCTACCCAATCTACAAGAATGAGGGACGTCTGAAAGAGGAATGCAAGATGTAGCCGACCTATGCCATCTACCAAACCTTCACACACCTTGCATTAAATTGCTGATATAATGTCAGAAATTGGGCAAGCACAACTGTCAATGCAGTAACAACAACAACAGCCATGGTTGCTGCACCAACACCATATAGACCTTACGATGGCCAAGGGCAAGGGCGAGGAAGAGGTGGTGATGGGTAGTCAAACAGATTCCAATGTTATTACTATCGGAGGACTAGCCATGGATGGAATGATTGTCAGCTATTTCAAAAGCACCAACAAGAGCTGCAAGAAAAATCAAGAGGGGCAGATGCTACAGCACCGTACATCAATGTGATTGAAATCAAGGAGCTGGAAGATGCTACAGCGCCGTACATCAATGTGATTGAAATCAAGGAGCTGGAAGATGTCCAACCCTTCAGATCGGACAAGGTCTAGGGGGAACAGAGCCTAGAGGAGGTAGAAGAAGAAAATATGCGAGAAGATAAGCCTTGTAAGGTGTGAAATGAAGAAGCGTTCACATGATGGCGAAACAAAGAAAGATGTGGGAAGATAAGGCTCACAAGGTACAAGGATTAACTGACAAAGTGAAGGGACAAGAGGAGCCCAGTTAGTTAACAGAAGAAAGTGTGCCCAAAGGTAAAGCCTGCCAAAAAGCAATAGAAAGGTGTGTGGATAGAATAATCCACAGAAGGAGCTGAATCAACAAAACAAGAAGTAGCAAATGAGGCAAAGTCCTTAGGCTTGGCAGAAAAGAGACAGCAGCAAAAGACAAAAGAAGTTCCTCAACATAACAGTCAGCCCCACAAGAGAAGGTGAGAAAATACAACATATGGGAGGATATGAAAGGTTTAAAACTAGACATATCACTTGATCAACTCCTATCCTTGGTGCCCAACTATAGGAGGAAGTTGCTGAGCAATCTACTAGGTCCCAAGGAACATGACAACAGCTTGTCTGATTCCTCCACTGGGTGAGTCAAAAGCCAATTGCAAGTCAATCGAGACAATAGAAATATCATTAATGGATAATGATATACCCCAGATAACAGTGATGTTAAAGGGGAAACAGATTCAAGGAGCAATACTGGACGGAGTCAATATACTGTTAGAATCCACAGCAATAGAATTAGGCCTCATAAAATATGACCATGCTCCATTTGCTATGAAGACGGTGGACCAGTGCAGAGTTAGACAACTAGGATTGGTCCGAGGGAAATGCATTCAAATTGGTGGCTATGAATTCTCAATTATATTTCTAGTTCTCCGAATGGAGAACAAGGGATCATATCTAATGCTACTAGGAAGACCTTGGCTAAGGCAAGGAAAGATCAAGCATGACTGGCACATGGATCATATCACAATCAAAAAGGGGAAGAAAAAAGTAAAGATCTCCACAAACCCCAAGAGGAAAGTGAATCCCTCAGTCAAACCACTATATGGAGAAGGATTAAACATGCTAAAAGGGATTGAAAAGGAAAGTGAATCCCTTTGCCAGACCACTATATGCAAAAGGATTAAAGATGATGGAAGAGATTGAAGAGATTGAAGAGATTGAAGAGGATGAGGAGGATTGAAGATGATGGAAGGATTAAAGATGATGGAAGAGATTGAAGAGGATGAGGAGGAAAGAATCCTCATAGAAAATCCAGAGCTCATATCCTTATTCCAGCTACTAGATATTGAAAAGATCATGTCCAAGTACTCAGCAGAGCTCATATCCTTGTTCGAGCTGGATATAGAAAAGATTGTGCCCAAGTACTCAGCAGAGCTCATATCCTTGTTCGAGCTGGATATAGAAAAGATCGTGTCTAAGGACTTAGTAGAGGTGCTAAATGTGCAACCTGTTGAAGAAACTGTGGTGGAAGCCAGAACAGATAGAAAAGTTGACTTCTCAGAAAATGAAGAAGAAGACCAGTCAGCCCCAAAGGGCTAAGAGAATGGATGGAGGTAATGCACTGCAAAGACATAGAGCAGCAACATCAATCCATCAGAGTAGTGTAAGAGGAGGAGCTCATGGAGCTCAATTTGGAAACTGAGGAGCACCCTCAGATGGTAAAGATTAGCGCAAAACTAGGAGTAATGAAAAAGGAAATTCAAGAATTACTGACCCAGTACAAAGATGTCTTTACCTGGAGCTATATAGATATGCCTAGCATTGACCCAAGCTTCTACCAACAAAAGATAAATATGAAGGAAGATATAGTTCCGATTAGGCAGTAAAGGTACAGAACGAATCTACCACTACAGCACAACAAAGGACTCATAGTCCAAACTACACTCTGCAAAGAACAAGTCACAACTATGCTAAGCAAGTCAAGGAGGAGATTGACAAATTATTGGCAGTAGGATTCATCCACCCAATTGAGAAGGCAACTTGGTTGAGCCCAATAGTGATTATGCCAAATAAAAATGGGAAGCTAAGAGTTTGTGTAGATTATAGAAAGCTGAATGCAGCCACCATACCAGATCCATTTACATTGCCTTTCACAGACTCAATGTTGGATGTTGTAGCCAAGCATGAGATGTATTCCTTCCTAAATGGATTCAGTGGATAAAATCAGGTCAGGATGGCACCTGAGGGCATGTAGAAAATTGCATTCATCCACAGAATGGGGAGCATTCCCTTCAAATGCCATGACTTTCGGACTTCGAAATGCACCCGCAACATTCCAACGCATAGTACAATAATTTGTTATGATTATCTAACATAATTTATGCGTGTATGTGTGGATGAGTTCAGTGTTTTTGGGAAGTGTGTGGAGCATCTACATCAGCTATGCCTATGCTTGGAAAGATAAAGACAAACTAAGTTAAAGCTGAACTCGATGAAATGTGCATTTGCTTTCTGTGAAGCAGATTGTTGCTTGGACACACACATAGTGTCGAAAGATGGAATTGCTGTTGATCCGGCAAAGGCTAGCATGATAGATAATTTGGGTGCACCTCAAAACCTGAAGGAACTCAACATATTCCTTGGTCAAATAAAATGGCACAACATATTTCTCAGATACCTTGCTGATGTGGCACAACCATTATATAGTCTCACAAAGAAGGGGGCATAATTTCTATGGTCAGAAGAATGCAGGGGGGGCATTCTAAAATCTCAAGAAAATGCTTGCTAGTGCACCAATAATTCAACCAGTAGAACGGGACAAGAAGTTCCATGTGTTTGTAGATGCATCAGACACAACCATTGGAAGTGTGCTGATGCAGCAAACAGAAGAAGGATGGTACATACCAATATACTCTGCTAGTCAAATGCTGTCAAATGCTGAAAAGAATTACAACACCACTGAAAGGGAAGCTATGGGACTAATTTACTAAGTCAATAAATTTCATCATTATCCACTAGGTAATCAATTTGTGTTTCATGTAAATCATTAGGCATTGTTGTATTTGGTAAATAAGCTAGATCTAACCAAAAAGTTAGCAAGGTGGATGCTTTTATTGCAAGAATTTTAGTTCACCATTGTGTACAATCCTATCAATTAGAATGTAGTAGCAGATTTCCATAGCAAAATAGACACAAAAGAGAAGCCTACAAGGGTAGTTGATCAATTTCCAAATGCAAGATTGTTTGTTGTTCAGTCTGTACTAGTGGAAAGAAATTGGTATTTTGATATGCTATAGTTCATCACAGAAGGGACATTACCTGATGGCATGAGAAGAAATCAGTGCAAAAAGCTAGCTCTCCGAAGTAGGAGCTACCAAAGAAGGGATAGACCAAGTTGTCCGTTGATGTGTGCCAGACCATGAACAAACAACTGTGTTGGACAGAAGCACATCAGGGAGTGTAAGGGGAACACTACTTTGCTGAAACAATAAGTAGGAAAGTTTTGCAGACGAGCTTATTGTGGCCCACAGTACTCAAAGATGCATGGAATTATGTAAAGTAGTCTAATGTATGTCAGAGGATCGGTCAGCCATCCACTACTGATCAGATGCCTCATTAGCCAGTCCTACAACTAGAACCCTTTCAAAAGTGGGGATTGGACTTTGTCATACCATTTAAACCCCCAGCAAGGAGAACTAGTAACAAATACATGCTAGTAGCAAACTGACTAGTGCACTAAATGGGTGGAAGCAAAAGGCCTCAGGGATAATTTAGCTTTGCAGGCAGTAGCCAAATTCTTGTACGAGAATATCATGACAAGGTTTGGATGTCCGGTGGAGCTGGTAAGTGATCAAGGAGGACACTTCATCAATGAAGTGATTCAGAAGCTGACTCAACAGCATATGATCTTGCATAAGAAATCAACCGTCTACTATCCGCAAGTAAATGGTCATGCAAAATCAACAAATTAGGTGCTAAAGTGGATCCTCCAAAAGGCTGTAAATCAGAACATAACAAATTGGGATGAAAAGCTACATTCTGCACTCTAGGCATTTTGCACAGCACACAAGGTAAGCACTGGGTTCACCCCATTCTCTTTAGTCTATGGTGTAGAGGTAGTAGTTCCAATGGAATATGTGTTCCTAGCCTCAGAATACCCTTGACTAAAAGGCTCAGCCCAGAAGAATCAGTCAACTAGCAGATGCAGCATCTCATGCAAACTTGAAGAAGTAGATTGCACAGTGCATTGGTGGTAGACATCTCTCATAAAAGAAGAAAGCAATGGGTAGACAAGAACAACAAACATAAGATCTTTAAGGAAGGAGACAAAGTACTGATGTTCAATTCAAAGCTTGGACCACACCTAGGTAAGCTCAAAATCGTTAGATGTGTCCCTACTATTAGATAGCAGAACAATTAAGCTTAGGCACATTTAGGCTATAGACTAAGTGGTGAAACACTCCCCAAGCCTATAAATGGATTCCAACTCAGGCCCTACAAAGAAGGAAATGATAAAGAGCAGCTCAGGCACACACAGAGGCAAAAACAACAAAACAATGTATGATGATAATAACGATTCCCATCTACATAGTGCAACCAGATAAAGACACATGTGGAGTGCTCCAATGAGCAACATTAAACGGAGAGAAAATGCATGATACGAAGAGGAGCTCTCCAAAGTTGGTAAGGAATACTCTATCTCCACCTAATCATGACATTTTTAGGTGGCTATCTCACTTTTGGGGAATTAATCATGGGAAGGAGCAAGAGCCTTGAAATTGCAACCCTAAATCAAAAAACCCTACAACAGCCAAAGCCCACACAAACTACCCTCACTCTCGTCGTGGAATTATTCACGTCTTGCTCTCTAACTATCCCATGTCTTTCCTCCTTCTTATAAAAGTAATCAGAATCAACCATGTCTAGTAGCAGCAAGTGGAATTTGACCCCTACAACACCATGTTGGGCCCTATGTTTTAGCACAAGTGGTTGCAAAAGGTCACATTATATGGCTTCACAACACCAAAGAATTGGGCAAGTCTACACGAAAACCTAAAAGTCGAGGTGCAGCCAGCAGATCTGACAAAGAACAACACAGTGAAGATGCAAGGGCACAAGGCAATGCAAGTAACACCGGAGAATAGTGCCAAAGCATTCAACCTTCCTGCTCTGAAGGCATCACCAATGCCAACTCTTATGAAGCTAACATCGAAGAGGAGCTCTCCAAAGTTGGTAAGGAATACTCTATCTCCACCTAATCTGATGCAAATAGGAAAAATCAAAAGCAACTTAGATTTTATCTAGATATGATGTGTCTACTCTCCAAGAACGCCAACATCAACAAAACTAACGAGCTGTTGGTAGAGCAGAAAATGGACAGAAGGTGAATTGGGCAACGGTGGTGACCAAGAATATGCATCAGTAATCTCAGAAGCTTACACTATCAGAAGGTCACACAAAGATGGCAGGTCACTTAAGATCTTTGGCACAGCTAGGTGATTTGGAGAAGGACGACTCAGCCTGCAGAACAGGAGAGATTGAGGAAGCAATAGGAAGAGGAAGCAGCCCCAGGAAGAGACAAGAGGAGGATTCCAAGAGGCAAAAGCAACAAAAGCTGGCAGAGGAGGTAGAGAGAAAACACCTTGAAGCCGAATATGCCAAACGTAAAGAGACTCTGGAGATAAAGGAGAAGAAATTGGAGAAGGCAAACAAGCGTAGAACGGAAGCTACCTTGAGTGGAGTTGAAAATAGGGCTCAAGGAGCAGCATCCAGCAAAGATCCTCACAAGAGAAAGTTTGATTGGTCTCAACATATCACCACACTCAAAGTAAAAAGTAGGAGGAGGCCTAAGCAAGCAAAGAATAGCAGGAGGAGGCCTAAGCAAGCAAAGAATAGCAGCAACTCGAAGACATATGCAAAAAGCTAACCATAAGAGTATTATCCCATGTCAGAGAGGAACTAATAGAGGAGACAACATAGGAGGAAATCCAAAAATCACCACAACCATCAAAACTGAGTGACGGGCCTATGCAAACAAAGAACAACAGCAACTTGAAGACATAGGCAAAAAGCTGATCACATAAGAGGATTATCCCCTGTCAGAGAGGAACTAATAGAAGAGACAACATAGGAGGAAATCAATCACCACAACTATCAAAACTGAGTGACAGGCCTAAGTAAACAAAGAACATCAGCAACTTAAAGACATAGGCAAAAAGCTGGTCATAAGAGGATTATCCCCTGTCCGAGAGGAATTAATAAAGGAGACAACATAGGAGGAAATCCAACAATCACCACAACCATCAAAACTGAGTGACAAGCTAAATAGAATGATGCAAAGAACTGACCCAGTCACTCAGAATATTCTCATAGCCTTGGAAAATATAGCGAATTGTGTGATGGAAAATCTAGAGAATGAAGACAGAATGGCCAGGGTAAATCAAATAGAAGAACAAGTCCAACAGTTGTTAGCTCAGGTCTAGCAACACAATCAACATGCTACTGCACAGGACTTGCTACTAAGGTAACAATAGAAGGATACCATTGGTAGACTACAAGAGGAAGCAACAAGATTGCAGAGGAAAGGGAAAGAATTGGAAATGGTGGTCTCTGAACTCAGAGCAATAAACTATAAAATCTAGAGCAAGTTGCATTAGGCAGAACATGCAGTAGTAGCAGCTGAGTCCAGCAGCACAGCCGATAAAGTAGCTTACATTGTGAACCATGAAACCCTGATGATCCACAATGTGGAGCTGGCATCGAAAAAACATCACAAGGAATTACTCCTCGCAAAGGGCAAGCTATAGATACAAGAGGCCATGGAGGCTGATGAAGAAATCCCTGTAGTCCAAATGCTATGGGAAGTGATGGAGCAGTGGGAAGAGGAACTAACAGCCACTAAGAAAGCATGTTGGGAGGACAATTTGCAACTACTCTACAAGAGTACATGATAATGCCGATTCCCACATGCCATTTTCTTCTCCCACCGATTCCACCCCATGACAAAGGCAGAGCTGGAGGGTCAACGTCCGCATAGCCGTAAAAAAGCTTAACTACAGCAACCACCACCTCAATAATCACCCGCACTAGAGGAAATGCACAGGCAGGTTAGTATAGGTGAGGGACCTGTATAAAAAAGAAAAAAAGCTAACAAAGCAACTGAATGAGAAAAAGAAGCTGGAGATCAAGCTCGAACTACGATAAAAATAGCTGTCAGCAGCCAAAGGCACTGTAGGGAAAGGCTCAATGAATCAGCAAAAAATAGCCACACTCAAAAGGTAGCTAGAAAATGAGCAGCAAAAAACAAAGCTGGCACTAGCCAAAGGGAAAGAACCAATCCAACTAAAAGAACAAATTATTATCTTAGAGCAAAAAATGGCTATACAATAGGATGAAAACAAAGCCAGATAGACCGCTATGCTGGAGTTGCTCAAGGAAGCATTCAAAAACACAGACAAGGCACTCACGCAAGCTTACACAAATCTAAAAAAGTAAAAAGCCAAGTTGATTCAGCTAGAAAAGCAAGCTAGGTCCTAACAAAAGCCGGGCACAGCAGAGGCAGAGCAATCGAAAACCATCAACATAAAGAAGTTGCAGTAGCTGCGTAGTTTAAAAGAAGTAGCTATTCAAAGATATCAAGCTACACATGCAAATGCAAATAGAGTTTTTGATACAATATAGACGTGTGTAATAAGAGAGGCTTAGGATGTGATCCCTAGGTAGCATAAAGGCAATGGTGGAAGAACAATGGGTGGCTTCAATCAGACAACACTAGGCCACCCCCACCCATCCATTAATTATTCCAATCAACCTCTGAAACAACTGGTGTAGAGCCACCAAGCGTGCCAAGTGTTGACCATCAGACGGAAGCCGTGGGCTGGTGGGACCTTAAGAATTGGTTGTCGGACATAAGCCGGTAGCGCACATACACATACATTGTAATCATATAAATTTTATTATAATAGTCTTGTAAACAGAGTGTTCTTGTAGCAGAAAAGCCAATGGCGGGACAAGAAAGAGGGTCCTTCCAAGATGATAAAGGAGGAAATAGATAGGAGTAAGATATATAGAGAGATAGAGAGAATAGACAAAATAGAGAGTTAAATAGAGTAGCATTGTACGAGTTTGAAGAGCACAGTAACACAGAGTGTCTGAACATTATTCATTGTGTACTATCTAAGTGAGTGAGTAAGAGAGTGAGCTTCTATGTTTTTATGATCAGTCTGTGAGCTTATGAATTTCGAACCCATTGGACTTAGGCATTGACAAATTCGTTTTCAATCAGTAAAGTGACTATCTTGTCCATTGGTTTGACCACTGACATACCACTTCCATATCCTATAGAATACTTCTTAGCCACAATGCCTCACATGATGCAGAGCATGTAGCTTTGTACTCAGTCTTTGTCGATGAAAGTGCAACAATCGAATGTTTCTTACACATCTAAGAAATGCATCTCGAACCAAGCAAAAAACAATACCTTATTATTGATGCAAATCACCCTCCCTATCTAAGTCACAAAAGCCAATGAGGGTGTTGCTGCAGCGCAAGTGATATCATACTCTTGAGTAGTACCTTGGATGTATTGTAACACTTGCATACACGCTTTCTAATGATTCTCCTAGGGTTTGTTAGTTGTTGGAGAACTTGTTCAAAACACCAACTGTAAACTTGATGTCTAGTTTAGTATTACATAAGAAGATAAGACTACCAACCAATTTCATGTATAAGGTCTCATCCACAAGGTCTGAAAGGTCTTTGATGGACAACTTTAGATCAACCTCCATTGGGGTAGGAATTTTCTTACATTTAGTCATGCCAAATGCCTTGAGTATCTCACCTGTATATTTTTGTTGAGAGATAAAAAAATGTTATATAGCTTCTACTAGACCTCAATCCTCAGACAATAATGCATAAGCCCAAGATCTATCTTCTCAAACTCTGCACTAATCATCTGCTTTGTTTGTGAATTCTTTTTCTGGTGAACAATGACCATATACTTTCCTTGCTCATAAAAGACATACAAATTTACATTTAAAGGGCTATAACAAAGACTAAAACTCATAAAGTAAGCATTAATCCTCTGGTACCATGGTAAGTCTTTGTCGATGAAAGTGCAACAATTGAATGTTTCTTACACATCTAAGAAATGCATCTCGAACCAAGCGAAAAACAATTCCTTATTATTGATGCAAATCACCCTCCCTATCTGAGTCACAAAAGCCAATGAGGGTGTTGCTGCAGCGCAAGTGATATCATACTCTTGAGTAGTACCTTGGATGCATTGTAACACTTACATACACGCTTTCCAATGATTCTCCTAGGGTTTGTTAGTTGTTGGAGAACTTGTAAACTTGATGTCTAGTTTAGTATTACACAAGAAGATAAGACTACCAACCAATTTCATGTATAAGGTCTCATCCACAAGGTCTGAAAGGTCTTTGATGGACAACTTTAGATCAATCTCCATTGGGATAGGAATTTCCTTACATTTAGTCATGCCAAATGCCTTGAGTATCTCACCTGTATATTTTTGTTGAGAGATAAAAAAATGTTATATAGCTTCTCCTAGACCTCAATCCTCAGACAATAATGCATAAGCCCAAGATCTATCTTCTCAAACTCTGCACTAATTATCTGCTTTGTTTGTGAGATCTTTTTCTGGTGAGAACAATGACCATATACTTTCCTTGCTCATAAAAGACATGCAAATTTACATTTAAAGGGCTATAACAAAGACTAAAACTCAAAAAGTTGTTGAAATATACAAGTGAATAGGGTGTGTGCGGGAACAAGCCCTTGGTTAGAGGCTGTAAAAGAGAAGATATAAATGTGAAAGAACCTGTGAAAAGGTGAGAAGAATCTACTGGGAGAGAATAAAGGGTAGCATGAGAAGATTTAGGAAGTGTGGAGATATTCTGGGAGATATTCTGGGAAAAGTGAAGAGGTGGAGAGAATCAGGGAAAAGAGGTGGAGTGAATCATGGAGAAATCAGTGGGATTTGATGCTTGGATGTAAGCTCTATAAATTGAGGCATTGCCCTAATGAGAATTTGCTGGTTTTTGAGTATCCATGCCTACATTAATCTATTTGTTAATTACCGACTAATTATGTCTTAATTATTTACTAATCACTTTGTTAGTGATGTTCATTCTAGTGTTTGATCCACCATAGCTCATCACAATGCTCAAATTTCAACATGGTATCAGAGCCATGCTAATTTGTGAGCCCATTATCTTGCTAATTAGGATTAGTAAAAAATTATAATTTTCCCTCTTTTTTCAACTCACCTCTGTACCCCCAGCCAGTGGAGGAGCTCCCTCTCCTTGCACACATAAAATTAGCCCAAACCCTTCTAGCACATGATAGATATCTCATATCTCTTCAAGCTCATCCAAACAACGTAGCAAACCGCCGCCGGAGAAGGAGAAATCGTTGTTTTAGCAGGCTATGTTTTTCAGCAGAAGATCTCAGATCTACACTCACTCAGGATGAATCACTCTAATTCCTCTTAGCCCAAGGTGTTTTCAAGCATGCTCTACAAGCTGGTGAAGACAGAATTAAGTTTCATCAAGTCTACAGTGAGATCCAAGCTCTTCATCAAATCTGCAGTTGACTTTGGTAAAACAGAGATTAAGCTTTCAATATTTGGTCAAATCTTGTGTTTCTTGGCTTAATCCTCTACTAGACTCATTGCTATTGATGCCTTTGAAAGCATTTGAGCTCATTTGAAGTCTAAGGCACCAGATCTGGACTCCCCGCATACTCTGTTTTTTGCACATAAAACAGTGGATTAATTTACTAATCAGTGATTAATCAGTACTAATCACTATATTTTGGTACAATTGAGGGTTCAAATTAACCATTAGGTATCTGATACAGATCCCTATAACTTCAGATTGCAAATCGGAGTTGGTTTGGTACTCCAACCATCCCGTACAAATTGGTTACCCTTGATTTAATGTAATTTCCGAGAAAATTGTGCTGATAAAATTGTGATAATCATCATTTTGCATTTAACCCTTGGTTAATGCTTGTAAATCTCACTCAAAATCAAGATTATTCACAACCAGAGTTGCATTTGGGAATGTGCATGAGAATGGATGCTATACGCATTATGTATTGGGCACATTGCATCAGTGTAAAAATGGGATCAGACACTGCCCTTGTCCAGAATAAGGCAAGAGGTAAGACCTCCCGCATAAATTTGGGTTTGCATTACATAATGACACAAGATAAACATCAAAAACCCAAAGGAACTATCAGCAAAACATTGAAACATGTTGCTCACATGGAGCAAAAAGACCTGACGGACAAGTCATGGCCCCAGCCCCATGAAAGAAGAAGAATATCTCTTTTCAAGAGGAAGATCCACACCGAGAAGAAGATCTAAAGGAAGAATTGAAGGAAGACAATAAGTAGGAAAGTTTTGCAGACGAGCTTATTGTGGCCCACAGTACTCAAAGATGCATGGAATTATGTAAAGTAGTCTAATGTATGTCAGAGGATCGGTCAGCCATCCACTACTGATCAGATGCCTCATTAGCCAGTCCTACAACTAGAACCCTTTCAAAAGTGGGGATTGGACTTTGTCATACCATTTAAACCCCCAGCAAGGAGAACTAGTAACAAATACATGCTAGTAGCAAACTGACTAGTGCACTAAATGGGTGGAAGCAAAAGGCCTCAGGGATAATTTAGCTTTGCAGGCAGTAGCCAAATTCTTGTACGAGAATATCATGACAAGGTTTGGATGTCCGGTGGAGCTGGTAAGTGATCAAGGAGGACACTTCATCAATGAAGTGATTCAGAAGCTGACTCAACAGCATATGATCTTGCATAAGAAATCAACCGTCTACTATCCGCAAGTAAATGGTCATGCAAAATCAACAAATTAGGTGCTAAAGTGGATCCTCCAAAAGGCTGTAAATCAGAACATAACAAATTGGGATGAAAAGCTACATTCTGCACTCTAGGCATTTTGCACAGCACACAAGGTAAGCACTGGGTTCACCCCATTCTCTTTAGTCTATGGTGTAGAGGTAGTAGTTCCAATGGAATATGTGTTCCTAGCCTCAGAATACCCTTGACTAAAAGGCTCAGCCCAGAAGAATCAGTCAACTAGCAGATGCAGCATCTCATGCAAACTTGAAGAAGTAGATTGCACAGTGCATTGGTGGTAGACATCTCTCATAAAAGAAGAAAGCAATGGGTAGACAAGAACAACAAACATAAGATCTTTAAGGAAGGAGACAAAGTACTGATGTTCAATTCAAAGCTTGGACCACACCTAGGTAAGCTCAAAATCGTTAGATGTGTCCCTACTATTAGATAGCAGAACAATTAAGCTTAGGCACATTTAGGCTATAGACTAAGTGGTGAAACACTCCCCAAGCCTATAAATGGATTCCAACTCAGGCCCTACAAAGAAGGAAATGATAAAGAGCAGCTCAGGCACACACAGAGGCAAAAACAACAGAACAATGTATGATGATAATAACGATTCCCATCTACATAGTGCAACCAGATAAAGACACATGTGGAGTGCTCCAACGAGCAACATTAAACGGAGAGAAAATGCATGATACGAAGAGGAGCTCTCCAAAGTTGGTAAGGAATACTCTATCTCCACCTAATCATGACATTTTTAGGTGGCTATCTCACTTTTGGGGAATTAATCATGGGAAGGAGCAAGAGCCTTGAAATTGCAACCCTAAATCAAAAAACCCTACAACAGCCAAAGCCCACACAAACTACCCTCACTCTCGTCGTGGAATTATTCACGTCTTGCTCTCTAACTATCCCATGTCTTTCCTCCTTCTTATAAAAGTAATCAGAATCAACCATGTCTAGTAGCAGCAAGTGGAATTTGACCCCTACAACACCATGTTGGGCCCTATGTTTTAGCACAAGTGGTTGCAAAAGGTCACATTATATGGCTTCACAACACCAAAGAATTGGGCAAGTCTACACGAAAACCTAAAAGTCGAGGTGCAGCCAGCAGATCTGACAAAGAACAACACAGTGAAGATGCAAGGGCACAAGGCAATGCAAGTAACACCGGAGAATAGTGCCAAAGCATTCAACCTTCCTGCTCTGAAGGCATCACCAATGCCAACTCTTATGAAGCTAACATCGAAGAGGAGCTCTCCAAAGTTGGTAAGGAATACTCTATCTCCACCTAATCTGATGCAAATAGGAAAAATCAAAAGCAACTTAGATTTTATCTAGATATGATGTGTCTACTCTCCAAGAATGCCAACATCAACAAAACTAACGAGCTGTTGGTAGAGCAGAAAATGGACAGAAGGTGAATTGGGCAACGGTGGTGACCAAGAATATGCATCAGTAATCTTAGAAGCTTACACTATCAGAAGGTCACACAAAGATGGCAGGTCACTTAAGATCTTTGGCACAGCTAGGTGATTTGGAGAAGGACGACTCAGCCTGCAGAACAGGAGAGATTGAGGAAGCAATAGGAAGAGGAAGCAGCCCCAGGAAGAGACAAGAGGAGGATTCCAAGAGGCAAAAGCAACAAAAGCTGGCAGAGGAGGTAGAGAGAAAACACCTTGAAGCCGAATATGCCAAACGTAAAGAGACTCTGGAGATAAAGGAGAAGAAATTGGAGAAGGCAAACAAGCGTAGAACGGAAGCTACATTGAGTGGAGTTGAAAATAGGGCTCAAGGAGCAGCATCCAGCAAAGATCCTCACAAGAGAAAGTTTGATTGGTCTCAACATATCACCACACTCAAAGTAAAAAGTAGGAGGAGGCCTAAGCAAGCAAAGAATAGCAGGAGGAGGCCTAAGCAAGCAAAGAATAGCAGCAACTCGAAGACATATGCAAAAAGCTAACCATAAGAGTATTATCCCATGTCAGAGAGGAACTAATAGAGGAGACAACATAGGAGGAAATCCAAAAATCACCACAACCATCAAAACTGAGTGACGGGCCTATGCAAACAAAGAACAACAGCAACTTGAAGACATAGGCAAAAAGCTGATCACATAAGAGGATTATCCCCTGTCAGAGAGGAACTAATAGAAGAGACAACATAGGAGGAAATCAATCACCACAACTATCAAAACTGAGTGACAGGCCTAAGTAAACAAAGAACATCAGCAACTTAAAGACATAGGCAAAAAGCTGGTCATAAGAGGATTATCCCCTGTCCGAGAGGAATTAATAAAGGAGACAACATAGGAGGAAATCCAACAATCACCACAACCATCAAAACTGAGTGACAAGCTAAATAGAATGATGCAAAGAACTGACCCAGTCACTCAGAATATTCTCATAGCCTTGGAAAATATAGCGAATTGTGTGATGGAAAATCTAGAGAATGAAGACAGAATGGCCAGGGTAAATCAAATAGAAGAACAAGTCCAACAGTTGTTAGCTCAGGTCTAGCAACACAATCAACATGCTACTGCACAGGACTTGCTACTAAGGTAACAATAGAAGGATACCATTGGTAGACTACAAGAGGAAGCAACAAGATTGCAGAGGAAAGGGAAAGAATTGGAAATGGTGGTCTCTGAACTCAGAGCAATAAACTATAAAATCTAGAGCAAGTTGCATTAGGCAGAACATGCAGTAGTAGCAGCTGAGTCCAGCAGCACAGCCGATAAAGTAGCTTACATTGTGAACCATGAAACCCTGATGATCCACAATGTGGAGCTGGCATCGAAAAAACATCACAAGGAATTACTCCTCGCAAAGGGCAAGCTATAGATACAAGAGGCCATGGAGGCTGATGAAGAAATCCCTGTAGTCCAAATGCTATGGGAAGTGATGGAGCAGTGGGAAGAGGAACTAACAGCCACTAAGAAAGCATGTTGGGAGGACAATTTGCAACTACTCTACAAGAGTACATGATAATGCCGATTCCCACATGCCATTTTCTTCTCCCACCGATTCCACCCCATGACAAAGGCAGAGCTGGAGGGTCAACGTCCGCATAGCCGTAAAAAAGCTTAACTACAGCAACCACCACCTCAATAATCACCCGCACTAGAGGAAATGCACAGGCAGGTTAGTATAGGTGAGGGACCTGTATAAAAAAGAAAAAAAGCTAACAAAGCAACTGAATGAGAAAAAGAAGCTGGAGATCAAGCTCGAACTACGATAAAAATAGCTGTCAGCAGCCAAAGGCACTGTAGGGAAAGGCTCAATGAATCAGCAAAAAATAGCCACACTCAAAAGGTAGCTAGAAAATGAGCAGCAAAAAACAAAGCTGGCACTAGCCAAAGGGAAAGAACCAATCCAACTAAAAGAACAAATTATTATCTTAGAGCAAAAAATGGCTATACAATAGGATGAAAACAAAGCCAGATAGACCGCTATGCTGGAGTTGCTCAAGGAAGCATTCAAAAACACAGACAAGGCACTCACGCAAGCTTACACAAATCTAAAAAAGTAAAAAGCCAAGTTGATTCAGCTAGAAAAGCAAGCTAGGTCCTAACAAAAGCCGGGCACAGCAGAGGCAGAGCAATCGAAAACCATCAACATAAAGAAGTTGCAGTAGCTGCGTAGTTTAAAAGAAGTAGCTATTCAAAGATATCAAGCTACACATGCAAATGCAAATAGAGTTTTTGATACAATATAGACGTGTGTAATAAGAGAGGCTTAGGATGTGATCCCTAGGTAGCATAAAGGCAATGGTGGAAGAACAATGGGTGGCTTCAATCAGACAACACTAGGCCACCCCCACCCATCCATTAATTATTCCAATCAACCTCTGAAACAACTGGTGTAGAGCCACCAAGCGTGCCAAGTGTTGACCATCAGACGGAAGCCGTGGGCTGGTGGGACCTTAAGAATTGGTTGTCGGACATAAGCCGGTAGCGCACATACACATACATTGTAATCATATAAATTTTATTATAATAGTCTTGTAAACAGAGTGTTCTTGTAGCAGAAAAGCCAATGGCGGGACAAGAAAGAGGGTCCTTCCAAGATGATAAAGGAGGAAATAGATAGGAGTAAGATATATAGAGAGATAGAGAGAATAGACAAAATAGAGAGTTAAATAGAGTAGCATTGTACGAGTTTGAAGAGCACAGTAACACAGAGTGTCTGAACATTATTCATTGTGTACTATCTAAGTGAGTGAGTAAGAGAGTGAGCTTCTATGTTTTTATGATCAGTCTGTGAGCTTATGAATTTCGAACCCATTGGACTTAGGCATTGACAAATTCGTTTTCAATCAGTAAAGTGACTATCTTGTCCATTGGTTTGACCACTGACATACCACTTCCATATCCTATAGAATACTTCTTAGCCACAATGCCTCACATGATGCAGAGCATGTAGCTTTGTACTCAGTCTTTGTCGATGAAAGTGCAACAATCGAATGTTTCTTACACATCTAAGAAATGCATCTCGAACCAAGCAAAAAACAATACCTTATTATTGATGCAAATCACCCTCCCTATCTAAGTCACAAAAGCCAATGAGGGTGTTGCTGCAGCGCAAGTGATATCATACTCTTGAGTAGTACCTTGGATGTATTGTAACACTTGCATACACGCTTTCTAATGATTCTCCTAGGGTTTGTTAGTTGTTGGAGAACTTGTTCAAAACACCAACTGTAAACTTGATGTCTAGTTTAGTATTACATAAGAAGATAAGACTACCAACCAATTTCATGTATAAGGTCTCATCCACAAGGTCTGAAAGGTCTTTGATGGACAACTTTAGATCAACCTCCATTGGGGTAGGAATTTTCTTACATTTAGTCATGCCAAATGCCTTGAGTATCTCACCTGTATATTTTTGTTGAGAGATAAAAAAATGTTATATAGCTTCTACTAGACCTCAATCCTCAGACAATAATGCATAAGCCCAAGATCTATCTTCTCAAACTCTGCACTAATCATCTGCTTTGTTTGTGAATTCTTTTTCTGGTGAACAATGACCATATACTTTCCTTGCTCATAAAAGACATACAAATTTACATTTAAAGGGCTATAACAAAGACTAAAACTCATAAAGTAAGCATTAATCCTCTGGTACCATGGTAAGTCTTTGTCGATGAAAGTGCAACAATTGGAGAGACGGAATACTCTCTCACTTGTAGCAAGAGTTGTATGATCCACACTAAGCTCAATCCAATGGGATTTGCATCCCTTTCGGAGCTAGGGATTCAACCCGTACCGGTGCACAAAAGCTTATCCAATTAATGGAGAGAATGCTCATGGCTACCATCACTTGACACTAGACTAAGCATACACACAAGCTCAACTTGTCCTCATTCCTACACACCCCTTCATTCACAAATACAAGCAAGAGGAATACAATCACTATGCACTCAAGCAAAGAGAAAGACCTCACTCCACTCCTATCTTCCTACAAGCATGCACACATTCAAGCATCAAGCTTCCATGAAAGCTTCAAATCAATCCATGTACTCAAAAATGAAATACTAAAAGCATGCATAAGAGTAAAATGATTAGAGAAGAGGATGAGAAAGACTCATGACATTGCTAATGATTCAATGAAGAGATTTACCTCATACAATAATGTAGATGGGGTGAGAGAAGAGTCTTCACCTCTATGGAGAAGAGGGAGAGTAGGTCTCTCAAAGGAGCTCTTGCATGAACTAAGCCCAAAGTGTGTCTAAGCTCTCAAATGAGCCACCTTTTATACAAAAATTCTAGGACTCCCATAAGTCCCCATGTGGGATTATTATCAAACCCTCTCCCACATTCATCTACAAAGTGGAACTCTTTTCAAGAGCCCTAAGTATCGTTTTTGTTGCATCCTGGTATTGATCTTCATTTGCAAGCAACACTCCCCCCTTCCTATTTTGCGCACGTCCTCGAGCGCGGTAGTAGCAAGAGCTGCAACAAAAAAACAATTGATACAAGTAAAGTCCTTTATTGATAAAAAGAAAAGAAAAATCAGCAATAATAATTACACACGTGAGCATACAAGTGCAAGGCTGATTAAAGTTTTAATGAGTACTAAAAGAGGTGAGTAAAAACTAGTCAAAGTGAGACTTAGGTAGTAGATAATGCTATGCAAAGGCAAGTGTCTTTGTACACCTCCGGTTATGACCGCAGTCTCAATGTCCTATCAGTATGTAAGTTACTCCTAAGTGGCAACCCTACTCCTAAGTATGAGCAAAGGTGATTGAAGCTCTCTCTTGTTGTTCTTTTTTTTTTTTTTTTTGATATGTGTGTAGAAGGTGATAAAGATTAAGGTTCTATCCCCATGAGACCCGAGCAATGGCCAAGAGACCTCCGCCAAGAGAATCTAAAGACCGCTAAGTATCTCAAGGGCGACAGACCCTTTTTCTTTCTTTTATGACCTAAGGAGTACCCCTTGAAGATGAGGGCATCGGTTTCGACGGCCCATAGTGTACCCCCGAGTCCTACCAACATCTATCAAGGCGATAGATTCCTCAAAGGTCCTCTATTGAAGCTTCTAGACATCAGTGTTCACCCCATGGAAACCAAGGCATCGGCCCCAAGGTGCTGAGACATCCCCAGGTCCTACCAAGCACTTCGCATGGCGGTAGACACTTCATGTCGCAATTCACCTTGTATATATATTTTTGTAGGTTATATTTTCATAAATTTTTATTACTCGTAGCACCTAGCTCATATCTAAGAGATAACTACCACTAGGGATAACTAATATACCTTGAAGACATAAGTACTTGGCATACTCCCTTGGTATATATCCTACACTGTCTTTGGATAGACATATCTTTTACTAAGTCTTCTAAGACTCTAGAATTCACTCACCGTATTTTAACTACAAATCAAAAACTCAAACCAGCCAATATTGTGTACATGCAAACCATATATTCGAAAGATAAGAGCACTTAAAGAAATAAAGATTAAGATTTGCATACACCTGATGTAGTGCCCTGTTGATGTTGTTCGTTTGCCTTGAATAATTGCTGATTTTGTGCAGATTGCTTCTCCTTGATCCCTGTAGGCATAGCATATCTCCCCCCTTCCTAATTTTTTTGCACGGTAGGTGGACTGTAGGGGCGTGTTTGATGCTCTTTTTAAGCTGAGACCTCTGCAAAAAGTTTTATTAACAAACAAGGAAAGAAAACAAAAGAAAAAAAAAATTTGTTAGTGGTGCCAATCACCGAATATAGCCGAGGGGAAAAACCCAATGGGAGAAAAATGCCCTGGCTTGTCGATCTTATTGCGGAGTCGTTGAACTTACTCTTGCGCTGGTAGTGTGGATCATCGAAAAAAGAACATAATTCTTTAAAGGCATAAGGAACCACACTATTCAAACATTGATCTACCAAAGAGCTTCATTTGTAGTGTTAATGCCTTATCTTTGGTTTTAGGTATGTCCTTCTTGGGTGGGAACTTTATCAATTGTCGAGGAATTTGAGCAAGATAAGGGGATTTAGGCTTTGAAATGCTAGAATCTATGCTCAAATGAGACTCCTTTGGAGTTGGATGGGTCTTAAGTACACCAGTTGATGGTTGAATTATGTAACAAGGAGAAATCGGGACAACAGGTGTTTCAATACATGTTTTAGGAAGATCAACACAAGTAGTTTTGTAGGTGCTATCACAGCCACCTTTCCTATCTTGAAGAGTTTGTGTTGATTTCTTTTGTACCCACTGATATGGAAAATCAAGGGTGGCTCTTGGCATCTTTTGGAAACAATCTTTTATCCCTGCCAAAGCATGGCATTTTGGAAGCCAAATTGCTGTTGCACCCTCATAATAACCTTGTGCTTTAAGAACCCGTTTTGGGACCCATCGAGTAACAATCCGAGGTTTGGGCTTGGAAATGATGTGCTTCTTAAGAGGCTTAGCAACTGGACTAGATGGTACAAGTTTGTACGCATCTTTGGGTAGCCACATTGATAATTCCTTTTTGCCTGGCCTTCTTTGAGCAACAACTAGATTAGTTGGAACATGCCAGCCATGGCCCTCACTTGAGTACTCATCAATTATCCACATCATTTGTTTTGGAGCTTGTGTCTCTTTCTTATCAGCATCATTAACAAATTTGAGTGTTAAATTCTCAACTGAGACTTCCTCGACATGCATAGCTGTTGTGGATGCATTCCTATAGTACAAATCATCTCGAAGGTTATGTGGTTGTACCATTCGTATAGGAACAATATCATATCCATCTGAGTCACAAAATTGAATTGGCTTTGGTAAAGCACATGTCGATAATGTTGCAAGGACATGACTCCATTCTAATGGATCAATTAAATGCTCAGGGAAGGGTTGTGGAATGTATGCCTCGTCTGATACACTTCGATTACCCTTAAGTCTCTCAGTGTTGAAATCCCTACATGAGGCTCCACACATCCATAGATCTTCTCGCCCATCTGACAATGTAATTTTTGAGCCCTCAGATGAAGCAGAATCAAACTCATCTATTGGAGACCTTGTTACATCACGATATGAGTGATTCCTTAGGTTGACCCTTGTGATGACAGAATCATGTCGGAGGTACAAATAATTGTATCCCCAATCTTGAATCATTTTAAATTGTCGCATGAATGGTCTACCCAATATCACTTCATAGTTTGGATGCTTTCCAAAATCCACTACTGCAAAGGTGTGCTCATATTCAATCCCACATGTGGTGACCAATACGTTCTCGAGCAGCCCAAGGGGATGTTCTAAGCTTCCATCTGCTAGCTGCAAGCGCATCCTGGTACTCCTAATAGCTGGTTTGCCCCATTTTTCCCAAATGGACCGTGTTACAATGCCCACTCCTGCTCCACTATCAAGTATTGCAGTTGAAGATACTTTTCGCACTTCTAATGGGAGGGTAGCATTTCCCTGATCGTCTTCACAAAATTTTCCTACTTTGTTGATAGGAACTGGCATTACATGCTTTGTCTCAGGGTGTATAGTACACTCATGGTGACCCTTTTGTAGCAATACCTGCTCTGACAAACATGTGGCAATATCATTCCACAACTCAGGTCGACTTTTTATCAAATCAAGCAAAGGTAAGGTACAAGCCACTGGTGCTGACAAAATAGCCTGCACCATACTCATATCTTTCTCCTTTGTCAACCTTTTATGCATGGAGGGTATCCTCAAGGTTTGAGAACAGTTCTCATATTCTCCCAGATAGGACGGTAAGGTTTTCATTGTATGCTTACTTCTAGGGGAAACAATTGTTTGAACTTCCTCCGGGATGCTTGGGTGTCTAAATTTGTTTTCCGAGTCTCTGGTAAAATCCACCTCAGAGAATGGAGGCGAACTAACAGAAGACATGTTTTCATTTATTTTCTCATTTACAGCGGCCCACATGTCATTTGCCATGTCCTCATTAGCATCAATAATTTCATCATTGCATGGGAAGACAAGGCTAGGTGATGGTAGACTTTCTTCTTTCAATGGAGTGTCACTTGGTGCCGATCTTTCGCTTTGAGCTTGTGAAATGAATTCACTTTTCATTTCTCTACTTGTTGACACTTCCGGTATAGTTTCTAATGTTGGCTTAAGAGAGGCTGGGCCACGAGGAATAGGTGGTGGTGGTCCCTCAAGTATCGACTGAGCTTCCCTAATGATTTGCTGATGTACAGCTAGATTGATCTTCTCCTCACGAGGGTTTGGGTATTCTTGAAGCTTCGTGGGTAGCTCAGATAAAGCTGCAATGCGACTTCTATGAGCATCAATGATGGCCTCTAGAGTCTCATTTACTTTATCCACAAAAACAGAACCCCCAGAACTATCCTCAGTCGTACTAGCCTTATCTTGTTTAACACTAGGCTCAGGTTGAGGTTGATGTTCCTCACGCACTTCCTGGGATGTAAAAGTTTTATCCCTCATGTCTTGTTTAGAGGTCTCCTGAGAACTAGTGGATGTACTTTTAGTTTGTTTGTTTCGGTTCTTCTTTCTCCTAGTGGTTTTTTTTCTATTGGACTGTAGGGTCTTATCCACTAGATTTGTCTTTGCATCCCTAGTTCGAGGTGTCTCATCAGTTTGCATTTCTGCATTTCGTGTTTGTGATCTAGTCATGACTCTAAGTGGCACGACATCCTCATTCTCAGATGAAGGTGGTGATGGAATTGCCCCTACAAGGTTAAGTGAAACCTTTGGTTGAGAGGTGCCTTCCTCATGTGGTTTCAACAGACAATCCTTCGGGAAGTGTTCGACACAACACCCTAGACAATATCTCTCTATTGGTGGAAATTGTTGTGCTGTTGTATTGGATCTAGATGCTTGCCTTGAGCGATGTGGACAATCACGAGCCCAATGGGGTTCTCCACACTCATAACAGGGGCCCATTGGTTTGGCCTCTACTTTCCTTGGCTGCCATTGACCTGAGGGGCCTGGAGTCCTAGGTTGGTAGCCGCCTAGCAACATTAAAGAGTTTTGTTCCCCTGGTTGAGTCTCCAGTGCTGGGCTTGGGTATGCGGGACTTTCAAAGATATTTTCTTTGGATGAATATGATACATATTCTTCTTCCACATAGCCTGGGTTTACCAATTCTCTACACATATTTGAATTGTCGTAGTCGACAACCCTCACAGGAGCAGTCCCTGGAGCAGGAGGTTGAGCACCAAGAACAGGTCGTGCTTGTTCTTGTGTCATCGGTGGCTTACGTGCAAAATTTGTATATTGTTGATACATTTGTGGAGCCATTCCACCCCTCGGCTGCTCACGTTCCTGTCTCATTCTCGCAATGCGAGTACAATCCTGTGTGGTATGAGTAAAGTTCCAAGCACAGGCTTGGCACCACTTCTTCGTGGGTTGGTTTGTGACTAGAGGAGAAAAGGTATTACAGTCCTCTGTTTTATGGTCACCGCCACATGCTCCACAAAGATGAGGGCCTGTAGGAAGTACACTCCTCATTCTCTGCTGCTGTTGTTGTGGCTGCATGGGTGGACGATAGGTCTGTCCCAATCTCCGTAGTACTAGGTTAGCTATCTGGTCTGGATTTACTAGCGCGCTAGACCCTGAACTTTGGTCATCACCCCACTGATTTCTAGGTTTCACCTCAGGGCCAGAACCATCTTGGAACTTGAAGTTATCGGTGAAATCCATAGCATCATGGCAACACTCATTGAAACTTGTATGTTTCTTCGCATAGAGATGTGTATGCAGTGTTGAATTTTTGAGGCCTTTTAAGAAGAGAGAAATTAATCGACTTTGGGCGGGCTTCTCATCTTCTGGGCAACGATTAATGTACTGCTTCATTCTATTTACACAGTCTCTAACACTCTCATTCTCTCCTTGCTTGAAAGAGTAGATGTGTGCTACCGTGTCATGTTGAATTCCCATCAAAGAAAAAGCAGCAATGAATCTCTCTTCCAAAACTCGTAAAGAAGTTTTGTCAGAAGCTTCTAATGCCTGAAACCAAGCAAGGGCTTTTCCTTCAAGAGTGAGTCCAAACCCTTCTATTTGAGTATGCTTATCAGCAACTTGCTCAGCTCGAACTGCTTGCCTAAAAGCTGCTACATGATCGTATGGATCTCCCGACCCTTCGTACTTCTTAACCAATTTCTGAAGAGTTGATGGCCTTACTTGTCGTGAATACTCATCATAGGGCCTACGGCCTCTCACTCTCAGTGGAAATTGTTCCTCTCTTTGGAAAGATGGTCCACATGTTTCCAAAATTGGTGTGGGTACCCTATTACCAGCCTCACCAAACCCTTCCAAAGATCTTGTCACCCTCATTTCAGGAGGTGCATTTATGGGAGGCCGAGTTAGCTCCCCTATCATCCGATTGTTATAGTGGGAAAGATGTTGTTGTGGTGGTGTGACCTGTGGTCGCACATTTGGTGTAGGACGATATCGTGGTGCTAGAGTTGGGCTACTAGCAGTGGTCCACTTAGATGTTGAAGGTCCCTCTCTAGTGAACTCTCGTAGGGGAGGAGCAACAGTTTCTCCAAGAAAGGCTGTCTCTCCTGGTTTGGCTGTATTTGTTGAGAACACTTCCATAAATAATGGTTGTCCTTTCCACGTGAGTTCCCTAATCTCTCTCCAATCTAACGTTCGATATTCATTGGCCCATTTATCAACTATTCTGTTCATGTGTCCGGCACACTTCTCAACTACCACTACATAAGCTAGAGGAAGATCCAGCTCTGGCGATTTTGTTGTGGCATAGTATCCCTCTAACGAATCCTTATAGACCTCTTGAAGTGGGTCATCCTGTAAGACCTTTGTCACAGGAATTTGTCGTACAAACTCCCATTGGCTTTCAGCCCCCTGATCCAATTTGCTCTTGCCTTTCCTATCCCTTTCCAAATTTAGATCTACAAGAAGTAAATCATCTATGGATGGCTTTGAGGACTGGGCATTGGATGGTCCAGGCATGTCCGGCTCGATGAGCCAATCATCTCTAGACACCCTTGCTCTGGAAAGTTCTGATAAGTCTAAGAACTCGGTTTTAGAGAGCTCCCCTAATTTGTCTACCTTTTCTGGATGGTAGGTGACTTCGTAGCGAACACCATCTCCACCCATGTACATGTTACCCTGGTCATTGACTAGAGGTGCTCTATCAAGTTCTGAGAATATGTCGGCTATCTTAACAAGATACCGTTGTTGTGGGTCCCTAAAGATCTCAGCTCCTTGAGCATTAGTGTAGACATATTGGAGTCTCACATTGAATGTTAACCCCATGGTATCGGCTTCAAATGGATTAAAGGATCGTGTGGGTGTCCTATTTTGGGCTCCGGGATAACTAGTTGATGGCCCTAGATTGTCCATGGACAATGAACTAGTTGTTCTAGAGGAAAGGGTATCGGATTGGGATTCAGTAAGGGTTTCAGCAATATCTGCCAAATTTCCTACCGATTGGGTCCCACTTTCTTGCGTAGGCACTCTAGAAGGTGCCCTAGGCCCTATGGCAGAATCTACAAGACGTCCCGACCGCAAGTGCATAAGGTCAAAATTTTGTTTTGGTTTTTTTTATGTGTTTTTGTTTCGTTTTGTTTTTTGGTTTTTGTGTTTTTGTTTTTTTTTGATAAAAATATATATATATATGTATATATATATATATTTTTCCCTACCTAACCACTAGAGACAATTAAAAAAGAAAATGTATGGTGTACATATCTAACCTATTTTTTTTTAATTGTTTTTATTTTTAAAATGATTTTATGATTTTTTTGATTTTTACTCTTTTTTTTTTAATTTACACAAAATTATGAATCACCCTAAAAAAAAATACTAACTATGCACAAAGTTACAAAAATTTAAAAAATGCAAGTTAAACTAATTATGCAAAAAATTAAAAAAAATGAAGAACTACAAAATATGCAAAAAATAATAGACTCCTAAAAAATCAAAAAATTTTCTTTTGTTTGTTTTTTTCTCCTTTTGTTGGTTTTTATTGTTTGTTTGTTTGTTTGTTTTTTTTTTTTTTATATATTACAAAAATTTAAAACAATGCAAATTACTCTAAATATGCTAAAAATGAAAAATAAAAAAATATGCAAACCATATTTACTCCAAAAATTTTAAAGCTTTCCACTATTCTTTTTTTTTTTTTTTAATTCCTTTTTTTTTCTTTCTCTTTTCTTTTCTTTTTTAATCTCTTTTCTTTTTTTGTCCTTTTTTTTTAATGCCTTTTTCTTCTTTTTTTTTAAAAAAAAATATTATTATTTTTTTTGTTTTTTTTTAATTTAAAAATACAAATAAACATAAAAAAATTAATAAAAAATTAAAAAAATAAAAAATAAAAAAAAGAAAATTCACCTACCTTATCCGCACCGATCGGCTTGCCCGGATTCGTCGCCGACGCCAGCTGCGTCGCTTGCCTTCACAGCTGCCAGCTACCGCCCTCAATGCTTCGTCTTATCTTCTTTCAGTCACCGTCCGCAGGCTACGCCCGCTGCAGACGACCCTGACCAGCTGCCACTTCTTTATCGCTGCAGTGCTCGACGCCTTCGCACAGCTGCAGTCGGATGCCTTCAACTGCTATTGCTTCGACGCCTTCTTCTTCTGAGTCGCCAGCCACCGCCAGGCAGTCAGCTTACTACGGCTTTTTCCACTCAGCCGCCTTGACTGCTCCTCCACGCCACCACCCACAGATTTACTGGCTCTGCAGCCCTCCTTCACGCAGCTCCACGTCGGCCTTCCACAGGCTTCAGCCAGCCCTCCTCTGTCTTGCTGCCGTCAACCGCTTCTTGCCGCCGTCAACGTCTGCTTGCCAATGTCAACGTCTGCTGCCGCCGTCAGCCTCTTCTTGCTGCCACTCGCCAGCCACTTCCTTATCTCGCCAGCCACTTCCGCCGTGCTGGCCGTCTTCTGCCGACTGCCTAGCAGCTGCCCGTTTCCTCAGCTCCAGCCGCCTCCCACACAGTCTGTCTTCTGCGCCTCTCCTCTTCAACTGGCACGACTGCTGACGCCCCCCACTGCGCTCAATGCAGATGACGCCTTCCACTCCGATGCCTTCGGCTGCGCTCTTGCCGCCGACGGCCACCGACGGCCACCTCCACTTCACGCCCTCCAAAACTATATATATATATATATATATATATATATATATATATATATATAGTTTTCTTTGCTCGCTTATGCCAACACTGGCGGCCGCCTGCACCACTTGTTGTAAAAGAAATGATTATATAAATATATATTTGTTTTTATTTTGAAAAAGCCGTCTGCTCTGCAGGTTTGATGCAGCCCTTGTCCTCTAATGTTTGATGCAGCCCACAAATATATATATATATATATATATATATATATATATATATATATATATATATATAGTCTGTAAGTTCTTTCTTAGGGCCACTCTTGGTTGCCCGTTTCTTTCAAGCAAATCGGTTAGTCATGCTGCAATAGATAAATATTCCTCATTTTTTCCTCGAGCACGCTTGATGCGTTGGCTCCCCACACAATAACAACACAAAACAAAAGGAAGGTCGCCTCCAACACTTCCTATCTCTCTTCTTTCTTGCTTGGGAGTCAATGGGGCTTGCATAAGCTATGGGAGAGCTTAGCAACGCACCTCTTTTCTTTTTATTTATTTATACTAATTACATGTTAACGAAAAGCATGAAAGAATGAAATGACAAAAAACAATGAAGGTAAGCATAATGAACGGTACTTGAAAAAACATAAAAGCAATGAAACATAAAAAAACAATGCGGGAGAAACCTCAACCGCTCAATGGTTAACCTTATCCACTCACACCGGGATCACACACCCAAACTTAACCTAATCACTCAATGGTTTTGCAACCAAAAGAGGAAATAGTGGTGGTTTCCACACACTCTCAACCGGATTTGAGTCTTCTCCCCGGCAGCGGCGCCAATGGAGAGACGGAAAACTCTCTCACTTGTAGTAAGAGTAGCACGATCCACGTGTAGCTCAATCCAATGGGATTTGCATCCCTTTCGGAGCTAGGGATTCGACCCGTACCGGTGCACAAGAGCTTATCCACAAATGGAGAGAATGCTCATGGCTACCACCACTTGACACTAGACTAAGCATACACACAAGCTCAACTTGTCCTCATTCCTACACACCCCTTCATTCACAAACACAAGCAAGAGGAATACAATCACTATGCACTCAAGCAAAGAGAAAGACCTCACTCCACTCCTATCTTCCTACAAGCATGCATACATTCAAGCATCAAGCTTCCATGAAAGCTTCAAATCAATCCATGTACTCAAAAATGAAATACTAAAAGCATGCATAAGAGTAAAATGATTAGAGAAGAGGATGAGAAAGACTCATGACATTGCTAATGATTCAATGAAGAGATTTGCCTCATACAATAATGTAGATGGGGTGAGAGAAGAGTCTTCACCTCTATGGAGAAGAGGGAGAGTAGGTCTCTCAAAGGAGCTCTTGCATGAACTAAGCCCAAAGTGTGTCTAAGCTCTCAAATGAGCCACCTTTTATACAAAAATTCTAGGACTCCCATAAGTCCCCATGTGGGATTATTATCAAACCCTCTCCCACATTCGTCTACAAAGTGGAACTCTTTTCAAGAGCCCTAAGTATCGTTTTTGTTGCATCCTGGTATTGATCTTCATTTGCAAGCAACAGCTATAACAAAGACTAAAACTCATAAAGTAAGCATTAATCCTCTGGTACCATGGTAAGTCTTTGTCGATGAAAGTGCAACAATTGAATGTTTCTTACACATCTAAGAAATGCATCTCGAACCAAGCGAAAAACAATTCCTTATTATTGATGCAAATCACCCTCCCTATCTGAGTCACAAAAGCCAATGAGGGTGTTGCTGCAGCGCAAGTGATATCATACTCTTGAGTAGTACCTTGGATGCATTGTAACACTTACATACACGCTTTCCAATGATTCTCCTAGGGTTTGTTAGTTGTTGGAGAACTTGTAAACTTGATGTCTAGTTTAGTATTACACAAGAAGATAAGACTACCAACCAATTTCATGTATAAGGTCTCATCCACAAGGTCTGAAAGGTCTTTGATGGACAACTTTAGATCAATCTCCATTGGGATAGGAATTTCCTTACATTTAGTCATGCCAAATGCCTTGAGTATCTCACCTGTATATTTTTGTTGAGAGATAAAAAAATGTTATATAGCTTCTCCTAGACCTCAATCCTCAGACAATAATGCATAAGCCCAAGATCTATCTTCTCAAACTCTGCACTAATTATCTGCTTTGTTTGTGAGATCTTTTTCTGGTGAGAACAATGACCATATACTTTCCTTTCTCATAAAAGACATGCAAATTTACATTTAAAGGGCTATAACAAAGACTAAAACTCAAAAAGTTGTTGAAATATACAAGTGAATAGGGTGTGTGCGGGAACAAGCCCTTGGTTAGAGGCTGTAAAAGAGAAGATATAAATGTGAAAGAACCTGTGAAAAGGTGAGAAGAATCTACTGGGAGAGAATAAAGGGTAGCATGAGAAGATTTAGGAAGTGTGGAGATATTCTGGGAAGTGTGGAGATATTCTGGGAGATATTCTGGGAAAAGTGAAGAGGTGGAGAGAATCAGGGAAAAGAGGTGGAGTGAATCATGGAGAAATCAGTGGGATTTGATGCTTGGATGTAAGCTCTATAAATTGAGGCATTGCCCTAATGAGAATTTGCTGGTTTTTGAGTATCCATGCCTACATTAATCTATTTGTTAATTACCCACTAATTATGTCTTAATTATTTGCTAATCACTTTGTTAGTGATGTTCATTCTAGTGTTTGATCCACCATAGCTCATCACAATGCTCAAATTTCAACATGGTATCAGAGCCATGCTAATTTGTGAGCCCATTATCTTGCTAATTAGGATTAGTAAAAAATTATAATTTTCCCTCTTTTTTCAACTCACCTCTGTACCCCCAGCCAGTGGAGGAGCTCCCTCTCCTTGCACACATAAAATTAGCCCAAACCCTTCTAGCACATGATAGATATCTCATATCTCTTCAAGCTCATCCAAACAACGTAGCAAACCGCCGCCGGAGAAGGAGAAATCGTTGTTTTAGCAGGCTATGTTTTTCAGCAGAAGATCTCAGATCTACACTCACTCAGGATGAATCACTCTAATTCCTCTTAGCCCAAGGTGTTTTCAAGCATGCTCTACAAGCTGGTGAAGACAGAATTAAGTTTCATCAAGTCTACAGTGAGATCCAAGCTCTTCATCAAATCTGCAGTTGACTTTGGTAAAACAGAGATTAAGCTTTCAATATTTGGTCAAATCTTGTGTTTCTTGGCTTAATCCTCTACTAGACTCATTGCTATTGATGCCTTTGAAAGCATTTGAGCTCATTTGAAGTCTAAGGCACCAGATCTGGACTCCCCGCATACTCTGTTTTTTGCACATAAAACAGTGGATTAATTTACTAATCAGTGATTAATCAATACTAATCACTATATTTTGGTGCAATTGAGGGTTCAAATTAACCATTAGGTATCTGATACAGATCCCTATAACTTCAGATTGCAAATCGGAGTTGGTTTGGTACTCCAACCATCCCGTACAAATTGGTTACCCTTGATTTAATGTAATTTTCGAGAAAATTGTGCTGATGAAATTGTGATAATCATCATTTTGCATTTAACCCTTGGTTAATGCCTGTAAATCTCACTCAAAATCAAGATTATTCACAACCAGAGTTGCATTTGGGAATGTGCATGAGAATGGATGCTATACGCATTATGTATTGGGCACATTGCATCAGTGTAAAAATGGGATCAGACACTGCCCTTGTCCAGAATAAGGCAAGAGGTAAGACCTCCCGCATAAATTTGGGTTTGCATTACATAATGACACAAGATAAACATCAAAAACCCAAAGGAACTATCAGCAAAACATTGAAACATGTTGCTCACATGGAGCAAAAAGACCTGACGGACAAGTCATGGCCCCAGCCCCATGAAAGAAGAAGAATATCTCTTTTCAAGAGGAAGATCCACACCGAGAAGAAGATCTAAAGGAAGAATTGAAGGAAGACATGGACACGAGAAGAGAAGCTGCCACAAGAAGACTGAAAGAAGCTGCCACAAGAAGAGAAGCTGCCCCAAGAAGACTGAAAGAAGAGAAAGACATGGACGCGTGGAGAGAAGCTGCCACGCAAAGAAGACTAAAGAGAAGAGAAGATGTGAGACTCCAAAGAGTGAGGAGCCATGTGAAAATCTCTGAGAGAGAGAGAGAGAGAGAGAGAGAGAGAGAGAGAGAGAGAGAGAGAGAGAGAGAGACCCCACAACCCAATGTAACCTGCCCCAACAAAGTAAAACCACCTCTGAGCCACCGATGATGTAGGCCACGTGGTAGATGTATGTGTGAGCACTTTAGTCAAGATCGCAGGCACTTATAGTAGCCTTGGACACATAGAGAGAGAGAGTGTCAAGGACTATGGAGTTTAGGGACTTGAGGCACTGGTCGCGGACTGTCAAGTAAGAGAAAAAACTTGATATAGGGTCTAGGTGTGCTAAGATAACTTGAGGGGAGGTGTAGACACTAGTCGCGGGCTATCAAGTAAGGGGAGGCAAACTTGGTATAGGGTCTAGGTGTACTAGGAGTATTCACTTGAGGGGAGGTGTTGAAATATACAAGTGAATAGGGTGTGTGCGGGAACAAGCCCTTGGTTAGAGGCTGTAAAAGAGAAGATGTAAATGTGAAAGAACCTGTGAAAAGGTGAGAAGAATCTACTGGGAGAGAATAAAGGGTAGCATGAGAAGATTTAGGAAGTGTGGAGATATTCTGGGAAAAGTGAAGAGGTGGAGAGAATCAGGGAAAAGAGGTGGAGTGAATTATGGAGAAATCAGTGGGATTTGATGCTTGGATGTAAGCTCTATAAATTGAGGCATTGCCCTAATGAGAATTTGCTGGTTTTTGAGTATCCATCCCTACATTAATCTATTTGTTAATTACCCACTAATTACATCTTAATTATTTGCTAATCACTTTGTTAATGATGTTGATTCTAGTGTTTGATCCACCATAGCTCATCACAATGCTCAAATTTCAACAAAAGTAAGCATACCTCCTCTGGTACCATGCTCGTGGGGTCTATTTTTCAACCTGTAGAATGCCTTTTGTAACCTGTAAACTTTGCTTTTGGAATTGAGAACCATGAACCCAAGTGGTTTCTCCACATATACCTCCTCGAGCTTCTCATTGACGACATCAAATTTTACACCCATTTGGAGAACGTGCCACCCCCCTACACTACCAATGCAAGAATGGTGTAGATTGTGGTTGACCTTGCCTTTGTGTTTGTTTCCAAAAAAACCGATCAATGCATAGGAAAGTTATGTAATTATGGTCAACGAGCAATGTATATAACATTCACACCCAAAAACTTTCAAGTGTATACTTGAAGTTTTCTTACCCGAGCAGGCCTTGGTTGCACTTCTGCTAAAAATATACACAGCCATGTTAACTGCCTCAACCTAAAAAGATTTAGTTTTCTTTGATTTTAGTGAGAAACACATCCATCGCTTTGCCTTTATCCGCATCTCCTTATCTCAAAGTAATGAGCTGAACTCCTCAAATGTGAGAGGAGTAGGCCTGACACACCAACATTTAAAGATGTAATAAAACTATCATATTTAGGTGGCAATACCCTTAGACATCAATGAGGAAGATCCAGGGAGAACCCACTCATGTCAATTGCAGCCATTTAGTCATGGAGATCTTTGATTCCAATGAGAAACACCTCCATCACTTTGTCTTCATTCAACTCTTATTGAAGCTGGTTTTTGAGATTCTGAATCCTTGAGGGATTAGTAGTCTCATAATAGCTATGTAACAAAGTCCATGCTTGTGCAGCTATGGGGACATATTGAACCATGGTCAACACGTTATCTTCAATGCTAGTGATGATGGCGCAAAGAGAATCTGCATCCCTTCGTCTCCAAGCTTAGACAAGGTTGGTAGAGCAGGTGGTATAATCGTTTTTATCATATCTTTCACATCATAAAACTTTAAAACTCAGATTGCCCAATAATAGAGATAGAGAAGAATATTGTATTATTGAAGTGATACTAACCACACTTGTGTGCTCATGTTAAGGGAGCTTCGATGGTTGATTTAGAACTGTTGAGATGGAGGTTGATTTAGGACCGATGAGATGGAGGTTGTATGCTAGTAGAATCTAGGGAGTAAACTCATAGTGATGATTGAGAAACTGTGTGGAGAACGGGATAGTCGTGTATCTATAAAGGACTATAAACACACGGAGTGGCCATGACATAACTGCATAGGTGTGTGGTCATAGTCGGTGCCACAATCTACAATGTAGACTTGACGACCTATAAAGATGAACTAGTGAATGATATGTAGTTATCCCATATCCCATGGCCATCCAAGCTTATCTTGGGCCCTGTAATGTGAGGATAGTGTGTTTAATAACAAAGTATACGTGCTCCATGGCCATCCAGGCTTATCTTGGGCCCCGTAATGTGAGGACAGGCTGTCCAATAGCAAAGTCTACATACTCCATGTGTGGATCATTATGAGTGAACAACCTAGTGTAGCATGTAGCCTATTTGGTAGTCTACTCCATGTGTGGACTGTTATGAGATAACGGTCCAGTGTAGCATGTAGCATGTTTGGTAGTGTGCCAAGCTAAATCTAATCTAAGCCATCTTGCCAAATCTAATCCAAGCCATCTTTGAACCATCTACCCTACCATGGTGCCCAAGAGGAAAGTCTACCTACTCTATGTGTGAACCATTAATGAGATAACCAATGTAGCATATAGCCTATTTGGTAGTCTACCTACTCTATGTGTGCACCGTTAATGAGATAACCAGTGTAGCATATAGCTTGTTTGGTAGTGTGCCAAATCTAATCCAAGCCATTTGTCCTCTTAGGCCCAAGCTACTCAACCATGGCTACTTCTCATAATGGGGGCCATACAAACGTGAGATAGCTGGTGCTTGAACAATACAATACGAGGGTAAACCATTAATATATCCAATAAAATGATGGGCTATATACCCATCATATCTTAGCATATCTAATAAAATGATGGGCTATATACCATTATATCTTAACATGTCCACCACTGGATATCTGACTCTAGTAGATCTACATAAAATACAAGGATTAATACCATGTTTTCTCAACACTACTTTGGCTCTTTATACACCAAGCGTAATAATAGCTAGGATCCCAAGCTCATCATTAAGGCTCTATTCTTAGCCACTACCTCCATTAACAAAGGAGCAACTTGCTGAAACATCAAGCATTATAAAAGGTTGATCCACCTTTTCTCTTCCCTTGCATGATACATGTGAACTTGTTGAATTTTCAACACTTGGTTTTGCTCCCACTCGCTTATTAGATCTTCGCCCAAAGAGAGGAAAGTTCCATGCCCTTTTCACAAATTCATGGTAATATTCACTGAGCCCTATTGGCAAATTTAGGGCTTGGACCATGGCGCTTTTCCCATTTCAAGGGGTTCAAAGTTTTCTTCACCCAAGTTTGTGTTTATTGGGCTTATGCATTTCCAAAGCTCCTTGCTTTAGGGAAGATTCCAAGCAAGATTGCCTCTTATAAGGGGAGCACTCTCTTGAGAGTGTTAGTCATTTGATGGGACCAAAGGTTGGATGGGTTTGAGGAAGTATGTTTGTCGATAGGTTGTCGGTCCCCTGTGGATACTCTTACTCTCATTGACCACACCCTTTCCCTCTACCTCCTTCAATTTAACATCATTTTCATCCTAACCGGTTTTTATATAGGGGCTTCAACGTAGGTGATAGGAGCATTTCTTAAAGATCTAGGGGCTTCAATGTAGGTGATAGGAGCATTTCTTAAAGATCTAGGGACTTAAGTCCACTGTATAATAATGGGGGTTTTTATATAGGGGCTTGAACGTAGGTGTTAGGAATATCTAGGGACTTAAGAGTCCACTGTATATAAAAGGGGACTAGTAGGTTCACCTAGTCAGTGCTGCATCTGTCTTCATTAGTTTGAATTTGAGTTTCTATAGAGTCATCCTCGAGGGACTTCCACTATATAATTATAAGATTAGCGGGTTCACCTACTTAGTGCAACCTCTATCTTCACTAGTTTGACTTTGAGTTTATATTGAGGCTTTTTCAACAGAGACACTTCACTATCCTTCGACCCTTTTGTCACCCTTTCCTCTCTTTTGACGAGCTCAACATACCTTATCCTCTTATTTTCATCCTCAAAGTCTTAAGTGAAGATTCTCCATTTTGGATACATCTTTCATTAAGTTTTAATCTTAAGTGAAGGTACTCCATTTTGGATACATCTTCAGCCCCTAATGGCACTTTTTGGAGACACATCACTAGTGAGCACGACTTAGGATTGCGTGAATTAGAGAAGAAGTCTCAAATTCCTCAGTTTTCTGCACTAATTAGGCCTGGTATCCAATTCCCTCTTTGTCTCAACCATCCCACATGATGGCGTGTACCCTTGGGTGCACCAGTGTATACTTTGTGCTTCTCAGCAACACCAATGTGGTTGACTATGGTAGCCAAGATCTTGGTTAAAGAGAGAAGAATGCATCGATGTGATCATAAACATTAAAATGAAGTGAAGCCTGAGATTTTTAGAGTAGTGGTAGTAGTAGTAGTGGTAGTGGTAGTGGTAGTGGTAGTGGTAGTGGTAGTGGTAGTGGTAGTTCAACATAGTACTTCAGCGTGACTGCCTTTTGTGAAAGTTAGAACTGTGCACAAAATTATGAGCAAAATGACAAGATGGGCACAAATATTTCCCCACTTTGGCTTCCCCACGACATAGTTTGCAAGGAATAATTGTGACAGAACTTGGCGTTCCTTTTGCTAATTTGTACAGAGTAAGCAAGTTTGTCTCAATCCTGGACATCTATAGTTGAACGATGAGGTAACAAACTTGTGAGAATACTAACAGATTTTCAGCATTAAATGATTCAGAACTATTAAATAGCCGAGAGGGAAAAGGTCCTATGGCTAGCAACAATGGAAGCTCCATTAGGAAAGAAGCAACCAAAACAGTTAGTTCTTAGGAAGCTGTTGAGGCTCAAAGTTTAACCTGTGGGTGATGTATCTTTTATTGATACTAATATAATAACATCTTTGGCATTAAAAAAAAGGCTAATGATTTCTGAGTATTGATACTAATATAATAACATCTGTGGCATTAAAAAAAAAAGGGCCTAATGATTTCCGAGTATGGCCTTGCCAAGAGAATGTCAATGGCAATGGCAATGCTGTTTACCCAATCAATGCAGAGCCTTTTGTTGACTCCGTCATATGTGGGAGAAACTCGCTTTCCTCGGCTATCTTAAAAGGGAAACGAGATCTCAAGCGCGTTAATATGTCACACTTGCCCAGTAGCGCACATCCGCTGTTCGCACATCAGCGCCTCTCGTTGGGCAGATCGGAGGCCGAGCTGGAGCCGTCGTCGAACTCTATCCGACATCGCTCGAACTCTAGCATTGAGCTGGAAGATCTAGGGGTGGGCGGGCAGGAGGCGGCGGAGGCGGAGAAGATGAGGCGCTTACGGCAGGAGAGCTTGGGCGAGAAGACATACCGCTATCGGGGCGTGGTGTTCGTCATATCCGTGCCGCTGCTGCTCATCGTGTTCGTGCTGCTCACCATGCCCCGCACTCCTGTGGATCCCAGCAGCCTTGGCAGCGACCTCTTCGACCACTCCTCCCTCGACCGCCTCTCCTCCTCCGAATCCAACAAGAAATATGCCGTTGTCTTCGACGCCGGCAGCTCCGGAAGCAGAGTGCACGTCTACTGCTTTGGCAACAAATTGGAGCTCATCCCTATCGGAGACGAAATGGAGCTCTTCCGTCAGGTGACCTCATCTCTCATCAGAATTTATTCAGCGAGCACGCCGATCTCTCACCCTATAGTTATTTTTGTTTGGAAGACTCCCTGGACCCTCTCTCTCTCTCTCTCTCTCTCTCTCTCACACACACACACACACACACGCACACACGCACACACTTTTTTGTGAAACCATTGTCAAATCTTATATGCGAAAACCGTTAAAGCGAGAGACTCTCATTAAAAACAGTGGAAAAACACTTCATAGTTCTGCTGTTCAAATCTGCTCTGCAGCATAAAACTGTCATGCAATGATTGACATAATGATTGATGGGAGTATACATACTTGTCGATCTGAGGCTATGCAAACACCTCATAATTACGATCTAGTCATATTGTCCATATAGCCCAATATCTCACCCAGGCAAAGAAAAGAGCTATTCCTACAATCTGGAAGGATATCTTCCAAACATCTAAAACATTTTCCCAAATTTACCGCAGGGAATCTTGTTCGCATATCAAAAAATAGACGATTCAGAAAATCCCTTGTGTTAGTGCATGCCCATAGCAAATGATAAATACTCTCCATTTGACGATGGCACTGCAAACAATTTGGAGATGCAATTTTTTGCTTTGCCAAATACTCTCCGACAAGGAGCGTTCCCGTGAGGCATCTCCATAGAAAAACCTTCTGTTTTAAAGGTCATTTGCTTTGCCATATCTTTTCCAATCCAAATTACCTTTCCACTAGCCTAAGGACTTGTTCATATACCACACTCGAACTGCCTGTCTCTTTATCCATGGCTGTGGAAGCAATAATCTATATGTCCTTGCTGCTATCAATTCACAAAAGAGGAAACTCCATAATATAACTGGGTAGGCTGTTCTTTAGTAGCTAATCATCATGTCGTTGACAGATATATGCGACATATCTCCATGTCCTGCTAGCTGAGCAACAACAAGTCTCCATACAAGGCAGTAATGGGCTCTCAGTTGCCATTGACGTTATGCTTGTGGAAACGATAATGGTCTGCCTTCAGTTGATATGATATCTCCCATTGTGCAAATTTCTTTTTGTGCTAAAAAATAAGCTTTTCTTGGTGCAACCACAACCAATGGCGTATCAAATGCTTTGCTCCGATGCACATTTTCAGCTACCAATGTGTTTTCAAGAGGCACTGGCGTATGTGCCCAATGCAAATGTATGAGCACAGACTTCCTATCTTGCAGCAATTTGGAAGAGTAGGGGAAGCTTGGGATTTTTCCTTGTACTTCACCTACAAAGATATCCTAGTAGGAGAGATTCCAATGCCCAAAAGAATCAACCTTGTAACCACACACACTCACTTTTTTTTTTGGGGAAAAAAACCAATGTTTTATTACAAAGGAGCAATGCACATGGGGAGGATGTACTTTAGAGAGAAGTCATTCAATGACGAAAGCTAGAAACAATGGAAAAAGACCTCAAATTGTTGGGTATCAATAGCCTTCAGCTGTCAACAGTCCTGTAGGGACTGTCGAAGATTGGCACAAAGAAAGCATAAGCATCTAGAGAAGGTTGTCGAAACATAATACGTTTCAACTGTCCTAGCCTTCCAAATAGTCTAGAGTGTCCAATATCTCATCTAGATCATGAAAGTATCAAATCTAGCCATGCAAGATGAAATCCAGAAGAGTTTTCCTCCTTTGAAGGATGGAAAACGTCCTTGGAGATTGCTTCAATGGTTATAAGAAAGTCATGGACTCCGTGCAATGCCAAAGAAGATGCTTTGCATGTCATCCGCATCTACAACATCTATCACTGGAGATATGTCGTTTTGCCATAAAAGTGGAAACTAGAAGTATTTCCACAAGGCATCTCCATAAGAATAGATGCTATCTGAGAGGCAGCTTACAACTCTAGATTAGTCGAAGCCTTTGTTTCCACCATTTAGTATTCTTATGCATTCCCCATAAAGTATTAGCATGAAACTAGATCTATGGGGAAGAAAGCAACAATTTGTACACATTACTTGCCGAAAGTGCATCCAATCGAAGAGAATGGGTATGACCAACAAGTTGCCAATCATGAAGTCTGTCATGATCATCCAAGGGGTGGGATGGGTTCAAAAGGCAATAACAGTGCAGCAATAGATTTCCACATTTGCTTGTGATGCAGACCTAAGTTATGTTTCAGACAGGCTTGTGGGAAAGTCAACACAAATGTAACCACACACACACACACACACACACACACACACACACACACGAGAGAGAGAGAGAGAGAGAGAGAGAGAGAGAGAGAGAGGAGTGTGTTGAGAGAGAGAAAGAAGAATGGAAGTTATATTAAACGTCTCCTTAAGACCCAATGGGTCTATGAGACAAAAGTGATTAATGCTATCCATGGTGTGTCTCATCATGGAAAAGAAAAATTAAACAAGTACAAATAACATAGCTTTGTGAAAGTAGAGGCTGATACAATGATCATCATGGGGAAGTACATGGGGTATAAGCCCTAGTACACGAGATTCTCATCATGGAGTAGTCCTCCATCTTCTACTAGTGTATTTGATTCATCAACTGCAACATAAGCTCCACCATGCTAGGGGTTAAAGAGATGGCTGGAGGCAGAATTTGTATGGTTCGCAGGACTTGTGGTGAGCGCCTTATTCCCCCTCACCCTCAACTTGAGGGGAGGTTTGCCCTCCCCTTGCAAAGGAGTCTGGTCATGGATGGTGTCCTTCCCATCCATGGCGGTACCTTTTTGAACACAACTCTACCATACATGTTTGCTAACAAAACAAAACATCTCCCCGCAGGAAAAAAAACAAAATTTCAGTCCTCCAAAGTTTGCTGTTGAGCCTTTGCTTTGATACCAATGTTAGAGAGTTTACATGCTTCTTAATGCGGAAATGTTCTTTGATGGAGGAGGGCACAAACACTTTGCTGAAACTGAAATGATAGAGATGGCACACAACACCAAATTGGTTCCCAATTACCCTCTCAAGGGCCCCCACTGTTGCGGGTGTACTTGCTTGTTGTATTGCAAGAGTAAATGGCCACTTACTGCTGTCCACAGCCTGTGAACAGAGAACACCTGTGTTTGGACTGTATGTGGCTGAGATGGACTGTTTCCAGGCTGGTTGGAGGTGCCCACAATGGTGCATTTTGCTCTGGTGTGCTGCCCTGCTGTGTTCTCTTTTGGCTGGCCTGCTTTGATGCGTTTTGCTACTCCGCATTTTCCCTTGCTGGCTGCATTTTGCCTGCTTGTGGCCGTCCTTGGGATGGTGCGTTTATGGGCTGAATGCTTGCACAGCTGCTTTGCTTTGCTTGAAAGCGATGATGTTTATGATCTTTATGCACCCCTTTATGCAAGCGCTTGAGTGCTCATATGCCTCTTCATGCTTCAGCTGAACACTCTGCTCACAGGTTGCAAGATATCCACACTTATAGCTGGAGCCTGGGCTGCCTTTATATAGGGGCTAGGCAAGGCTAGAGTTGGCACAACTCCATGTTCACACCACATTAAAGTAGGCGCCCTCCTCTGGCCCTGCCACTTGTCCACATCCCCAAAGTGTCCGGATCAAAGGTGCCCATGGGCCGTCCTCAGCCCATGGCCCCTTAAAGGTAAACAAAGACATAAAAGGTGTTCACACTTGACTTGAGCACTTACCCGGGACTTGGACAAGGGACTGACACCGACTAAGGCTTCCCCGAGCACCGGACCAATGGTCTGATAAGTGCTGGGCTGGCCTGTACAACATTATACATCTTGCAAAGAGGGTTTACAAAGTCTTCTCGTGGACTAGGGCTCACAACATGCTCAAGGCCCATCAAAAAGGAGACCGTCTGTTCTAGAATGGAAGATAATGTCCACGTGGCACCCTAGGACAGGTGGTGCACGTGATAGAGAGTGTGTTGGAAGCACTAAACTTAGCAATATAATCATGCATTGAATCGATTAAACAATGGAAAATGGAATTCCAAGACATTGCCTGGGGTCCCAATGACCAAGATGGCCCCTCCCTTGTGGAGTATTTGCTTTACTGATATAAGACTCGAGTTACAATGGCTGAACACCCACTGCTACCTCACTGTGCTCTCAGGTTTACCAAACTGGGAACTTTCAAAGATGTACCTCTAGTTCCCTTGGCTACTTCCCTCTGTTTTTGTCCAGTTCTGGCTATTTTTGTTGGGTTTCTTGGCTTATGTCGGGAATTCTGCCGATTTCCTTCCACTGGGCTGTTCTTAATTTTGCATTTTGCTTGAGAAAAGGGGAGGCAAGGTTGAATGATGGGGGACAGTCTCCTTTTTATAGGGAAAATTCCCCGTTTTTGTGCTGGTCGGCTGGTCAGTTTGCTGGTTGTGGGCTGAATTGGGGGAAATTACCTGTCAAAATATGCAGCGGAAATGATAACCAAACTTGGGTTCACAAGAGCAAGTAGAGTGCAGAAAATAGACAGCACGTGACACAGAGAAATAGGCGTGTAAACTCTTCTCTATACACAAGATCCCGCACAAAACTGAATGTACGAATGATGAGGAGCATGGGGCCTATTTATATGCCCCATGGATGCAGTCGGCCAGCGCTAGAGGCTCTCCACGATTGCATAAAGCAGTTGGCCAGCAGTAAGTGTCTCCACGACTGTAGGAAGCAGGTCGGCCAGCAACAGCACCTCCACGACTGCAGCATAGGCAGTCGGCTAGCCACGAGGAGCACATGAGGTGCAGTCGGCCAGCACCACGGGCTCGTGCCAACACGTGGCATCCATCCTCACCATGGAAAAATGGGAAAAAAATACGGGGAGTGAGGAAAAATGATAAAACACCTATATAGGGTGGGCACACCCACAACAGAGGCCTTGGTGTTGGTGTCTGATTAAGACAGGAGATGACTTCTAACACCCCCTCTCAGCTCCTGGCTGTGCAATCAACCCAAGGGAGCTGGAGTGCCGCTTGAGCGTAGCCTGAGGTAGAGACTTCGTGAAAAGGTCCGCCACATTGTCCTCCGTCGAACAATAAAGTAGCAAGATGTCACCAGCCAAGCTCTTCTCACGTACAAAGTGATACTGTATCTCTATGTGCTTGGTCCGGGCATGGAAGACCGGGTTTCGAGCAATAGCTATACAACTTTGGTTATCGCACTGGATGACTGCGGGCTCCTTCTGTGGAAACCCAATCTCGCCTAGCAGCCTCCGCAGCCACACAACCTCCCAAGCAGCACCATAAGCAGCCCGGTACTCTGCCTCTGTCGAAGAGAGGGCAATAGTTGGTTGCCTCTTGCTGCTCCAAGAAACTGCTCCTGAGCCGAGGGTAAAACTGTATCGTGAAGTAGATCTCCTCGTGTCTGGATCTCCTCCCCAATCTGAGTCACTCCAACCTTGGAGTCTGACTCCATCCCCTCCTGTGTAAAAGAGTCCTAGATCCTTCATACTCTGTAGATACCGCAAGATCCGCAATCCTGTGTCCCAATGAGACTTCAATAGCGTCTGCATAAAAGAGCTCAACAGCCCCACGGAGAAGCTCAAGTCCAATCTCATGTTCAGCAACCAGATCAATGAACCAACCAACTTCCGGTACTGCGAGGCATTAACTGGCTCACAAGGATCAGTAACGGTTAACTTTGTGTTTGGGTCCATTGGCGAAGTAATAGGCTTGCAGTTCTCCATCCCAAAGGCCTCAAGCAACTCATGAACATACCGCTGTTGAGAGGCAAAAAACCCCCTCTGGGTCTGCCAGATCTCTAATCCCAAAAAGAAGTGGAGCAAACCTAAGTCGGTCATCTAACTCTTTTGACAAGGCAGCCTTTGTCACGCCAATGTGCTCCACATGACCGCCGGTGAGAATGAGATCATCCACATAAAGGATGATAATCGTGACCATGCCGCGTTCCCGAAAGAGATCTTTAGGATCTGCAACCGATCTCTTAAATCCAGTCCGAACAAAGATTCCAAGCCCTGGGAGCGTGCTTAAGACCATACAAGGCCTTACGTAACTTGTAAACCATCCCTTCTGATCCTGGAACAATAAAGCCTGGAGGCTGCTCAACATACACCTCCTCCTGCAGGTCACCATTAAGGAACGCAGATTTTACATCCATTTGATACACGGGCCACCTCTGAGAAGAAGCAAGGGCAAGAACGTCCGAATCGTGGACATCCGTGCCATTGGTGCAAAGGTATCCTCGTAGTCGATGCCTGGCCGCTGAGCACAACCTTTAGCCACAAGTCTGGCTTTGTGTTTGTCCACCGACCCATCAGACGCATATTTGGTCTTAAAGACCCATTTGACACCAATGACTGACCGTTTCGACGGCCTCGGTACCAACTCCCATGTGTTGTTCTTCTCGATGGCATCAAGTTCCACCTGCGTGGCTTTCCTCCAAGTATCCTGTGAAAGGGCTTCCTTGACGGAAGTGGGCTCCTTGTCCCGCATAATACGAGACATCAGAGCATAGTTTACCTGAAGAAGCTCCGCTGTATTGCTTTTATCTCGGACTCTGTGTGATCTTCGAGGGCCGTCCTCTGTGGTCCACTCAGAGGGTAACTCTGTGACACCTGACTCCCGAAGGGTGTCTAACATGAGGTCGCGGGGGCTCTACTCTAGCTGCAGGCTCAACCTCCTGTACTGACTGAGGTTGATCAACTGGAATAATGGTCTGGGAATCATCATTAGACTCCTTTGGATCTCCAAGAAGTGGCGGCTCCTCGACAGTGGATACTGGAACATGCTCGTCAAAGACCACATCCCGGCTGACAACAATCTTGTTCCTGTCTGGATCATACAATCTGTATCCCTTGGAAAGAGAATTATACCCCACAAATACAAGCTTGCTGGACTTGGAGTCAAGCTTCCCCCTCTGCTTCTTCGGAATATGTACATACGCGTCACTCCCAAAAACACGGAAGTGCGAGACATCAGGTTTCCTGCCAAAATATGCCTCTCAAATGGAGTCATATGGGGTACTGAAGTCGTCGGAGATCGGTTGAGGGTATGGACAGCCGTTGCCACAGCCTCTCCCCAAAGTGGACGAGGAAGATCACGATGCTCCAGCATGGTCCTCGCCATCTCCACCACAGTCCTGTTCTTGCGTTCTACAACTCCATTCTCTGAAGGCGATCTTGTATTGGCCAGTTCCCTTTTGATGCCATGATCTGCACAAAATCTGAGAAATACAGTTGAGGAGAATTCACCTCCTTTGTTAGCCCTGAGAGTCTTTACCTGAAATCTAGACTCTTTCTCCACCATCACGTGCCAATCCTTGAACCGTGCAAAAGCTTGGTCCTTCTGGGAAAGAAAGTAGACCCACGTGAATCTGGTACAATCATCAACAAGCAGCATAAAGTAGAGAGATCCTCCCAAAGATGGTGTCTGCTGAGGTCCACACAAGTCAGTGTGAATCAACTCCAATGGTTTCGAAGCCCGCCTAGAAGCCTGCTTCGGAAAGGATTCCCTGTGCTGCTTACCACGTATGCAAGAACTGCAACGCCCTTGCCTACTGCCAACATCTGGCAAGCCAACCACCATTTGGTCTCGGAAAGCTCGCCTCAATGCATCCACATTTAAGTGGCCAAAACGAAAGTGCCACAAATCTCCGACCTGAGAACCTGTCAACGAGGAGAGTGCAGAGAGCTTGTAGATACCATTCTCCACACCGCCTTCCCAAACAACCTGGCCAGCCTCACGGTCCTGTAGAGCAACTGAATGCTCCTCAAATTCCACCCGAAAGCCAGTCTTGCATACTTCATGCACTGACAGAAGATGAAACCCAAAGCAGGGACATAAAGAACACGGGAAGCATGCTTGCCCCCCTTGGCTGTCGGGAATAATCTCCATCCGGCCCTCACTATGTATCGGAATAGTGGAGTTGTCGCCAATAAAGATGCAACCTGACTGTCGTTTCAGATCCAAAAAGAAGTCACGGGATGGAGTCATGTGCCTGGAAGCACCACTGTCAAGAATCCATTCGTTGGTATCCTTCGTGGTGAAGCCAACTGCCTCCTTGCTCGAAGACGATGAAGCGTCGGAGTCCATTATCTCTAAGTGCACAAATGCAGGAGTCTTAGCAGCTGAGGCTGATGAATCAGCACTCTTCCCTGTCCGCTTAGGACACTTCCTCCAATAGTGGCCTTTCTCGCCACAATCATTGCAGGATCTTTCGGCCTTCAACTTCTCTCTGTGCCTCTCGGTCCTTCTTCATCGACAGTAACTCCCCTTCCTCTGCTTCCGGCCGTGGAACCCCGACGATGATGAAATCAGCAAGGTCATATGACTCCAGCACAGACTCCATCATAACCTTCTAGATTCTGTAATTGTTCCCGTCCAACTGACGGTCCACTGGGAACGTGGGGAGAGTGGGGATCTTCACGTGCTTCTCAGCCATCTCTAGTAAATCTGCCATCGCGGGGATTAAACTGAAAAGGGTGGGTGGGTGGGAAAAAAAAATCTCTAAAACCTGCAAGTGGCTGTCCAGCACCTTAGCCCGCCTTCCTCTTGCAACTTCTCTTCCCGAACAGTCCAAGACAGTCCACCAATCAGCAACCTAACTATCCCCCTCTTGCTCAGAAAACTCCCAAGATCTATCACGAGCCTAGGGCTCTGATACCATGTCAAAATATGCAGCGGAAATGATAACCAAACTTGGGTTCACAAGAGCAAGTAGAGTTTAGAAAATAGACAGCACAAGAGACACAGAGAAATAGGCGTGTAAACTCTTCTCTATACACAAGATCCCACACAAAACTGAATGTATGAATGATGAGGAGCATGGGGCCTATTTATATGCCCCATGGATGCAGTCGGCCAGCGCTAGAGGCTCTCCACGACTGCATAAAGCAGTCGGCCAGCAGTAAGTGTCTCCACGACTGTAGGAAGCAGGTCGGCCAGCAACAGCACCTCCACGACTGCAGCATAGGCAGTCGGCCAGCCACCAGGAGCACATGAGGTGCAGTCGGCCAGCACCATGGGCTCCTGCCAACACGTGGCATCCATCCTCACCATGGAAAAATGGGGGAAAAATACGGGGAGTGAGGAAAAATGATAAAACACCTATACAGGGCGGGCACACCCACAACAGAGGCCCTGGTGTCTGATTAAGACAGGAGATGACTTCTAACATTACCTCCTTTTCCCCCTTCTGAAGGGGTCTTTCACCCCTCAGCCTTGCTCTGGTCCTTCTGGGGTCTAGAGGGATGATGTGGGGCACCCTAGGGTTTCTTTAAAGCCTCCAAAGTCCCTCCAAATGCTGGGCATTTGGTTTGGCATGTGGGACATTTGCTTTTTTAATTATCAGCCTGATTTCCAGTTACGGCTTAGTACTGTCTTCCCTAGTTTCCAGCTTGTCCATCCTCATATGGAAATGTCCCTCCAGGTGGCTATAACCCGTCATTGATGTGCACCTAGTGTGCAAACCCTAACCTACCTGCTGTTAGGATTCACTCAATCGCATCCTTCGAGAGGCCTCACAAAGGCTTGCTAAACTTTAACTCACCTATGCTACACTGTGCATGTCTTGGCACATGCATTTGATGACTGATGCTGGTGACATATATTGATGTGTCAATAGTGTCTACGATTCACAGCAGCAAACTCTCCATCTTTGTGCAAATGCTCTTACACACTGTCTGCTTCCAGCTGATTGCTGATGTCCCAGCTTGTTTGTAAGGTTAAAAGTCCATTCACAATTTTTGTGGAACAGACATCAATGCTGTAGTTCTACTCATGCTATAATACTCAATGAAATGCCATGTTGTTGGCTGTTCTAGATAAAATAAAAGGTGTAGTGTGTGAAAACTGGATGTACTGTTTCTATCTATGCATATATTGAGAAAACACTCTGATAGGGACCCTTGTGGGTGAGATTGGGTGCAGAAGAACAAAGGACTAAGTTTTTATGCCGCAAACCCTGAAGAAGGTGTTGAATCTTTGAGATCCCTGCTGAATGATGCAATAAATGTGGTGCCAGTAGAACAACGTTCAGAAACACCTGTTCGCCTCGGGGTAGTTTGATCTTTTATGCTGCTGTCCTGAGTGGGTAGTGTGCTTCTCTTGCATATGTGAAGTTTTTTTTTTCTCAAAATTGTGCTTGATGCAGGCTACGGCAGGATTACGTACTCTTCCTGGAGATTCAGCAAAAAATTTGTTAGCAGCAGTAATTCACTCTGGAGACTAGTAAATTTTACATTGTTTCTTCATCTTACATGCATACACCAAACAGAAAAAGTGGGATTGTGTTCTGAGAGTTTGACTTGTGAAAACAGGTCACGACTTTTCTAATGAAGAGCCCTTTTAAATTTGTACCGGATTGGGTCAGCATCTTGGATGGAACTCAAGAAGGTGCATTTGAATGGGTATGTGCTAGACTTGAGCTAGTGGAATTTTGTGGCAGATGTTCTCACATCATTCTATTGATTCAATATTGAAGGCATTTTTCATTTAGTTTAAGAATGTTCATGTCTATTTATTGTTGTGTTCATGATGCCATCAAGCTTTTTCATCGGGGCAGAGTGAAAGGCTACTAACCACTTTGTTAGGTCCATGAATTTTGTAAACTAGCTTTCACCGACATGCATGATCTTACATGACTTGGTAGTGCATGCCACATACCCTGCATATTCGTAGCTCTTGATGCTTTGGCATGGGTGCCATCTCTCTCCCAGCCTCAATTTGATGAGAATCTGATCTGGTCCATGGAATCTTGAGTTCATGTGACATATGAATCCCCAAGTATACAAGAATTTAAATAAATCATTTTTATTTTTTATTTTTGCAAAAACAAGACTTTTATTACGTAAAAAAGAACAAATACAAAATCATGGTGGAAAGCTGGAGATCCTCATCATAGAGTGTAAGAAAGCCCCAGTCAACCAGGGGTGCAGTGATGCCAAGAAAGTGCAGCAGGAGTCGGTGAGAAGAATATCTTGAGATCCCACTCTCTCATGAATGCTTGGGCTGATTTGGATGGTCCTTACATATGAGCCCAAGCGGCCATACGAGTATGGATGATATCTCCCCAAATGGTACAGATGCACTAGGTGCCATGAATCTGAATGTCCTCAATTGCCTCTGTGCATTTGGCTTTCCGGATCTCGGCTATGATTCTGGCGATAATCTCCCAAGCAGTGTCAAGCCTCCCCAAAGGTGGTGTGCAGTGTGACCGAGGAATATCGCGTAGTGTGCAATTTCGGGTGAGTCCTCTGTCAATCGTAATGGCAGTGTCATGTTCCCTGCCCTCAAAGAAATTTTGTGGTCCAGACTGAGAAAGCCAAGCAATAGAGCCCCCAGTAATGTCGATAGTGCCTCTCCTCAATTTGCCTATAAGCTGAGCTATAGAGCTCCAGATCCTTTGAGCAGCTTTGCAGCCCCAAATACAATGCCGTACTAACTCATGTTATATACTCATGGTAGTTCTGCGGGTTGACTACCATGAGTATATAACATGCACGTTATTAAAAGGTGAATTTGGGCATGTTCTTGGATTCATCTAGGTATATATATCTAGGGTCCACACCAAAGATAGCTCTCCATTGACTAACATAAAGTCCGCCACGTAAAAACAGCCAGAAGAAATGGGATATCTGGTTCCTCCTATAAGAGTGCACAGTCCGTTGTCACACCGGAATGCTCCTTGCTGATGGGGTTATGGGAGAGCTCTCTATGCCTAGATGGAGGCAGCAAGAGATGGTTCTCTCTTACAGAAGGGATGGGATGCACGGGAAGGTACTGCAAGAAGACACCCTACAACCAATCTTATCTATCAAAGCATCCATCCCTGTTCCCTACATATGGCCGTCCCCCGTCCCGTTCTTGTTCCCGTCCCCGTCCCCTGTTACCGTCCCCCGTCCCTTGTGACTATGGCATCAGTGAATAGTCCCCGTTCTTTTCCTATTGTCCTTATCCCTTGATCGGGATAGACCCTAGCCATTCTTCTTTGCAATTGCAGATAGGCATGCTTGACTTCATTTCTCTCTTCCTGCACCTTCTCATTGATGTTGTGCAGTTTTTCTATCAACAGCTCCTTTGTCTTTTTATGGTTGTCTTTTGCCCTTTTCGAAGCCATCTGAGCATCTCGCAATTGTGCTTTGAGGTGTTCATTCTCTTTCTCAAACCTTGCTTTTTCTTCTTTAACTTGGTCGTATATATGTGTTGTCCACGTCTTGGCCAAGTTGTTGAGGCTGGTCATTCCTGCTCTTAGGTGCACTTCTCAGAGTTGCTCTAGGATTGGATCCTCCTGTTGCTGGGGTTGCATTGCTGGTTCCATGACTGGGGCAGGATTGTAAGACACAGTGCCTTCTTGTGGTGCCATCATCTTCATTTTCAAGAATTCCCCTCCCATCTTGGCTTACTTAATCATACTGCCAAGCTAGGATATCTTCATACAATGTCTTACGACTAGCTGCAGTCCCTCTATTGGCTGAAGTAGCTTCTTTCCTTGTGCAATCTCAGCTTCTCTTTGCTTCTTCGAAGCTTCTTCCTTTCCTTTCACTTTCTATTGTGCTTTTGCCTTCTACGCTTGCTCTGTTGCTCTTCTTTCGGCCTTGGCGAAAATTGCTTTTCTTTCCTGGTCTTTTTTGAGCTCTACTAGAGTCAGTTGAAATCCAAGCTTCCCTTGGGTTGTGCTAGTATAACTCCCATAGCTAGACCTAAAGCAACTACATGGATATGAAGGACTACATCCCATCTTGGCTGTGTTAGAATAGGAGCATTAATGGCTGGGTTCTTCAAGATCTAGAATGCCTCATCATTTGGTCCCCATTGAAATTTGACATCATGTCTTGCAAGCTCATACATAGGAATGGCTGTTTTGGCAAAATCTTTAATAGATCTCCTATAAATGCTTACATAACCTACAAACAACCTCACCTAAGTGAGGTTAGTAGGTGATGACATTTTTTCTATAATTTTGACCTTGTTAGGTGTAGTGGAAATCTCCTTTTCTAAGATTATCTACCCTAACAACTCCCCTTTGTAGACACAGAACTCGCACTTAAAAGGATTAAGTGATATTCTCTTCTCCTATTTGCATCCCTCAAAGATGTTTGGCAAACATACCTCTTTTTCCATTGTTCTTGTTTCTTCTTGTCTAGACTTTTGTGCTCTTGTCAAAACTCGAACTTCCACCTCCGGAATTTCCTCGAGAACTAAGCAAACTTTAGGGTCTTTTGCACTGGTTGCAAGCTTCTTGGGTCAATTTACACAAAGTGGCCTTCCTCGCCACATGTGAAGCAAAACAGACTTCCCCATGCATGTCCTCTTTCTTCCTCAGTAGCTTGGAATGCCTCACCCTTCCAGGAGGAGCCCACTCGCTCGTCGCCTAGACTCTACTCCGTCGGTGCATTACTACGTTGTCGGGATAGTTCTTTGATCCTTTCCACAAACTCCCTGACACAAAGTGACCCTTGCTTGATCCTTCCCAGCTTCCTGAGCACACCTTCTCGATACAGGAGAGGCAAGTTATAAGTACCTCCAAGATGAGTGTCAGCGGGGTCATGCAAGTCCACCTCCCGGGTCCCATTGTAGACGCGTGAGAGGTCGGCACTCCCATATCCATAGTCGCCAAAATCTCTACCTGGCCACCTTGGCAGGTGATGGGTCTATGTGCCACTCCCGTGCCTGAAAACCAATCACCCTCACCCTTTGCAAGGTGCAACCATTGAAATCCTCTAAGGGAAGCCCGGATTGCTCTAATCTGCCATGGAATCCAATAGAAAAAGTGAGCAGACCACTGCCCTCATTTGTACCATGGACAACCATGAGAATATCATGTTTGGTAAACACACCTAGCCACATTGGGGGAGTCGTGTCTGGGATAGGAGTCAGCCATTCCTGAGGGATAGCTGAGTCGATGTCAATGCTGAGCTTGTCTCTACCTTGAACTCTTGATAGGTCTCTCTCCTGCATCTTTGGGGGCAACTGCTTGTGTGCTATCCAATCTCCAAGGGACCTAGCTGGTCCTATGCTCAAAGCACGCCATGAAACATGAGGTCGGGCCCCCAACATGTGGCCACTGGGTAAACGAATCAGGGGGTTCCAGACTAGTGGTTGCCGCATCTGCTCCTCTGAGGCTGTCGAAGCTATCTGCCTAAGGGCCGGCTTGAGGTGATCCCAAGCTCAGAGTACGCTGGTTGCAAATCTGTCCTCAAAAGTTGGACTAGAACCGCGGGCTTGCATCTCTGTGAAGATCCATCTGGTGCTCTACAGCCAAGGGCCCCCTAGACTCGGGGTGCGGGCTGAAATCCGGGCCAAGAGGAAATCCTTCCAAGGCTCACCACTAGGAAGGAGTCCTCTAATGATCAATTTGCCCATCAAGGCACGGCTTTGAATAGCCAGGTCAATGATGCCTAGCCCCTCTCGATGACGTGGTTGAATAATCACTCTCCATGCCACCTTGGCCCTGGTGGGCCTTCCGTCTCGCTGCCAGCCCATAAGAAGTTCCAGATCAATTGCTGAATTTGGCCAATACATGCTCGAGAGAAGGCCCAGCACGAAGTGATGTACCACATGGTGGCAAGAAGAACTTGGTTTGCCACTACCACTCTACCTGCCAGGGAGAGTCTTGCAAAACTCCAGTATAAAAGCTTCTTTCGAATACTCAAAAGAAGAGTGGCGAGCTGTTGCTCGGAGAGATATCAATGCCCACTTGGCATCCAAGGTAGCGAACTAGAGTGCCTCTTGGGATCCACTGGAAAGCCTCGATTGGCCACCAAGTCGGGGCGGGTGTAGAGCCTACCCAAAAACCACACGACTTGTGCCAATTGATATGTGCTCCTGATGCGTGGCAAAAACCTCAATCGCCTCCGAGAATTTCTGGAGATTCCCCTCATCTCCTAAAAGGAAGGTTGCTGTGTCATTTGCAAACTTTGAATCAAGCAGCTCCTCCTACGTGCGGGGCCCGCCGCGGGGGGGGGGGGGGGGATGCAATCCTTGGAGCCCGGTCTCCTGGGCTGACATAAAACCACTCATGGCCTCGGCGACGAATAGGAATAGGTAAGGTGCCAAAGGAGAGCCCTAGCGTACCGAGCAGGATAGGGGGAATCTGTCACCACGGGCTCCTTGAATGAGGACCTGGCTGTGCGAGGTTGAGTAAAGTCCTAAAACCCCACGAATCCACTCCATGGGGAATCCCATCCGGCACATCGTGCCCTTCAGAAACCTCCAATCCACTCTATCATAGGCTTTCTCAAAGTCTAGGAGAAGCACAATGAGGTCCTGCTGCCGCAATTGGGCCGAAGCTATCGCCTCCTCCCAGAAGGTAAAGATGTTGTCCAGAATGCTCTGATCTTGAACAAAGCCAATCTGAGTGGCATGAATCAAGTCCGGGAGAAAAGGCTGAAGTCTCTTGCTGATGGCCTTGGCCAAGATCTTATCGGCGGTCCCTAGAAGAGTGATGGGTCTCCACTGTCGGATCTCCAATCTGTCACCACCCTTGTTGGGAATCAAATGAATCAAGCCCTCTGAGTCTTGAGAGCCTCTCTGGCATGGCACCGGTGAGCATAATCTCATCGAAGGAAGCTCGAAGGCCGCCTTCCATGAGGTCCTAGTGACGAGGAGAGAGAGAAACTGGAAGCCCGTTCCCTCTCGGGCATTTGCCCCTGGGAAGTGCAGTGAGTGCCTTTGCCAACTCCTCAGCAGTGAACGGTGTCAATAAGAAGGATCGAAAAGAGGGGGGAACCACCTCTCTCATGTGCCGCCAGACCCTCTTGTGCGCGTCCATCACTTGTGGAGATAATGGGGCACCAGTGAGAAGAGATCGGAAAAAGTCCCTGGCGATGGGTCTCACATGGGGGAGATCAAAAACAATAGCTCCATCGTGGCCACAACACTTGCGAATGCAGTCTCTCCTCCTATGGGGATTGGCTATCTCAAAGAAATCCCCTGTGACGCTGTCAGCGGCCCGAGTCCAGAATGAAGCTCTGGCATGATACCTCTACTCCACCCTCCTCTCCTCAATGGATCTAATCTCCGTGCGGGTGGCAACTAGTTGACTCTCAATCCACTGGCTATCTGGGGATCTCTCCTGAAGCTGCTGTAAAGAGGCAAGACCCCTCCTCAGACTCCTCTCTTGCTCGTGGAATCCCTCCAACCTGCTCTGGGCTGCCTCCTGCAAGAAACTTTGATCTCTCCTAGGCCCACATCCAATGTGCACGCAGCAGAGATTGAGAAAAGTCCAGTCGTGCCCATACGTGCTCTATATCCTGCTGTAGATCTTGGGGTCTTGAATGAGACTGTTCGGAATCCTAGAGCTGGCATGCTTGTAATGCCTCCAGGGGTTCTCTAAGGACAAAATAACCGGGGCGTGATATGAAAAAGTAGTGCCTGCCAAGATATCGACCATGCCCCCGCGGTTGCAAGCCCACTCATCAACATAAACCTGTCAAGTCTAGAGAGGTTAGGGCCGGTGCTCCATCCTCCTCCTATCCGATCGTGAGAAACGAAGGCTCCCAGGATTGCACCCAAATTGTGGAAGATGCCAAGGGTCCTGCCCCCTGAGTACCAGTATCATCTCCTCCCAGGTAGAATACTCTGCTTCTGAGACTGTGGCCGTGCCACCTCTAAGTCTGTCCTCTCGTGCACCAAAAGTCGGCCTGGGGGAGGGCCTGCCGGACTGTGCTCCAAAGATGGCTCTACTTGCAGTGGCATTCGGAGCATAAACATTGAGGAAGCCAACACTATCCTCTCCAATCAAGATGGTAACCCATTGTGCACGCCTCGACACTTTAACTCATGAGCCAGTCCCTGTCGGCAAAAACTGCTCACTGATAGAAAGACACACTTCTCCCTGCGTCCCTCAAGGGCCATTGTCGGCAAAAACTGCTCACTGACATAAAGACACACTCCTCCCTGCGTCGCTGAAGGTTCGAAGGATGGAGACCAGAAAGTGTGACTCTTGCTTGGTAAAATCTTCTCGCATTGGCGGGTGTGCCCCTCAGGAAGGACACCTCGTCTCTGAAAGCACTGAGGTCCCCCTAAACAGTGAATGTTCCATGAGACTATTCGCATATCAATCTCTGTGTGAGGCGGCACTAGTGGAACTGCCCTCCACTTGAAGAGTCTTGGGCGAGGGTTTAGACGGGGAATAATCCCAATCCATCCTAGGACGAAGGTGTGCCAAGTGGGCATGGATCCTGTCCTCCCTGTGGCGCGACTCTGTCCGAGGGCGATCATATGCATACTTTGGACTCCATCGGTCATAATGGAGGTATCTGTAAGAAGGGGGAAGAGGTACTGCGGGGGCAGAAGTATGCATGAACACAAAGATCAACACCTCCAGGCTGGAGGCCACCATCTCCCCATCCTAGTCTTTGTGGGCGGAGTCTCCAAGCTCCATCCTAGCCAAAGGCCATAGATGAGTGAGTACATCGGTGATGTGAAGATCGTGAACATCCTCAACTGCCTGTCCCTGGATGGCGGTAGTCACCAGCTCTCAGTTCCACTCCATTCCCGGGGCTGCACTCAAGGGGAAGGAGAAGATCATCGCGCCATTATCCAGCGTAGAGGGTCTGGAGTGGTGGAAAACCACACATACCCGAATAGGGGCTACTGTCTCCTCAAATATATCTGTCCCTTTTGTTGGCAGACATTGGAAGAAACTATAATCCACAGGCTGCTCCAAGATCCCGGGGGGCCCACTTGGGGACTCTGGCGGGAGAGCCCTCACCAGGGAGGCGGCAATGGCCATCTCCACCGGTTCTAAGCAATGGTGAATCAAGCGGCGAACGGAACTCACCAGCTGCCTCCGCTCTGGGTCGGGGGTGTTGGGGGGCAACGGGAGACTGGAGTGCTCTGGAGAGGTGGAGAGGGGGGGGGAGGGACGGGCTCGGATGAGGAGGACGGGGCAGAGGGAACTGCTGTGGGTAAAGTTGGTGGCGAGGATGGAGGAGAGGGGGGGCAGAGACGCCGTAGAGGGGCGCGTGTGTGAAAATATACCCAAAGGGTATTTTATCCAGCCCAAAAGGGCTATTTTGACATTTTATTTTAGCTCCGACAGCCACATCTGACCGACCAGCACCCACTCAGCCTATATATATGAAGCGCATCATTATTCAGCTTCAACACTATCACAAGAACATCTTCTGCTGGCCGCCTACATCAGGGCTACCATCAGCGTTTACATGTTCTGCTGGCCGCCTACATCAGGGCTGTCTTTAAGCGTTTTACATCAGCAGACATCTGCGTTCTTCATCAGCAGACATCAGCATTTTACATCAGCAGACATATGCGTTCTTCATCAGCAGACATCAGCGTTTTTCATCGGCAGACATCGGCGTTAGACATTAGCACTTGATCTGCGTTTTACATTTGCTGTCACGTGCATCCCGCACTTGGATGCCACGTAGACATTTCTGTACAGAAGGTGCAGGACCTGGGATGGTGAACTGGTCCCATGTGAGCCCAGTCCGGGACGAGTCAGCCAGGGATCCATCTCAGTCGTCCGAGGTCAGGTGTGCATTGTCCTGCACATGAGTCCAAGGTCAGGTGTGCACTGTCCTGCACATGAAGCAGTGCCAGTCCGCGCTGTGAGTCTCCCTCTGGAATGATGTCAGATGTGCTGAGTATCTGGTTTGCAACTGGATGCCAGGCCTCTGTAGGCATGTAGGTTGCATGTAGAGATGGGGCCAGCCCATAGGGCTACCCCAGTGTAAGTATTTGCATTTGCACTTGTAGAATGGGCATGGGGGAGGTATAGAACCATCCCCAAGGGGCCAGGAGGGCCCACATTGTGCCCACCAGCCATGGCTTGGGCTGGAAGGGTTGTCGGCCAGTCTTAGGACCTTGGGACAGCCAGCCGGCTGGGCAACAAGGTCTAGAATGGCTGTCAGCCAAGTGTGGGACAGCCCACACAGACTGCCCAGCAGTACAGTACCCTTGCGCAGGGCTGTCCAGCAGTCAGGGGACTCTTCTTGGTTCCTGTGCATGGTGCCCAGCAGCCTGGATGCTGCCCCAGAAGGCTGCGCAGGCTGGACAGCAGTGTGAACACATGCGCAGGCTGGACAGAAGGTAGGCATAGTGTGAAAGCATTAGTTATAAGTGTGCAAGCACTTTATTAATAAAATTCAGTCGTGGAGCTCCCTGAAGCCAGCCGACTGGATGATATGAGAAGTATAAAAGCCCAGCCAAGAATTCATTGTAGTCATCTCATAATTCACCAAGTGCTCCAAGCAAACAAGGGCCAGGACAGCCAAGAACTTGCTAAAGCAAAGGGGTGAAGGACTGAAGGTCAAGGGCAGGTTTTCCAGCCAAGAAAAGGTCAAGTACTTTGTATTTGTTTTCAGATTTACATCATTCTAATAAAGCAAATACACCATCCGTGGTGGGGGCCCTACAGAGGGTAATTGGGACCCAATACTGTGTCCTCTCCATCTCCCCCTTCTCTCTCTATTTTCTGCACATCGTCTTTCAGTTTTGTGCGTTAATTCCGTCGCGAAAAGAGTGCTGATTTCTGAGTTTTGAAGTACCGATCCTTCTCCGAAGCTTCCGCATATTACAGTGGTATCAGAGCTCACTTCAAGGACATAGATTCAGCAAAGAAAACCAGAATTTTTTTTCGCTCGTGTGGTTGGTTTTTAGACGCCGGTGGACTACCCCTTTCGGAGTGACTCCTTTCCCTCGAAGGACGGTTGGTTTTTAGCCTCCGGAAGCCTCCGGAAGTCTCCCACGCAGATAGTGGATGGTCAGATTGCGTTCCGGAAAGGAATTGCATTTTCCCGCTATGGCGAACTTTGGTGACGAGAGAGAACCAGAACCATGGGACCAGAGTGCACCAGGCAGCCCAGCGAGGGCACCCGGCTTGAGTGTCACAGACATGTTCCAGCAGATGATGCGAGCAATCGCAGACCAGACAACCAAGTTGGATGAGCAGAAGGCGCGGATTTTGGCTCTGGAGGAGCGTTCTCGCTCTTCGGCGTCGCGTTTTCCATCTCCTCCTCCCTCTCCTTCCGTATCCCAGATACCAGATCCTCGTCACAGGGACCCTCTCGCGGGGTCACAGCTGCAGCCAAGCTCCTTGCTTGAGATGCAGATGCGTGCATTGGAGATTCGACAACGAGAAGATGACGCCATGTGACGAGTGGAACACGAGCGTTACCTCAGAGCTTTGGACGCCAGATTGACACCGGCGGCGCCCTCGAATCATTTTCCCGAGAAAATGAATTTCAGTAAGTATAATGGTAAACTCGATCCCACTACTCTGTATTCATGGTTACATCAATTTGAAGCTTACTTTGCCGCAGTTAGGAAAACAGATATTGACAAAGTGATCTTAGCCAGTTGGTATTTGGAAGGTGAGGCCATTCCTTGGTGGACTCAGTGGGCTCATGCCCACACCAGATCAGGTATGGCAGCTTATGGGTGGGACGAGTTCGTCCGTGACCTTAAGCAGCGGTTTTTACCGCCCCACTACCTTGAGCGACTCGAAGACGAGTTCAGGGGTGCGCGTCAGAATGCAAAACCAGTCCTTCAGTTTGCCAATAGAATTTCGACCTTGTGTCTACAATTAGGCTTATCTGATGCGGACAAGAAAGGGCAGTTTTTGTATGGCCTGGACACGCAAATCCAATGGGAGGTGCGTATGTTTAGGCCAGCCACCTTTGAGGACGCACTCTCGCTTGCGCAGAGTGCAGAAATGAAACACAATGGTGGCAAGCCCAAGACTTCCCAGCCGGCTTCTCCCAAGGCTAACACCTCGGGGGGCAAAAGCCAGAACCAGACGGGGTCTTCCCCAGGACAGAGCCCGGGAGCCTCTGGCTCCAAGAACTCGAACAATGCGTCTAAGCTTACTCCAGACCAGAAAGCGGAGGCAGGCAAGACAGGTGGCAAGTTGAGTGCTGAGGAGCTTGCTCAGTACAGGAAGGAGGGTAGATGTTACTTTTGTCACACAAAAGGACATACTTCTCGGGATTGTCCGAAGAAGCCTCCAAAGGCCGCCGCCGCCTCCACAGCTTCCGTGGTGAGCACAGCTCCCACACAGACCCCAGTGGCTACCCCTAGTTCTTCAACCCCCGGTGCTTCAGTCGGAGCAATTATTAGCCGGGAGCTCGAAGATAAGCAGAAGGGCACCCATGACCAGGAGTATGAGCGCAACGAATTGCTCAAGTCCTTTGGCTACATAGGTGGCCAGAGAGTCGTTGTCTTGTTTGACAGCGGCAGCACGGAGGATGTGATCACGGAAGAGGCCGCTAGGCGTGCCCGTTTCGAGCTGACTCCGGTGGACAAACAAGTTGAGGGTTTTAGCACAGGTATGACAACGAGCGTCAAGTATGAAGCTCTAGGTGCTAAGTTAGTCATTCAGGGCATAGAGTTGGTGCGTGACTTTATGGTTGCCCCTCTTGTAGGAGCTGACATAATTTTGGGTATCCAGTGGTTTCACAAGTTTCTTCCTGATGTCAAGTGGGACAAGCACACGTTCCAGATTGATCGGAATGTGTCAAACACCCCGGTGACCATTAAGTGTGAGCCAGGTATTCCAAACTTTCCGCTCATAAGCCACTTGCAGGCTAAGCGAGCAGTCAGGAAAGGCGCACAGTGTGCGATGATTTACATCCAGACAGCCCAGACGGTGGCCAGTGCTTCCGAGAAGTACTCGGTTCTCCATGAAAAGTTCCAGAAGATTTTTCTTCGGGACAGTCTCCCTCCCCAGCTTCCCCCGTCCAGACCGGAGGATCACAAGATTGACCTCCTCCCAGGCTCGGAACCCCCGAGCAAGTTTCCGTATCGCCTTTCTAAGGCAATGGAATCGGAGTTGGACCGCCAACTCCAAGAATTGTTGCAAGCTGGCTTCATCCGCCCCAGCGTGTCGCCATTTGCAGCACCGATCTTATTTGTCAAGAAGAAAGATGGGTCTTCTCGGTTGTGTGTCGATTATCGTGCACTCAACAAGCTGACTATCAAGAGCAGATTCCCGATGCCTCGAATTGACTATATTCTCGAGAGGCTGAATGGAGCTAAGGTGTTCTCTAAATTGGATTTAAAGAGTGGGTACCACCAGGTTCGGATTGTTGAGGGGGACATCCCCAAGACAGCTTTCCGTACAGAACGGGCCCACTATGAATTTGTGGTCACGCCATTTGGTTTGACGAACGCCCCAGCTACATTTAACCGCATGATGATGCGTATTTTCCGGGAGTTGATTGGAGTGTGTGTGTTCATATTTCTGGACGACATACTCATATTTTCAGCTACAGTTGAGCAGCATGACATTGATGTGGAGAAAGTCCTTAAGTTGCTGGAAAGCAACGAGCTCTATGTCAATGAAAAGAAGTCAGAATTTTATCTGTTCTAGGTACATTACTTGGGATATATAATCAGTGCCGAAGGCATTCGACTTGATCCGGCTAAAGTGGCCGAGATTGTTAACTGGGAAGTACCTCAGACTGCTTATGACATTAGATCATTTGTGGGTATATGCCAGGCATATTCCACCCACATTGACAAGTTTTCTGATCTCTCGGCAGACCTCACCGATCTGCTAAAGGGAGTGAAAACAAGGAGGTAAAAGATTCGAATGACTCCACGAGCGTTGGAGGCATTCCAGAACCTCAAGGTGGCTTTGTCAGAAGCGCCTTGTTTAGCCCTTGCCTCGTGGGACGAACCATTTCAGGTGATCACCGATGCGAGTAACATCGCAATTGGAGGTGTATTGCAACAGAATGGTCATCCAGTAGCTTACATGTCTCGTAAGTTACTGCCCGCCGAAAAGAACTACTCAGTCTACGATCGTGAACTCCTAGCAGTTATACAGGCCTTGAAACATTGGAAACATTTCCTGTATGGCCGTGACTTCGAGGTTCGCACTGACCATCAGGCATTGTGCTGGATTCAGACGATGCCAAGTGCACAGTGGAGTGATCGACAACACCGCTGGAGTCAGATATTCCAGCAGTTCGGTGGTATGATTGAGTACCTTCCAGGAAAGGCCAATCCAGTGGCCGATGCTTAGAGCAGGAAGGGACAAGTATCTGCGATTCAGACCACTAGACTTGACCTTGTTGGTACTGGATTAGAAGACATGAAGCACACGGTTTTCTTTGCTGAATCTATGTCCTTGAAGTGAGCTCTGATACCACTGTAATATGCGGAAGCTTCGGAGAAGGATCGATACTTCAAAACTCAGAAATCAGCACTCTTTTCGCGACGGAATTAACGCACAAAACTGAAAGACGATGTGCAGAAAATAGAGAGAGAAGGGGGAGATGGAGAGGACACAGTATTGGGTCCCAATTACCCTCTGTAGGGCCCCCACCATGGATGGTGTATTTGCTTTATTAGAATGATGTAAATCTGAAAACAAATACAAGGTACTTGACCTTTTCTTGGCTGGAAAACCTGCTCTTGACCTTCAGTCCTTCACCCCTTTGCTTTAGCAAGTTCTTGGCTGTCCTGGCCCTTGTTTGCTTGGAGCACTTGGTGAATTATGAGATGACTACAATGAATTCTTGGCTGGGCTTTTATACTTCTCATATCATCCAGTCGGCTGGCTTCAGGGAGCTCCATGACTGAATTTTATTAATAAAGTGCTTGCACACTTATAACTAATGCTTTCACACTATGCCTACCTTCTGTCCAGCCTGCGCATGTGTTCACACTGCTGTCCAGCCTGCGCAGCCTTCTGGGGCAGCATCCAGGCTGCTGGGCACCATGCACAGGAACCAAGAAGAGTCCCCTGACTGCTGGACAGCCCTGCGCAAGGGTACTGTACTGCTGGGCAGTCTGTGTGGGCTGTCCCACACTTGGTTGACAGCCATTCTAGACCTTGTTGCCCAGCCGGCTGGCTGTCCCAAGGTCCTAAGACTGGCCGACAACCCTTCCAGCCCAAGCCATGGCTGGTGGGCACAATGTGGGCCCTCCTGGCCCCTTGGGGATGGTTCTATACCTCCCCCATGCCCATTCTACAAGTGCAAATGCAAATACTTACACTGGGGTAGCCCTATGGGCTGGCCCCATCTCTACATGCAACCTACATGCCTACAGAGGCCTGGCATCCAGTTGCAAACCAGATACTCAGCACATCTGACATCATTCCATAGGGAGACTCACAGCGCGGACTGGCACTGCTTCATGTGCAGGACAGTGCACACCTGACCTTGGATTCATGTGCAGGACAATGCACACCTGACCTCGGACGACTGAGATGGATCCCTGGCTGACTCGTCCCGGACTGGGCTCACATGGGACCAGTTCACCATCCTAGGTCCTGCACCTTCTGTACAGAAATGTCTACGTGGCATCCAAGTGCGGGATGCACGTGACATTTGCAGACATCAGCGCTTACAGCACTTCCTCAGCTTTATCACGGGACAGCAGCCCTCTCTACTTCTTTGGAGTCTCACTCTAAGCTCCTGTACTAGACTTCATCATATATATATATATATATATACTCATTGCATTTTGTGTGATTTGCTTTGATCTCTCATATATTTGGTCCTTTGATTTCTTTTGCCCTCACATGGTATTAGAGCTATCGTGAGCAAAAGGATTGAAGACCTTGAGAGCACACAGCATGGATCGTCTACCCACGATTCCAAAGGACCAGCCTTTTTTTCCAGACTTTGATTCTCCTTATTCTGATATAGATCACATGGAGGATGGGACGACTTATTCACTGGAGAGCCCTGTTCGAGGTCTTTCATTAGGAGACGACCAACCCATTTTTACCTACTCACCCTCTACACCCTTGGCATCTCGTCTTTCTTCTCAGAGCTCATCAGGCGTCACTTCAAGAGGAGGACACATGCCTACAACTAGTGTGCCAATATTGGACCCAGGTATTTAGCCTCATCTGGAGAGCCCTGCCACTCATTCTAGCCGACTACTTGGACTTCAGTATGGGATCTTTTCTCAGGAAGGATAGGTACCTCCTCGGTTGTTCGGAGATCCATCATCATCAACCCTGTCGGTGATCGCGTCAGGTTCGTATGTGCCTTTTAGTACTTATGTTCCTAACTCTACGTGGGTATCTCCTTCTGTAGCACAGGTTCAACATATGGTACCATCAACTACCCTCGATCCCTGGCATTATGTGAACCCAAATAGAGGAGGGTCTACGAGTACAATTCACTCTCAGACTTCTAGTGTTCAAGGAGGTAACATTGTTTTCTCTTTTGGTTCACCTTCTGTTCCCGCTCCTAATGTGTTTTGGAATATTGCTCAACTTCAAGCACAAAACCCTCCCACCCAACCCATGTCTTTTCCTGCTAGTGTTGGTGTGTAGTCATCACCGACGACTGCACACCCTTTGGGTCCTGCGTATGGGTTTTACCCATCACAGGTATCTATCAGCACTATGCCCTCAGGCAATGCGATGCCACCGAGCATCCCAAGGTATCAGGTGGTTTACCAACCCATCTCTGGTACTAATGCCTTTCCTACTTATGTGCCCACTCGAGGATTTGTGCCTCAGTGAGGTGTTCCAACTATGCCGAGTGCCCAACCTTATATTCCATCTTATGGAGTACCTTTGCCAGGTCCTACACCTATGCCTGGTACTAGTGGATTTTTTGTTTTTCCTCCTCAACCTGTACACTCCAGATATGGGTACCAGCCATCTTGGACTCCCCCACCTTCTTTCTTTCATGTTTCTATGTACAAGAATGCTTTCACAGAAAAGACTCGTTTTAATGGGTCTAATTATACCACTTGGGCTAATCTCATGGAACAGGTTTTTACTTCCCAAGGTTCTTGGAACGTAGTAAAGGGATTTGAACCAAAACCCCACCCCTCCCTAGCACCTCCTGAAATCATCCGCTATTGGGAAGCTAGAAATGCCACTGCTATAGTAGAGCTCATGCAAGGCCTTCTGCTGGAGTTTCATTCGCAACTCCAACAGTTCCCCTATGTCTTTGACAGATGGGCACACCTTGCAGAGAGAGATGCCGCATGTGATCGCACGTGTCGCATTGATCTCGAGCATCAAATTCAAATTTTCTCTATCAAAGAGGGGGATGACCTGACTGTCAAGGTTATTGAATATCGGCGCCTTAATGCGGAGTATGCCACCACTGGCTCCGCCAAGTCGCAGGAAGACTAGGTTATCACTTTACTGAACAAGTTGCCACCTAGTTTCTTTACTTTTGTCACACAGACCATTAGTTTAGAACCTATGCCTAACCTATATGAGTGTGAGTGCCAACTCTTGCGCTTCGCTCGGTTGCATGACCAATTTCATCCCAAGAAGTCATCGTCTTCATCCTCTACTCAAGAGGGGGCCCTTGTGTCCAATACCACCTCTACTCAAAAAGGATAGCAAGGGAAGGGAAACAACAACTCAGGTAATCAAGGCAAACCTCCAGGCAACAATACTGATCCCAAAAACCTTGCCTCAACACCCATTCCTCACAAGCAAAATATTCCCAAAAAGAATAGATACTGTACTCATTGTCAAATGTTTGGACATATTGATGATGAGTGTGTCTTTAAAGTAGAGGCAACACCTCCAACACCACTAACTCGAACCGCCCAAACAACCAAGGTGGTAGCAATGCTCCAAATTGGAGATCAAGAGGGGGTAATAATCCAGCACCTACTTTGCAAGGTTCCCTGCCAAGGAACCAGCAACAAGGCAATGGTACGACTTGGTCGAGATCCTCTCAGTGGCGATCCACTGGTCAGGTTGCTCAAGGCCCCCCTTCCCAGTCAGTTTCTTTTAGCACCCCAGAAGAGATGTCTGATTGGTGTTCCCTTACGCCTCATCCCGGCCCCTCGACCAATGTCACTAAGGTCACATTTGAGGTTGACTCTGGCCTTTTCTCCGGTTGGAAGAAGAAACAAAGACCTAGACGAGGCCATCCGCGTGTGAAAGCCTCTGCCTTCATTCAGATCTGTCAGCTACCTGACAATCCTCCTGTGCCCATCATTGAGGCTCACCCAACTCTTTCCTGTGGTCATCCGGTCACTTGGGTAGTTGATAGTGGAGCTACACACCATATGGCACGCAATGCTGACATTTTCATCTCTCAGCGTCCTGCCAAGGGTGAAGTTCAATGTGGCAACAACACAATGATGCCCATCAAATCTGTTGGCACTGTCTTATTTGACACTAACACAGGCTCCAACCAGGCTACCTTGGACAATGTCTATCCTGTCCCTAACTTGGGCCTCAACTTACTTTCTGTAAACTTACTTTCTGTATCCCAGCTGATCCAACTTGATCGTGAAGTTACTTCAACAAACGAGTTGTCGAGGTAATTGATGAGACTACTGGTCTTGTTGTTGCCAGAGGTCAAGCTCAAAAGGATGGCTTATAAGTTATACCGGATGTCTACTTTTTTATCTGAGGAGTCCTCCGAGCGGTCTGAATTTCATCGGGTTCGTGCCTATGTTACCCAAGCTCCCTTGGACACTGAACAACTATGGCACTATCGCTATGGTCACCTTCCTTATGACACGCTCTATGAGTTGTCTAGAGACCAGTTGGTTGCAGGCATACCCTGCCTCAAACTGACAAAAGATGTTTGCCAGCCATGTTAAATGAGTAAGCAACATCGTACTCCATTCCCACATCATGCTACTCATTGTGCTCAGGGAATACTCAAGTTGATTCATTTCAACTTGAGTGGGCAATCCCCAACTCCCTCCTTGAATGGGTCTCTCTACTACATGCTAATTGTAGATGACTATTTGAGATACATGTGGGTGTACTTCCTAAAGCATAAATCAGATGCCTTCCAATACTTTTCCACGTGGGTTTGGTTAGTCACTAACCAAATGGGCATCTCAATTGGGATTGCTCGCAGTGACAATGGTGGTGAGTTTATCTCCCATCAATTTACCGAGTTTTTGCAAGAGCACGGCATTCAACACCAACTCACCTCCACCAACTCCCCTGCACAAAATGGAGTGGTCGAGCGCAAAAACCGCACCGTTATGGACATGGCACGCTCCATGCTCTTTGCAGCAGAGCTGCCTAAACGTCTTTGGTCAGAATCGATCAACACTTCTGGGTACCTTCTGAATCGTTGCCCCATGATTACAATCCCTCACAGGATCTCGTTTGAGGCATTTTATGGTGAAAAACTGAATGTTTTCCATCTTCGTGTATTTGGGTGTGGTGTGTATACACACTCCAAATGACACAAGGGGCAAGCTTGAGCCAAGGAGTGAATTGCTCATTTTTGTGGGTTACTCTTCTGAATCAAAGGCCTACAAAGTTTTTGATCCTAGATCAAACAAAGTCTTGTTCGTCGAGACATTGTCTTTGATGAGCGGGATTTACTTCGTCTTCCGCTGTCCATAACACCCCAACAAGAACCTCCGACTGTGCCACATGAACCCAATCAGTCCACTATTCCTCCGCCTCTTGAGGAGCCTTCCTCCTCTCGACAGCCACCCAGGTGGCAGGGACCCTTTACCCCGTTGGTACCAACAGACCATGCGTGACTCTGACATGCTTCCTCACGATACTCCCTTGGATGGTCCTCGTCGGTCCACCAGGCTCAGTCCTCATGCCTCCTTTGCCTCTGTCTTTTCCGCAGACTATGTGGTGCATGATGAGCCAACATTGTGGAAAGATGCTATCAAACTTCCATCCTGGAAACAGGCTATGGAACTAGAACTCGAAAGCATTGACTGTAATGGCATGTGGTCCCTTGTGGATCGCCCTCGTCATAAGAAGGCCATTGGAACCAAATGGATCTTTCGCGCCAAATTTAAAGCCGATGGTGCCTTGGACAAATACAATCCTGGCTTGTTGTGCAAGGCTTTCGCCCCAGAAAGAAGGCATTGATTTCGACGAGACCTTTGCACCCACTGCTCCAATGACAACAATCCGTCTTTTACTCAATTTGGTTGCTCACCACAAATGGCCAGTCTATCAGATGGATGTTAAGAGTGCTTTTTTAAATGGCATTCTTGAAGAGGTCTACGTTGACCAACCTCCGGGCTTCCCGCTCCCCGGGTTTGAGGACAAAGTCTTTCGCTTGCATAAAGCTCTTTATGGGCTTAACCACCAACCACACACCCCCCCCCCTCCCTGAGCGTGGTATCATCTCATCGACAAATTTTTTTGTAGCCAAGGTTTTCAACCCTCTCATTGTGACCCCAATATCTATATTCACACTGATCAGGGGATGGTTTGCTACCTAGTGCTGTATGTCGATGACCTCATTATTTCTGGTTCATATCAAGCCAAAATGGCTGATATCATGGCAGAGCTGAGACGAACTTTTGAGATGATTGATCTCGGTCTTCTCTCATATTTCCTTGGCATGGAGGTGGTCCAACATCATGATGGTATTTTTGTGTCCCAACAAAAGCATTGTCTTCAACTCATTACTTCCTACTTTCCTGATGGTGCTATCCTTGTGGCTACTCCATTGGATCCCACCATCAAACTTTTAAAGGAAGTGGACTCACCTCCACATGAAGAGCAAGCCTACCGCAAGTGGTTGGGAAACTTATCTGGCTCACAAATTCTCGTCTTGATATCTCCTATTGCACATCCATTTTAAGTCAGTATTTCAATGCTCCTAAGGGGCCACATTGGAGTTCAGCAAAGAGGGTTGTTCGCTATCTAGCAGGTACCTATTTGTATGGACTTCACTACAGTCGTGGGATCACCCTGCGTGGTTACACGGACTCCGATTGGGCCGATGATTTCAATTCCCGGCGTTCTCATGGTGGTTATTTGTGCTCCCTCGGATCTGCCCCTTTCTCTTTTTTTTTTTTTCCGAGAAAAGATCCTTTCATTAGTTATATAAAACGCCCGAAGGCCTACAAAAGATCTCTCCTGCTCCTAAGAGAGAGAAGAGCAGTGAATACATCATGGCAGCCCGGGAGACTCTCCCTAGGTGCTGCAAAATACAAGCATCAGTATAAAGAACTGAGCGGCTAAATCATACAATAGGGGGGGGGAAGAGCCAAACAGGTGGCCTGTAGTGCCAACGGGGGGATCCCGTGTGTAAGGTGTAGAACGGCCCACAGCGCCAAGTGGTGTGAAAGGCCTGGCGCCGTAAGATCGCCTCATCCGAGTCTCCCCGGATGCGGTCGTACTGTCCTCGCAGGGTGTGGATCAACTCCTGCCAAATCCCACGAACAGTCTCTGCTGGTGGCTCCAATCTCCCCTCAAAGGCCGTAAAGCACCGGGCCCTCCAGGTGAACCAGATGGTGAGGCTGCTGAGGAGCTCCCATCGTAAATCCCTCTCCTGTGTCCAGCTGGCGGACGAGAAATCCGGTGCCGGAACCAGGCGAGGCTGGCCCCTAATAAATCTGATGGCCTGACTGCCCTGCTCCATCTCATAGCCCATAGCAGGCCCTGACAAAGTCGACCAAGCAGCGGCACCCCACGTAAACATACCCTCTGGAGAGAGGGGGGCCAGAATACGCAGCATCCGCAGCCAAATCTGCTGTGCCTGAGGGCAGTCCCAAAGGCAATGTCTCTGTGTCTCCATGGGGTGGCCGCATCGGACGCAGGCCGCCGGAAGACCACTGTAAACAAGCCAAGTGCCAACTGCTGAGCCCCTGTGGGCGACCAGCCACTGAAAAGCCGCGATCCTGCGGGCCTGCCGGCTAGCCCAGAGCCGAGCCCAGAAATCCTCCAGGAACTCCTGTGAGAGTCCCTGCAATCGCCAATGCCCCGCTGCCACTGGAGAAACCGTCCTCCTCGCCGTCAAAATATGCCGTCCCAGCCGAACAGTATACTGGAAAAAGGTGATCTCTGTGGCCTCAAGGGATGCATAAGGATCATGCCACTCGTACTCCCCGGGGTCCCACTGTAGCCGGGCCAATGGGCGCGCTGCATATGCCCATATGCGCCAATCCGGGAGCACATCAGCAGGGTCGGGGTCAATATGCCACCTCCGAGAAGCGGCAGCCACTACCCGAATCCTCTGAAAGGTGCACTCTGCAACCAAAGGCGACTCCTCCTCCACTCGCTGGAGTCTGCCCTCATCCTGAATCTCATAGTAGAGGCATCTGCCATCCTCAGTGCTAGCTCTGACAGCAATCAGGATCTCCAACTGTGTAAAGGCTCCCATCCACCGTGGGGCCACTGTCTCGAGAGGTGTGAACCACTCCTCTGTGAGTGCCTCCTGAATATCATCCCTCATAATCAACCCCCCTCTGAAGTGACTCAGCCTCTCCACCTGGATCTCCTCTGGTAGACTGCAGAAAGCGTGCCAGTCTCCAAAACTACGAGCTGGGCCTGCCGCTAAAGGTCCCCAGGCTAGACGAGGCCGAGAACCCAGCATATGACCCTGCTCCGTACGAACCGCTGGGCTCCAGATGAGCGGCTGTCTGGCCCGCTCCTCAACACAAGAAGGAGGCCGCTGAGAGAGCCCCGGTCTCAGCAGCTCCCAAGCTCTCAGGATGCTCAAAGCAAATCTGTCCTCCCATCCTCTACTGAGGCCTGTCCTCCTCATCTCTATGAAGATCCAGCGAATCTCTGGTGCCCAAGTACCCCCTGCAGGGGGCGCCCGAGCCTGCAGTCGCTGCAAGAGGAGCTCTTTCCAGGGCTCAGCGCCTGGAAGCAACCCCCGAACAATAAGCTTCCCCAATAAGGCTCTACTCTGATCGACTGGATCTATAATGCCCAAACCGCCCTGAGCCAGCGGAAGTGTAATAACTGCCCATGCAACCTTTGCCCGAGCTGGCTGACCGTCCCGCCCAGACCACAGAAAGTTCCTGATCAGCCTCTGTACCTGGCTGATGCAAGAGCTCGAGAAAATCCAGCAAGACGTAATGTACCACATGGTCGCTAACAGCACCTGATTTGCCACCACCACCCTCCCAGCCAAGGATAGTCGAGCTGTACTCCAATACAATAGCTTCTTCCGAATGCTCAGAAGAAGCGGGGCAATCTGCTGCTCTGGTGACAAATCAAGGCCAATCTGGCATCCCAAATACCGCACTGCTGTGCCTGGAGGAATCCATCTAAAACCGGGGTCCGGGCTCCATGCCGGAGTGGGAGCACTACTGATCCAAAAGGCCACTGTCTTGCGCCAATTGATCAATGCTCCCGAAGCTGCACTAAAAACCTGGAGCGACTGCTCAGCCCGAATAAGATTGGCCTCTTGGCCATGCAAAAATAAGCCCGTGTCGTCTGCAAACTCAGCATCCAGCAAATCCTCCCCCCCGGACTGGGAGCTGAAGTCCTCTCAAGCCAACCTCCTCTGCCGTCAAATACATACTCATAGCCTCCGCAAAGAAGAGAAAAAGGAAAGGGGCGAGAGGACACCCCTGACGGACTGATCTGGTCAGCTCAAAACTCGGCCCCCGTCCTCCTGCAATCAGCACCTGGCTGCGAGCTGTGGAATACAGAGCTGCCACCCCTCTGATCCATCCTGGCTCAAAGCCCAGGCGAAGCATAGTGCCCTCTAAGAATCCCCAATCAACTCTATCGTATGCCTTCTCAAAATCGAGAAGCATCACGACCAAGTCCTCTCCAAGAAATCTAGCTCGGGCCGTCGCCTCCCAGAAAGTAAAGATGTTGTCAAGGATACTGCGCTCCTTGACAAATCCTGTCTGAGTAGCATGAATCAACTCCCCCAGGAAGGGCTGGATCCTCAAACTCAAGGCCTTTGCCAAGACCTTGTAGACTGTATTGAGGATCGTAATAGGCCTCCAATGCCGAATGTCATCAGATACTCCCTCCCCCTTGGGGATAAGATAAATCAAGCCCTCTGAAAAGCTCTGCGGCATCACCCCAGTGTCCAAAACATGCTGAAAGCCCCTGCGGAGGCCAGGCCCCAAGAGATCCCAATAGCGCATAAAAAAGGCCGGCGTCAGTCCGTCCTCCCCTGGGCAACTATGTCGCGGCAGGACCCTCAAGGCCTCGGCAAGCTCAATCTCTGACAAAGGCGCACCTAGAACTGTACGCATATGGTCTGTGACCCTCCTCTGAACATGGGCCCACACAGTCTGTCTGCAAACATCTCGATCCTCAGTGGCAGGCTCCGCTGAAAGCAGGTCACTATAAAATGCAGTGGCAATGGCTCTGATCTCCCCGAGCTCAGTAGCTACCGATCCATCCGGTCTACCAAGCTGGCGGACTCCTGCTCGCGCATGACGGGGTCCAGTGATCTCAAAAAACTCCCCAGTCACTCTATCCCCAAGCTGCGTCCACTGAGAGGCCTGACGACGATAGTAAAACTCGTGTCTCTGCTCCTCTACCTCTCTAACCTCCTGGCGTGCCTGGCTCAGCTGGGACGCCACCCACTCACATGCAGGCTGCTGCTCCTGAAGGCGCTGTAGCGAAGCAAGGCTGCGTCTCAGCCGTTGCTCCCGCTCGCGAATCTCTCCCAGTCGTGTCAAAGCTGCAGCATGCAGGAAAGAGCTAAGATCACAGAGTCCCTGGGCACACTGGCCCGCTGCATCCTGGTCAGAACACTGACTATCATGCCAGATCCTCTCAATGTCCTCAGCGAAACTGGGATCTGCAAGCACCCTCTCTGGGATCCTCAGCTGTAAGCTGGGCTCCCGTGGCCCCTCCTCCAATGTCAATATAACTGGCGCATGATCTGAAAATGAAGTGCCAGCGAGAATGCCGACGGAGCCCCCTCGCTCCCCTAACCAGTCGCCCACATAAAATCGATCAATCCGTGAAAGATTAGTCCCTCCCTGCCGGCGATCCGACCGAGAGAAACTAAGACTGTCCTGAGACCGGGAGAAAGCCCCATGCTGCCATGCATCAGTGATCCTCAGTGACATGCAAAACCGGTCCCAAGCTGCAAGCTCCGTGCCATGCACTGTAACATGACTGCCTCCCACCCTATCTGCCGGGTCCTCAAGCATGTTGAAGTCTCCCCCAACACACCAATGTGCGGCCTCTGGCAATGCATCTGTAACCTGAGTCCAGAACTCTGCTCTGGCACTAGCATGATTGGGCGCATAGATGTTGAGCACACCCAATAGCTCGTCATGTATCCTCAGAATGACATACTGTGCTCTACCAGGCACAATGATCCCTCGATCCACAATGGCCGGCCGCCATGCATCTGCAATAACCATGCATACTCCTCCCTGTCCACCCAAAGGACCAAACCCTGCAGACCAGAAAGTGTCCCATCTACCAGGCATCACCGAACCATATCTCCGGATCCTGCTCTCACCCAAGTGGTGCTCCTGCATCATCAAAATGTCAATGCTGCCACCAACCAGGCATCTCTGAAGCTCCTGCCTCAAGCAGCCTCGATAGCGTATAAAGTGTGCTCCGCCAAGGCCCTGTACATTCCATGAGATGATCCTCATGGATGCCCTGCTGAGGAGGATGCTGTCTCAGCCGTACGGCGGGCCTTCGCCAGTGGCTTGGATGGAGAGTAGTCCCCATCCGAGCGGCTGCGAATCTGCCCACCTGGTGTACTGCAAGAATCCCGGATCAGGCGCCAGTGGCTGTGACCCATGGCGACTGCCTCCTGCTCTGACATAGTAACCTCGTGGACACTCACATATCCAGGGTCGCGTGCCAAGTCTGCCACTATGCGCACGACCAAATGCCGAATCCCTGAGGTATCCACACTCCCGGGATCCAAGAAAAAATGAGCCAACTCCCAAAGTCGGCCTATCACATCTGTCACCTCCAAGTCGCTCATGTGGTGGGAAAACTCAACTGCCTGAGTCTTCAAAGTGCTGAGAGCGAGCTCAAGAGTCCACTCCCGATCACAAGGTCCACATAGAGGGAACGAGAAGGCCACCGCTGAGTCTAGTGCCTCCTCCCCGCGGGCCGGAGGTATCACTACATGAACTCGAATGGGTGCTGGCTCATGGGGGCCCTCTGCTCCAAAAAGCCGTGTGAAGGTGTAATCAAAGGCCTCCGAGCGCTGTCTAATGCCGAGGCGACTTAGCCGACTGCGGATAGAAGAAATCCGTGAGGCCCTAATCGGCATAGGTCTCCTCTGTGATGCTCGAGCGAGGTCAGCACTTAGCGCTCTCCGGACTGCAGGTGAGCGCCAGGGAACTGCCAGGGTCTCCCGGGAAGGTGAGGCGGGCGGAGGGGGAGGAGGGGGAGGCGAGGGAGGAGGAGAGGGAGCCGCTGCCGAGACCGGAGCGGGGGCGGGAGGAGGCGAAGGTGGAAGCGAGGCGGTGGGTGGGGACGGGGGTGGGGGGGGTGAAGGAGGGGGAGCTGGCATCTCCTGGTCCTCGGTCGCTGCAGGGGTCTCCTCCTGAAGGGGAGCAAATCTGTTCCTCACGGGAATCCAGTGAGGCTGAGACTGTGGCTGCTGCTGCAGCGGTCTCTGGGCGTGCTGCTGTGGCTGTCTCCCTCGACGGCGCCCCTGTCCAGGCTGCCACTCCGAGGTCTCTGTGGCCTGAGCAGGTGTCCCTGAGGCAGCCTGCCGAGCCGAATCTGTGGGCGGGCCATCAGTGGCCTGCTGCTGTGGTGAGGGCCGAGGTCTCCTGCGAGGGCAGGCCTTGGCCAGATGACCGACCTGCCTGCATATGAAGCACTGGTTCGGGAGCCCCGAAAACTCCACTCTCTGATCTATCCACCCCCCCCTATCCTAGGTAACTGAATGACCTTAGGAAGGGAGGAGATGTCAGACACCAACACTCTGACCGAAGGTAGCCCTGCTGCTCTGGCCACCACTGAAGCTGCTGAGGGGCCCGTCTCTAGTACCGAGCCCGCCAGTGCTCCGAGCCTGGAGAGGAGCGGAAGATACTCCCGGCGGAGACCTGGGAAACAAACTGTAATATGGAAGAGGCGCTCTCCCTGCTCCGCCGCTGCTGGGTCAAATCCATGCTGCCAAGGTCTGAAGAAAGCCCGAGCACCCCTGATGTCCAGAGGACTCATGGCAAGGACCTTGGCAACGCTCTGGGCGGCCTCAAACTCGATCTGATAATGGCCCCGGCCCAGGAGCTGTACATCCAGGATCTTGCCCACATCTGCAAGAAGGCGAGCCTGAAGTAGATCCCTGATCTCCCCTCTGCTGGGGCGAGTGCCGACTATTCGGCAGATGGTGGAGTGAGCCTGAAGGCGTTCCACCTCTGCGGTGAGGCTCGCTTCCTCTTCCGGCGAAAGAGAAAGCCTGATGGGGATGTCCTCAGGGGCGGGCGAGGGGGCTGCGGAAGAGTCCCTATGAGGCGAGGCGGGAGGAGTCTCCATCAGAGTCTGAAGCTCAAGCGAAGGCGAGGCGAAAGCGGAAAAACCTGCAAGAAGCGGGCTGCACACCAAGAGGCGGAAGGACGGATGAAGATGAGGAAAAAACAAAAAACCCCCAAGGGGGGAAAAGCAGCACGAAAGAGGGCGAAAAAAGGAGGAGAGGCCCTGAGGGGGGGGATGGCAACAACGCGAGAGGGAGGGGGGCGGGGCGCTGCTGCAGGGAGGCGGGCGCGAAGAGGCGAAAAGGCTGGGGGGCGAACTGGCGGCAGTGGGGAGGGGGGGCGAACAGGCGAAGAGGGGAGGGGGGCGAACTGGCGAAGAGGGGGGGAGGCGCAGCAGCGAGGAAGGAGGGGAGGGGGCGGCGCAGCAGCGAGGAAGGAGGGGGGGGGCGCAACTGCGAGCAGAGGGGAGCAAGCGGGGGGCGGAAGGAAAGGACGCGAGGAAGGGGGGGGAGCGATGGCGCGCAGAGCAGGGTGGAGGCGGGGAGCTTCAGCGAGCAACGGGTAGCGTTTTTTCCTGCCCCTTTCTCTTAGTCTAGCAAGAAGCAGGATACCATTGCAGTTCTTTCGTTGAGGCCAAATACCGGGCCCTCTATGATGCCACCATTGAGGCTATGTATCTTCGACAACTTATTACGGAGATGCGCGTTCCCATTGACACTGCTTCTACCATCTTTGTCGACGGTCGGAGTGCGATTGCCCTTGCTGGCAATCCTTTTTTTTCTAACCGTACAAAGCATGTGGGTGTCCATTTTCATTTTACCAGGGAACAGGTTGAGCTTGGTACCACCAGACTCCAGTGCATTCCTACGGCGGACAACCACACTAAGCTTATTCTTTAGTGTGGAGGAAATTAAAAGCTTATCCATAGTGTGTTTTGGTGTAAAGGTGCTTACATAAGAGTGTGTGCACATGAAATCTTTATCAATAGCATCATTGACATGTGGAGGTTCATCATCATCCGTGCATGGGGGCCAAGAAGTAGTGCCATGGAAGCGTCGCCTGCAAAAAGGGTGGCATCACTAGCATCGAGAGGGGAATCTACCTCGAAATTTTGTGTCTCTAATTTTTATGTGTATGTGTGTGTGTGTGTGTGTCAAGGGGGGTTTTCTCACGAGTAGACTGAAGTATGTAGCTGCAATGGGTGGAGCTCCCACAAATCAGGCGTGGAAGGGAAGTTCCAGGATGTAGGTACCTTGGTCCCCTAGACCTCTAAGTTGTCATGCATCCATGCTTAGACTTGGGGCCTCTGGTCATGTTTGAACATAAAACCGTGAGTGTGCTCAGTTCAACCTTTGAACCATGCTCAGACTTAAGCCTTTGAGTTGGCATGGGAAACACGTCTAGTAGGAGATATGGTACGGTCCGGAGGCTATCATAGAGCATGGTGAAGGTTATCTCAGGTCACTCCACCTTCACTCTGAAGGGGCATTTGTTGGGTATTTCAGAGCTTCAGTTGTGTGATCATCTCATATGTGTACCCACTTCTGTCCATATGTGTAATGCCCCCAAAGGGCTAAGTATATGTGTGTGTCCACCCTGTATGTGTACCCTTATTCATGTATATGTGTGTGTGAACACCTACTTAGGTGTGAACACCCCTTATAAGTGGATAAGGTAAGTGTATTCCATGTGTCATGTGCTTATATGTGTATGTGATTTATGTGAGTCAAAAGATAAGGTTTGCAACCTATAAAACTATATACTTGGTGTGCTTCATTACAATCAATCAATCTACATTGAGTCATGCAATATACTCTCTCTAGTACTTTGTTCTCTCTCTATCCCTCTACGCAATAGCAATAGAGAGGTGCCATCCTCCTCAGCCTTGCAGAACCCTAACTCTATTAGGACCTACAATCACAAGGCTCCAAGCCAAGACAAGGGGGGCAGCCAAAGGAACATCAAGGGCTACCAATAAGCAAAAAGTCAAGGCTTCAACTTTGCAGCCAACAGCCAAAGAGCCAGCGACGCAAGCCCCAAAGGTTGGAGTAGCCCCTAAAAAGGCCAATGAACCAGAACCAGAGGTCCAAAACGAAGATGACCTTGAAGAGCACATGGAAACGCAATGTAGGATCAGCTGTCAAGAGCAACGATATTGTGACCATTGAAAGTGGTTTGGACGAGAGCTAACCTCCCAAGAAACCCAAGGAGTAGCCCAACCGTGTGTCAGAGAAAGAGAGAATGAAGCAAGGCTAAGAGCTTGTGAGGAAGGTGCAGGCTCAACTAGAGCCAGTGGTTGAGATTCGAGAATGAACCACTAATTGCGCTTTTGAGGTATCCTAGACCCTATCCTAGAGACAATCATAGACCTAGTGAGGGAACCTCAAAATTTCCCCAAGGCCTCAAACAGACCCATAACCATTCCTAAGAGGCCACAAAAAGAACCATTTTTGGAGCCTTTGCCTCTGGAACCAATCCAACCAAGCCCCACATGCTCTAAGATGCAATGAGGGAGGACTCAGTGGGAGGTGAAGGTTGGCCTTCCATGGGTCATCATTGTTGGGCAACAGCCCCTTATGTGAAAGAGGGAAAGAAGCTATGGAGGCTTGAAGATGATAGCCATGGCTACGGAGTGTAAGCGGACAGTGAGAGAAAGAAAGAAAGAAAGTTATATTAATGTCTACGGAAGACCACAAGGGCCTATGAGACCAAAAGTAATACAATGGTGCCATGGATATACTGAGCCATGGAAAACTGAAAGAAAAAGTAAAATGAAAACATCTGATAGTACATGTGATCAACAAATGATCCTGTGTAGAGTGAGATATGTTGTGATCAACTAATGTTGATACCCGCCTTGGCCAGAACCGATCTGATGGTGGAGTGAATGTCAAGCCTCTATGATGGGAGCGTGACATGTCGGCGGAGAACCTCACGAATCCGTCTCTGTGTGGTGGAGGGTCGTGATGCTCTAGGTTGGGGACGTCTGGCTCGCAGAATGGATTGATCTCTCTCACTAAGAACTCCTCTGGGGTGTGGGTACAGGTGGTGGGCTCTGATGTCGTAGTAGAGGAACTGTTGTGGGCAGTAGATTCCGATGTGGATGTATGTACCACAAAGAAATCTGTGATGGCTCTCTGTGAGGTGTCTTGTCGGAGCCAGGGTTGTCTCTCAGCATGCTGCCTCAACACTACATCCCTGTGTCGTCTGAGCTCCATCAAGCACCTCTGATTCTCAAAGTGTGTCACCTGTGTGAGTGGTCCGAATCCCTCTCGGAAGAGGCAATGGAATATTCCCCGTATCTCATAGTAAGCTGGGCAACTGAGCATATAATGGGTCTCATCCTCTACTGCTCCTGTGATGCATACTGTGCATGTCCTCTCCTCATGTGGGATATCCTCAGCTCTGCCAGTCTCTACTCTGAGGCGGTGGGAGGATACCCTGAGCTGGCCGATCGTGATACGCATGGCATGTGACATGTGTATCTGTATGTATCCCGGGATCTCAAAGAATCCATCCTCAGAGAGTCTCAAGAAGTGATCTCTGTAGAACTCACACTTCTTACCAATCTCTGACAGAGACACCCATGTCTGGTGTATGTGTAGCCCAAGTAGATCTAACCGGATGATCTGGTTGATCTCTTGACTTGAGAGATCAAGGTATGGGGAATCCAGGCTATACTGAAACGGGAGGAGACAATCCATCTGCATGCCATGTGCATGAAACCACTCGACTACCTTAAAGTACCATGCATGTGTCGGTAATAGTGGTGGCCGTGTCGCTGAGGAGGGGGGCAGTCCAGCTCGTCTGGACTCTCAATTGCTCCCTCTCCCTCTCGCCGTATAATTGCATAGATGACTCTAGTGCTAGTCATGGGAGGCAATCTCTGTCAAGCGTGTATACATGCTGAATATAAGTGAGTTTGAAAAAGGGCATTTGTAACTAGTGGGGCCACCCCAAACTCTGCATGTAGAATGTCATGTGGTACAGATGGCTTACTCCTGATCATGCGTGACAACATCATCACCTGTAGCCTCTCTATGCTCCTCTAGTGATCCTTCCCTAGGCCTGGCCCCCCAAAGGATACATAGCCGCTGGTCGTACTAGAGTATCAAAGAGCCAGCACTTAGTGCGGGGTTCTGGAAATGTGCCTGGAAACACTGTCTCTCCATACGGGCTAGGGAGGCGTGCCCCCTCGCAAGTCAGTCAGTGGCAGCTGTGGTCATGCAAAACAAAGGGCCTGTAAAAGTGACTCCTAGATACACATACTTCTACACAATCTCCACTGGGGCATCTCTGAATATGAAAGAAAATCGTGAGGCGACTGCATAAGATATGTTGAAGACCATAACCTTGGTTTTGCCCAAATTGACTATAAGGTCTCTCTCCCTGCAAAATCTGTCCAATGCATTTAAGTGTTTCTGTAAACCCTCAGCTGAATCTGAGATCAAGACAATGTCGTCAGCATATAGCAATATGGGCACTACTGTCTGAGCCAATGGTGAACCTCTACCTCCAAAACTATCCACAAATACTGCGATCTCATCAATGTATAGGCTAAAGAGTGTAGGTGAGAGTGGGCAGCCCTGCTTAACCCCAATAGTGCTACATATATCTCCCGAGGTTCCAACGGGTGCACGTACTCGGCCGAGTACTACCTCATATGCGAGGATAACTCAGAAGCTTGGCGCACTCAGGAAGAAAAAAGAGCACCTACACCTATCACAGATCCTAGACTTTGGGAAGCCTATGCACGACAGTTGTATGATGTGCCAAACCAGCCTATACCACAAATGTCACACAACCCTAGGCCTACATCATCTTATCTCTTTGATTCCCCCAATGTCACTAGGGCTCTTAAAAAGCTGCATAATGGGAGAGCAAAAGATCATGAGGATCTACGCGCGGAACATTTTGCCCACGGGCACCACGTATTGGCTCCCATTCTTGCCAGTCTTTTTAACAAAGCACTCTGTGAAGGCTTCCCACCCTCCTGGACCACCAACATCATTGTCCCCATCCACAAAGCAGGAGATCCCACGGTCCCAAGTAACTGCAGGACTATCATGATTGGTCACACAATGGCCAAAATCTATAGGGCAGTACTAGAGGACATGATAAGCTCTATGGCAGAGAGGATGGGAAACAGAGCATCAGGCCAAGCAAGCTTTAGGAGAAACTTCTGCACGTTGGACCATATCTTTACTTTACGGGCTATCATAGAGGAGGCGAGGTCCTCAAAGAGACCTGTGTATTGCTGCTTTGTGGATTTCCGCAAAGCCTTTGACTCCATCCCTCGATCTCGTCTGATAGGACGCTTGCAGGAGCTCCAATTCTCACATGAGATGATATGGGGTGTGATGGCACGGCGTGGGCGGAGTCATGGATGATGGAGGAAAGTTGGGATGTGATCGTGGAGATAGGGAGGGATAAGTCGAGCTGAAATGTGGCAGGAGAGGTGGTCCTCATAGATGTGGTCAAGATCATGATGGAAATGAATTCGGGTGAAGGTGGTGACAGAGGGTGTGGGTGTGGGCGGTACGATGGGGCATGAGATCGTTAAGGAAAGTAATGCGTGGTGAGAGAGAGAGAGAGAGAGAGAGAGAGAGAGAGAGAGAGAGAGAGAGATTAAGCGTCTACTAAAGACCCAATGGACCTATGAGACCAAAGTGATACAATAATGTCCATGGCATATCTCATCATGGAATGAAAAATAAAACAGAAAGAAAACATAAACATAGCTATCTCACTGGGGTGATAGAGAGAAGTACATGACTCAAATGACGTGACAGTTGCTTTGTTGATTCAATGAAGTACATGTACCTTTATAGGTTACAAAGGTTGCCTCAATTGTAGGCATATGCTCACTTATGGTAGTGCTATGTGTGAACAGGGCTTAACCAAGGGCACTTTTTCCCATGTGGTTTTTCCCCTTGGATATCAAGTGTGAAAGGGCACTCTACATATAATATGTTGTACTTCTATATTATATGGATGTGACACACATGCAAGAGTTGACTTGCATTTTGTGGCTACCACACTTTTGGCTCTCTCTCTTTCTCTCTCTCTCTCTCTCATTTCTGTGTGAGCTTCTCCATCTTGCACCTAACCCTAATGTGCAGGTTTGTGTGTGTGTGTGAGTCCAACACCAACAATTGGTATCAGAGCTGGGGGCTGCCTGTGGAGTTCTATCCCTAAAAAAAGCCCAGCAAATTGAGAGTTTCCGTCCAAAACTGTGAAATTCCGTCGCTTGCACAGTTCTGTCCGTCGCTTGCAGAATTCCGTCCATCGCCTGCGAATTTCCGTCGACTAGGTCCGTCGCTGATGCTTCCGTCCGCCAGTTCCGGCTGATTGGGTCCGTTGTTGCTGCTTCCGGCCGCCAATAGCCGGCGGCACCTCCCGCTCCAGCCGGCGGCGATAGTACAGCCAGGACCGCCGTCGTCCGTCGTTGTGCCAGTTCCGACCGCCATTGCTCCGCCGCCCAGAGCCCGCCGGCGATGCACGTGCCCAGAACACGACTGCCGCCTGTTTTTGCCTCCAATGCCATGTGCTTCTCGCCTGCAATTCGTCCACCTGCCCCTCCACGTGCATGTACTTGTACTCCAAGAAACTTACATATTCAAAATAAATAAACGTATAAAAGGGGGAAAAGCTTTGGAGGCACTCTACTCCAGATTCAACAAGTTCTGGGGGATTGCCAGGAAAATTTGAAAATTGTGGGTGGTTCAGGGTTCAGGCAATTTGGGGGATTTCTCAATTTGAGGCCAAATTGAAAAATTGGACATGTTGCTTTGCTTGCAATTTGGGGGTTTTCCAAATTGAGGTGAAAATCAGCAAATTGAGCCTCTTTCAGTTGCAAAAATTTGGGGCTTTTGTGAAAATTGGCCAATTAGCTGCACATTGAAGCGATTGGAGTGCATAAAAATTGGGGCTTTTCAGATTGGAGCATGTAATTGGGCATTACAGCTGTGATTTGTTGCATATGTATACACATTGTGTGTAATTGGACAATTTGGTGCAGGTTTACACTTGCTTCAGTTTGCAAGCAAACATCTGCACAGGACATTTGGTTGCCTGGCAGTGCACATTGGTGCTTGGTTTGCTTGCAGGTATATTTTGTTGACATGGCTCAAAATGCTACAAATGTATGAAGGTGCTCACCCAAGAGGACAAGTTGGATGGATCTAACTACTCCCTCTGGAGTTTCATGATCCGTAATTTGCTGGTAGCCAAAGGGCTTTGGGGCATCGTGTGTGGTGATGACACATGCCCACTTACCATACAGCCAGCCACGCCTCAAAGGGGAGGTGTTGAAAGAGCTCCTGAAGTAGAACCTGCTCCCACACAAGAGCAGAAGAGATGGGATTCTAGGGATGCACAGGCCATGTCACTGATAGCCCTTTCAGTGTAAAGGACTATTATTCCGCACATTCATTCTTGCAAGACATCGAAGCTTGCATGGGACACATTGGAAGCAATGAATCAGGTACGCAACGAGGCAAGAGTTGCCTACTTGAAGAGGCAATTGGATCTTCTTTCTATGGATGAGGGTGATTCCATGGCAGATCATCTCATCAAAGTGAAAGATTTGCAGGAACAATTGCTCAACATTGATGAGGTTATCCCAGACAGACAGCTGGTCACCAACACTCTTCATTCTTTACCACCTTCCTACTTGGGCTTTCACACCTCTCTCAACCTCTCTATGAGAGGAGGTGGTGATCCCGTCACTTTTGAAGAGGTGGTGGGTTTAATCTTGCAGGAAGAGCAAACAAGAGCAAACTTAGCGAGCAACCGTGGTGGAGACAAGGCATTTACAGCCAAGGATAAGGGTAAAGCAAAGAGCTTTAAGCATGGGGGACAACAGTCTAGCAAGGCTGGTCATGGACAGCCCTCTTCTGGTAGTGAAAAGTCTGACAAAGGGGATTCAAACAAGCCCAAAAAGAAGGGCAATTGTCACTACTGCCATAAGCCTGGACACTACATCAGTGAATGTAGGAAGCGGATTGCAAAAGAGAAAAGGAAAGAAGCAGGCAATGCAGTAGCAGACTCTTCTGATGACAAAGCACAGCAATCAGCCAATGTAATTCAGGAAGAGTACACTTTTTTGGTCACATGCACTAGTGACACACCAAGTGCTTTTAGACAATGATATGTCTTGCATTGCATCTGACAGACAGGATGTATCATGGTATTTTGATAGTGGTGCTTCGAGCCACATCACTTCATGCAAAGATGTATTTCAGCACTTGGTTTATGCTTCAAATGGCCGCACTGTATCATGTGCAGATCATACCACATATCCAGTAAAGGGAATTGGCAATGTCATACTTATTGCAACCAATGGTGCCAATATATGTATGAAAAATGTATTGTATGTTCTAGGCATAAAGAAAAATCTGCTCTCCGTCTCAGCCATAAACAACCAAGATTTAAAGGTTGAATTTGAAGATGGGAAGTGTTTGGTAAAAGACCCATCAAAGGGTTATGAAATAGTCACTTCTGGAACACGATACAAAGGCTTGTATAAGCTAGATAGCTATGACAAGCGTACTTATGATGCAAATACTGTGGCTGCCCACACTCTTGCTATGCATGATGCAGAGCTATGGCATGCTCCTTTTGAGCATGTAAATTTTCGGAGTTTGATGCGGGGAGTCTCCACCAAGACATGTATGTGAACATACAACCATGCATTGAATATACATCGTGGGGAGTCTGCATTAGCCATGGGTGGTCTCTTTGATTCAGAAGAGCCTTCTTCTTATGAAGAAGCACATGAGAATGAGCATTGGGTGCAAGCTATGCAAGCTGAAATCTTGTAATATGCGGAAGCTTCGGAGAAAGAGCGGTAACTTCAAAACTCAGAATTCAACACTCTTTACGCGACGGAAATTTAACGCACAAACTTGAAAGGAGAAGTGCAAAAAATAGAGAGAGATAGGGAGAGATGGAGAGGACACAGTATGGGGTCCCAATTACCCTATGTAGGGCCCCCACCACGGATGGTGTATTTGCTTTATTAGAATGATGAGAAAACTGAAAGAAAATACAGCAATCTTGGACCTTTTCTTGGCTGGGAATACCTTGCCCTTGACCTGAATCCTTCACCCCTTTGCGTTAGCAAGCCCTTGGCTGTCTTGGCCCCTTGGATTGCTTGAGCACTTGGTGAAAAATGAGATGAATGATTGGGATTATGGCCTCCACTATTTATACTTCCCATCAGGAGCAGTCGGCTGGTTCACTTTTCCCTCCACGACTTGTTTTAATGATATAAAATGCTGAAAAAGCCACGCTTTCACACTGGACTGTCCTGGCTGCCCCTGTGGGCTGCTGTCCAGTCCAGCGCAGGCTGCTGGGCAGCGCCTGGGCACTGGCCACCTGCAGTCCAGGCTGCCCTAAGGGCTAGCCAACTGGCTGGGCTGGCCCAAGAGCCAGTCAGCTGCTTGGCCAAGCCCTCTTGGGCTGGCCGACAGCCTGCCCAGCCCCTCCTTGGGCTGGCCGACAGCCTGTCCAGCCCTTCCTTGGGCTGGTGGGCAAGTCCTGGGGCTGCTTGGCCCCATTTTTGGGTGGCCCATAGCCTTCCGTGTGTCCAAATCTGTTGCATACCTACATCTACACAGTTGTCTGATATCTGGTGGCAAACCAAACATACAGAACAACTGACATCATTCCAGAGGGAGACTCACAGCGCGGACTGGCACTGATTCATGTGCAGGACAGTGCACACCTGACCTTGGACTCATGTGTAGGACAATGCACACCTGACCTCGGACGGCTGAGATGGATCCCTTATTGACTCGTCCCGGACTGGGCTCACATGGGACCAGTTCACCATCCCAGGTCCTGCACCTTCTGTACAGAAATGTCTACATGGCATCCAAGTGCGGGATGCACGTGACATCCCCTTCTGCTTAACTTGACGGAAGCTGCATAGCCTCCAAATAATCCGTCAATAACGCCGGATAGTCTTTGAAGAACTCTTTGTCGAGCCATACCGCTTCATGAGTTCCTCGGTCCTGAAACTTTGTGAGGAACTGTTGTAGTCTTCGGCCTGAGCCATGCTTGAAACAGTGTAGAAGGATCTGTTTTGGAACCATAATTTCTGCTTCATCCACCATGTCTGGTTCCGCTTCGTCTTTGACCTCTGAAGGGGGTGGACCTGCATATGGCTTTAACCAACTGACATGAAATACATCGTGCATAGTCCAACTCGAAGGTAGCTTTAACTGCATAGACACCTCATTAATGATGGGAAAAGGTCCGAAGCTCCTGAAGGACAACTTTGGGCCGCTTGCCCACCTGCTTCAATCTTTGCTTCATAATCCGAAGATAAACCCAATCCCCTTCCGAAAACTTCATATCCCTTCGGTCTTTATTGGCCTGTTGAGTATAGGCCTCTTGCGCTTTAGCCAATCTGTCTTTTACTGACTCTAGGATCTCCTGGTAAGACTCTGTCACTCTGTTCACCTCCGGTACTGAAGACGAAGTCCTGGTTAACAACGACTAGAAAGGTCTTCCAAACGCTGCCTCATATGGAATTCTGCCAATAGCTGAAGAAAAAGAGTCATTCAAAACAGCTTGAACTAAAGGCAAAAACGATTTCCACTTACCTTGCTAATCGTGGACATAACACTTCAGCACATCAAAGGCCAACTGGTTGTATATCTCTGTCTGGCCGTCTGTCTGTGGGTGGAATGCACTGGAAAAATTCAGCTTAGTACCAAAATTATCAAACAATGTCCTCCAAAATGACTGGTAAACTTGGCATCTCAGTCTGACACTATGGTCCTAGGAATCCCGCCAATCGGGTACCAATGCCGAATGAATAACTGGGCAACATCCTCAGCGGTCACATTGGCCCTTCAAGGAATAAGCATAACAAATTTGCTAAACCTATCAACAATAGTTAAGCACTGCGTATTACGCTTACTCGGACTGGGAGGGAGATTTGTGACAAAGTCCATCGAAATGTCCTGGAAAGGACCCTCAGGAATTGGCAAGGCTGTAACAACCCTATCTTCTTTCCACGAGGAGCTTTCACCTTTTGACAAATGTCACAGCGTTGTACATATGTATTGCCGTTCTCATTTCTCCAGAGTCGAATTCATGCCCCTGTGACCACCTGTAATGGCGTCATGGGCATCATGGAGAAGAGCTGTCCGGAATGACTTCATGACACAAAGTCGGTCTTTGTAGTAAAGCCAACCATCGCGTATCAAAAAATGGCATGGTCCTGTGGCATCCAATGCCTGTTCCCACTGAGTACCGAATTCCTCGGAATCCGCGTACGTGTGCTTCATGTCCTCTAGTGGAATGCCTCCAACGCTCGTGGAGTCATTCGAATCTTTTGCCTTCTTGTTTTCACTCCCTTTAGCAGATCGGTGAGACCTGCCGAGAGGTCAGAAAACTTGTCGATGTGGGTGGAATATGCATGGCATATACCCACAAATGATCTGATGTCATAGGCTGTCTGAGGTACTTCCCAGTTGACAATCTCGCGGATCAAGTCGAATGCCTTCAGCACTAATTATATATTCCACCTTCAGCACTAATTATATATTCCAAGTAATGCACCTGGAATAGATAAAATTCCGACTTCTTTTCATTGACGTAGAGCTCGTTGCTTTCCAGCAACTTAAGAACTTTCTCCACATCAACGTCATGCTGCTCAACCGTAGCTGAAAATATTAGTATGTCGTCCAGAAATATGAACACACACTTTCCAATCAACTCCCGGAAAACACGCATCATCATGCGGTTAAATGTAGCTAGGGCGTTCGTCAAACCAAATGGCATGACCACAAATTCATAGTGTGTCCGTTGTGTCCGGACGGCTGTCTTGGGGATGTCCCCCTCTACAATCCGTACCTGGTGGTACCCACTCTTTAAATCCAGTTTTGAGAACACCTTTGCTCCATTCAGCCTCTCGAGAATATAGTCAATTCGAGGCATCGGGAATCTGCTCTTGATAGTTAGCTTGTTGAGTGCACGATAATCGACACACTATCGGGAAGACCCATCTTTCTTCTTGACAAACAAGATCGGTGCTGCAAATGGCGACACGTTGGGGCGGATGAAGCCAGCTTGCAACATTTCTTGGAGTTGGCGGTCCAACTTCTATTCCATTGCCTTAGAAAGGCGATATGGAAACTTGCTCGGGGGTTCCGAGCCTAGGAAGAGGTCAATCCTGTGATCCTCCGGTCTGGACGGGGGGAGCTGGGGAGGGAGGCTGTCCCAAAGAGAAATCTTCTGGAACTTTTCATGAAGAACCCAGTACTTCTCGGAAGCACTGGCCACCGTCTGGGCTGTCTCGATGTAAATCATCGCACACTGTGTGCCTTTACTGATTGCTCGCTTAGCCTGTAAGTGGCTTATGAGCGGAAAGTTCGGAATTCCTGGCTCACACTTAATGGTCACCAGGGTGTTTGACACATTCCGATTGATCTGGAACGTGTGCTTGTCCCACTTGACATTAGGAAGAAACTTGTGAAACCACTGGATACCCAAAATTATGTCTGCTTCTACAAGAGGTGTAACCATAAAATCACGCACAAACTCTATGCCCTGAATCACTAACTTAGCACCTAGAGCTTCATACTTGACGCTCGTTGTCATACCTGTGCTAAAACCCTCAACTTGTTTGTCCACCGGAGTCAGCTCGAAACGGGCACGCCTAGCAGCCTGTTCCGTGACCACATCCTCCGTGCTGCCGCTGTCAAACAAGACGACGACTCTCTGGCCACCTATGTAGCCAAAGGACTTGAGCAATTCGTTGCGCTCATACTCCTGGTCATGGGCGCCCTTCTGCTTATCTTCGAGGCTAATAATTGCTCCAACTGAAGCACCGGGGTTTGAAGAACTAGGGTTAGCCGCTGGGGTCTGTGTGGGAGCTGAGCTCACCACGGAAGCTATGGAGGCGGCGACGGCAGGCTTTGGAGGCTTCTTAGGACAATCCCGAGAAGTATGTCCTTTTGTATAACAAAAGAAACATCTACCCTCCTTGTACTGAGAAAGTTCCTCAGTACTCAACTTGCCACCTGTCTTGCCTGCCTCCGCTTTCTGGTCTGGAGTAAGCTTAGACGCATTGTTCGAGTTCTTGGAGCCAGAGGCTCGCGGGCTCTGTCCTGGGGAAGACCCCGTCTGGTTCTGGCTTTTGCCCCCCGAGGTGTTAGCCCTGGGAGAAGCTGGCTGGGAAGTCTTGGGCTTGCCACCATTGTGTTTCATTTCTGCACTCTGCGCAAGCGAGAGTGTGTCCTCAAAGGTGGCTGGCCTAAACATACGCACCTCCCATTGGATTTGCGTGTCCAGGCCATACAAAAACTGCCCTTTCTTGTCCATATCAGATAAGCCTAATTGCAAACATAAGGTCGAAATTTTATTGGCAAACTGAAGGACTGGTTGCGCGTTCTGACGCTCTCCCCTGAACTCGTCTTCGAGTTGCTCAAGGTAGTGGGGCGGTAGAAACCGCTGCCTAAGGTCGCGGACGAACTCGTCCCACACATAAGCTGCCATACCTGCTCTGGTGTGGGCATGAACCCACTTGTGTCCACCAAGGAATGGCCTCACCTTCCAAGTACCAACTGGCTAAGATCACTCTGTTAGTATCTGTTTTCCTCACTGCGGCAAAGTAAGCTTCAAATTGATGTAACCATGAATAAAGAGTTGTGGGATCGAGTTTACCATTATACTTACTGAAGTTTATTTTCTCGGGAAAATGATTCGAGGGCGCCGCCAGTGTCAATCTGGCGTCCAAAGCTCTGAGGTAATGCTCGTGTTCCACGCATCGCATGGCGTCGTCTTCTCGTTGTCGGATCTCCAATGCACACGTATCTGCAACTCAAGCAAAGAGCTTGGCTGCGGCTGTGACCCCGCGAGAGGGTCCCTGTGACGAGGATCTAGAATCTGGGATACGGAAGGAGAGGGAGGAGGAGATGGAAAATACGACGCTGGAGAGCGGGTACTCTCCTCCAGAGCCAAGATCTGCACCTTCTGCTCATCCAACTTGGTTGTCTATTCTGCGATTGCTCGTATCATTTGCTGGAACATGTCTGTGACACTCAAGCCTGGTGCCCTAGCTGGGCTGCGTGGTGCACTCTGGTCCCATGGTTCTTGGTCTCTCTCGTCGTCGAAGCTCGCCATAGCAGGAAAATGCAATTCGTTTCCGGAACGCAATCTGACCATCCAATATCTGTGTGGGAGACTTCCGGAGGCTTCCGGAGGCTAAAAACCAACCGTCCTTCGAGGGACAGGAGTCACTCTGAAAGGGGTAGTCCACCGGCGTCTAAAAACCAACCACACAAGCGAGGAAAAATTCTGGTTTCTTTGCTGAATCTTTGTACTTGAAGTAGGCTCTGATACCACTGTAATATGCGGAAGCTTCGGAGAAAGATCGGTAACTTCAAAACCATAGTTTCCACGAGTTTCGGAAACGGGGGTGCGGAGCACGGCGGGAAACGGAGTTTCGGAGTTTCGGCCTTCGGGAAGAAACGGGGAAACGGAGTTTCGGTTTTAGGGTTTAATACATACATATATAATTAATAAAAACATTACAAAAGCTTGAAAAATACATCTTTGCTCAGGTTCAATGTCAAAGACTCAAATGATAGACTCAAACACGGGTGACACTCCCCGTTTTGACCAACCCACAATATTTACATCTCCATTTCCTGGAGCCACCAGATCCTGCATAAGCCCCCACTTGCTCCACGTGCTGCCAAAAAGGATCCGGAGTCCGAGCCATGTTACTTAACTTACTTGTGCGGTTCGAGGTCGGAAGACTCGGAGAGATTCAAGAAGTGGAGGCTGTTTTTCTGGTCCTGCAGGTTGCGAGCAAGGTGTGACTCCTTCTTGCTTGGTAGAGCTTAGATGGCAAAGGTGGAGGCTCCGAGTAGAGAGGTAGAGGGCTGATGTGGAGGTAGAGGAGTAGAGGGCAAGGTAGATGGGTAGAGCAGCTCCAAACAGGCGGCGGAAAGAAGGCGCAAAATGCCGGCGAAAGAGAGCACGTGGGTTTCTAAACCCTGGAAAAAAAAAAACTTGGAAACGCCGTTTCCGTTTCTGGAAACGTTTCCACGTTTCGGTGGTCCAGAAACGCCGTTTCTGGAAACTATGTTCAAAACTCAGAATTCAGCACTCTTTTCGCGACGGAAATTAACGCACAAACTTGAAAGGAGAAGTGCAGAAAATAGAGAGAGATAGGGAGAGATGGAGAGGACACAGTATTGGGTCCCAATTACCCTATGTAGGGCCCCCACCACAGATGGTGTATTTGCTTTATTAGAATGATGAGAAAACTGAAAGAAAATACAACAATCTTGGACCTTTTCTTGGCTGGGAATACCCTGCCCTTGACCTGAATCCTTCACCCCTTTGCGTTAGCAAGCCCTTGGCTGTCTTGGCCCCTTGGATTGCTTGAGCACTTGGTGAAAAATGAGATGAATGATTGGGATTATGGCCTCCACTATTTATACTTCCCATCAGGAGCAGTCGGCTGGGCTGGTTCACTTTTCCCTCCACGACTTGTTTTAATGATATAAAATGCTGAAAAAGCCACGCTTTCACACTGGATTGTCCTGGCACTGCCCCTGTGGGCTGCTGTGCAGTCCAGCGCAGGCTGCTGGGCACTGGCCGCCTGCAGTCTAGGCTGCCCTAAGGGCTAGCCAACTGGTTGGGCTGGCCCAAGAGCCAGTCGGCTGCTTGGCCAAGCCCTCTTGGGCTGGCCAACAGCCTGCCCAGCCCCTCCTTGGGCTGGCCGACAGCCTGCCCAGCCCTTCCTTGGGCTGGTGGGCAAGTCCTGGGGTTGCTTGGCCCCATTTTTGGGTGGCCCATAGCCTTCCATGTGTCCAAATCTGTTGCATACCTACATCTACACAGCTGTCTGATATCTGGTGGCAGACCAAACATACAGAACAACTGACATCATTCCAGAGGGAGACTCACAGCGCGGACTGGCACTGATTCATGTGCAGGACAGTGCACACCTGACCTTGGACTCATGTGCAGGACAATGCACACCTGACCTCGGACGACTGAGATGGATCCCTGGCTGACTCGTCCCGGACTGGGCTCACATGGGACCAGTTCACCACCCCAGGTCTTGCACCTTCTGTACAAAAATGTCTACGTGGCATCCAAGTGCGGGATGCACGTGACAAATCTCTTCTATCATGAAGAACAATACTTGGGATCTTGTGGAATTGCCTAAAGTCAAGCATGTCATTGGAACAAAGTGGGTGTACAAAGTCAAAAGGAAGTCTAATGGTACTATTGACAGGTACAAAGCAAGACTTGTGGCTAAAGGGAATAGATTATGAGGAGACTTTTGCTCCTACTTTGAGAATGACCACAATAAGATCAGTGATTGCATTGGCTGCACATAAAGGATGGAAAGTGCATCAATTGGACATCAAAACTGCATTCTTAAATGGGGATTTACAGGAGGAAGTATATGTAAATCAGCCTATTGGTTTTGTAGTTCTTGGTGAGGAACATAAAGTATGCAGGTTACACAAAGCATTGTATGGGTTAAAGCAAGCTCCAAGAGCTTGGTATGATAAAATACATGCTCATCTAACTAGCCAAGGTTATGTGAATAGTCCAGCTGAAAGCACATTGTATGTGAAGAAAACCAGTGCGGATATTCTCATAGTCATCTTGTATGTAGATGACATGCTCATTACAGGTACTAGCAAAGCACAAATTTCGGATTTCAAAGCTGATTTGAAAGCTGAATTTGATATGTCAGATTTGGGGCCTTTACACTACTATCTTGGCATACAGTTTATGCATACAGATGATGGCATTGTTATGCAGCAAACTAAGAAGTTTGCTAAAAAGGTTTCACATGGATGAATGTAAGCCCATTTCTACTCCAGTAGAACCAGGTGTACGGCTTACTATGCATGATATTGGAGAGCCTTTTGAGGCCGGCATTTACAGCCAGGCAGTGGGATGTCTCATTTACTTGTGTAACACGAGGCCAGACATATCTTTTGGGGTGTCTTTGCTGAGCAAATTCATGCGCAGCCCAGGCACAAAGCATTGGCAAGCAATCAAACGCATATTTCGTTATCTTCAAGGTACCCTGGATCTTGGTTTGTTCTATCCCGGGGAGGCATCTTGCAGCTTTATGCATACTGTGATTCAGATTGGGCTGGTGATTATGATACTAGGCAATCCACCAATGGGAATTGTTTTTTTCTTGGCAGTTTATGCATATCTTGGTTGAGTAAAAAGCAACCCACTGTTGCCACATCTACTTGTGAGGCTGAGTACAGGGCAGTCTTCACAGCTACAGTAGATTGTGTATGGTTGAGGAGATTATTGGCTGATCTTCGTGAGTGTCAGCAGACACCCACCACCATTCTCACTGATAGCCAGAGTGCTATGGCCGTGGCACGAAATCCAGTATTTCATGCACGTACCAAGCACATTGAGATTCATTATCACTATGTCAGAGAGAGGTTACATGCAGGGGAGATCAGTTTATCTTACTGCCCTACACAGGATAATGTTGCAAATCTATTCACAAAGGCTTTACCTCGAGAAAAGTTTGAAGCTTTCCGCAAAGCTTTGGGCTTACTCTCATATAGAGAGTGATCTGCTACCTTGTACAAGGTCACACTTCCACTACAGGGGAGATTTGTAGGCATATGCTCACTTATGGTAGTGCTATGTGTGACCAGGGCTTAACCAAGGGCACTTTTTCCCATATGGTTTTTGCCCTTGGTCAAACACACAAATATCTAGATATTATTATAGAGGTGGTTCATACACAAACACACTACCTCACTCATAAGAGTGGGTTGACACACATACATACACTTACACACTATGTTGGCCAAGTACACATACAACACGGCTTAGCAGCCATTCTCACACACTTAGATCAAGTGCACACCGACCATAACAGCCACAATGGCCGCTCTCGTGTCATTGTAAGGATAAATCAAAACCCGTAGTCCTTTTTCACATGTGTGCAGTGGTGCACCTTGGGTAGAGCTAAGAACGACCAACCAGATCACACACAATCCACATGGCCAACATCATAAGGTGAAGGCCTTCTGTACATGCAGAGCCAGCTTAGTGTGTTGCATATTTTGTTTTTCTTGAGAGTGTCTTGTTTAGTAAGGAGCTTTTTCTTACTACAATTTGACTTTCCGTCTCATGGGTTGTGTACTATTTTTTTCTCATGAACCCTTTGGGTCCCCTGCATACATTAAAAGATCTTTCTTTATCTCACAATTCCTCCTCTTGTTTTAGAGGTGTAATCAACATAACTTTGATATCTAAAAAGTTTTTTTTTTGGGGGTATTGTGGAGTGCTTTGTGTGTGTTTTTCTGGGAGAAAGATCCTTCTATTAGTTACTGAGAAAAATAGCCAAAATGGCTACATCTCCAAAGGGGAAACGCGAGTCAAGATGAACAAAGGGGAGAATGCACTTCCCCTTCGGGTGGCTGCTCTAGGAGGAGAAGGCTATCTCATACAATGGGGGGAGGTGGAAATAACCACACAGGTGGTCTGTGATGCCAAGTGGGCTCGCCACCAGTATCTTTAAGAAAGGGACCGTGCTGCCAAATCTGAGGAAGGCCTCCCTATGCTTCCTTGTGTGGTTTGAGCCACCTTGAAGCTACCCCCATTTCTCGGAGGGTATGAATGATATCAAGCCAGATGCTCCAGATAGACTCCGCTGGCAGGGTGAGGGTGCCTTCGATGGCTTCGTTGCATCGAGCTCTCCATATATGCCATACAGACTACTGCAAATCTCCCATCTTTGGCTAGAACCTGGTGTCCAAGGACTAGTAGGCGAAGCTAGAAGTGGCACAGTGAAAATACAAAGGTGAGAGACATGAAGTCCCCCTCCTTCCTGCTCATACGGCATGATAATCGCAGCCTTAGTGGCCCAAGCAACAATGCCCCACGTAAACAATATGGGCGGGAGTCCGATCCGTAGTGAAAATGCATAGGATCCTTTGCCAGACCTGTTGGTCCTTTGGGCAATCCCAAAGACAATGACGCTGAGACTCTTGGGGATGGCCCCACCTCTAACATAATGTTGGTCTGCCCCCAATGGCCAACCAAGTGCCAATTGCTAAGCTCCTATGTGCCAACTGCCACATGAAAAGGGTGATCTTCCGCGGTCAAAAGCTATGCCACAGCTGTTGCCAGAAATCTATGGGAAATTGTGGCAGAAGGCCCTGGGATTGCCGATGTGCTACTGCTGCTAAGGGTACCAGGCGACTCCTCTCTGTCCTCTGGATCCTACCATGTCCACTCTCCCGAGTCCCACTGGAGACTCATAATAGGCCAACCCTTCCACATCCATAGCTGCCATAGTCTCTCTCTGGCCACCTTGGCCATCGGGGGGTAGTTGTCTGAATGCAAGTCAATCTCCAAGTGATCTAGCGGAGCCTGTACTCAAGGCTTCCCATGATACGTGTGGACAAGCCCTGAGCATGTGACTAGGAGGCAGACGGAGCATAGGATTCTAGATCAGAGGCTGTCAGAGCGGCTTCTCGGAGGCTACTGGAGCTGATTGTTTTAGGGCCAGTGTAAGCCCAACAGAGTGTGCAGTGACAGATTCAACCACGTGTCCAAGAGATATAGATAGAGAGAGAGAAGGGAGGGAGAGAGATGGGAATAGGGGTTTTACACAGTACACCACGATGAGCGGGGAACATGTCCCACCCCCTTTTCAAGAATTTATTTCAGGAACAATCCACGGGCTCTTCTGAGCCAGGACCGATACAACAAATGAATACGATATCAAACAAGAGTGCCGATGTTGAGGTCGGGCTGAAGTCGTGTCGAGGCACAAGATATATGGTGCCGAGCTCCCCATGAGGATGACCCACAAGTGTCTCGCACTGGGCTAGTACCAATATCCAATGTTTGAATCAAGTCTGAAGCTCTCAAATTCCCACAAGCGTCTTTACACCAATACCGGACAAAGAATCTCAAAAGGCACACACCGAGGTAGAGATGCTGGAAAGAAAAAAGAGAAGATGGTGCAAGGCTGTCCAAGGTTCTTTCCCCAAGGGGTGGTGGCGGTGTTCCTTCAGATGGTAGCCCTCCAAAGGCGGCATAGAAGGCAGTTGATAGGCAGTGCAAGCAGCAACTTGAATGGCGTCGCACAACGGTGTTATAGGAGGCGCACGCAGCGCTGTTGGAGGCGGCATGCGGCACACACGAGGCAGCACAGAGGTGGCACAAATCAGCGAACATGTGGCGGCGGAGCTAGGCTTTGGGTGCGGCGCTGCTGGTGGCTTAGCCGGCGGAGGCAGCAGAGACGGTGGTTCTTCCGACGGAAGTGGCAGTTCAGCCGGCGGTGGTTGTGGTTCAGTTGGTGGCAGCGGCTCTGGGGCGGCGACGGCAAGCGGCTCAGCCAGCGGAGATGGGCATTGCAGAGGTGGCGCTTGGTGGAAATTGGCTCTGCATGCAGGGGCAGAGCAAGGTGGTGCAAGGAGCCGGAGAGGTAGATGATAATGATGAAGCTCCTTGCTCACACAAGATGATTCTCCACAAATTCTTCTATGAATCTCCAAGAGGGTGCAAGCTTCTTATATACTTGATGGGAGTGCTTGCTTTTACCATGCTTTGCTTTTGCTTTATCTTCTTGCTTTTGCTTTTTCTCCTTTAAATATTATTAATAATAACCAAAGTTCTTGATTTGTGCTTTTACAGCTTCAGGGCCTTGCTTTTTGGCCCTAGAGCTACTTTTGGAAAAACTGCTTTTAGCTTTTTGATCCAGTTTGATGTCCTCTTTCCAATGGTGTCCCCAGCTTTTGGTCAACATAGTTTGACTTTTTGCTTTTTCCCGCTTTTTGACCAAGACTTGGTGCTTTGTCCAATGTCAACTCTCAGGAACTTTGTTCCTATGTATCCATCAACCTGTCCATGTGTCCGGGCATGAGTTCCATCATGTGAAAAGAGCTTGGAGGGCCAAATACTTATAGCCGGCCTAAGATGATCCCAAGCGCACAAGAGATTGGTTGTAAATCCATCCTCAAATGCTGGGCTAAAGCCACGTGCCCGCATCTTTGTGAAGATCCATCTCATGCTCTAAGGCCAAGGGCCCCCTAGGGTCGGAGCGCGGGCGGAGATCCTAGCCAGGAGGAAGTCCTTCCAAGGCTCACCACTCAGAAAAAGATTTCGAACAATCAACTTGCCCAACAAGGCATGGCTCTGAATGGAGGGGTCGATGATGCCCAGGCCCCCTTTGCGTCTGAATGATCACTCTCCAGGCCACCTTGGCCCTTGCCGGCCCACAGAAAGTTCTGGATCAAACACTGAACATGACCAATACATGCCCAGGAGAAAGACTAGCAAGAGGTAATGTGCCACATGGTGGCAAGAAGAACCTAGTTTGCCACCACTACCTGGCCAGCTAGGGAAAGGGTTGCTGAACTCCAGTATAATAGCTTCTTCCGGATGCTTAGAAGAAAGGGGGCGAGTTGCTCCTCAGGGGAGATGTCAATGCCAACTGGCAGCCAAGGTAACGAACTGGAGTTTCCCTTGGGACCCACTAAAAAGCCTCGGGTAGGCCGATGAGTCAACCCAAAATCCACACGACTTGTACCAGTTGATCTTTGCTCCGGATGCATGACAAAAAATCTCAATCGCCTCGGCGGATCTCTAGAGGTTCCCCTCAGTCCTTGACAGGTATGATGTGTCGTCGGCGAACTCGAAATCAAGAAGCTCCTCTTGCACTCGGATGGAGAGATGTAGTCCTTGGAGTCCAGTCTCCTGAGCGGAGAGAAAACTGCCCATGGCCTTAGACGAACAAGTGGAGATAAGGTGCTAGAGGGCACCCTTGCCGGACTGAGGATGAAAGCGGAAATTTGTCACCTCTAGCACCCTGAATAAGAACTTGGCTATGAGAAGCCAAGTAGAGTCCCGATACACCTCAGACCCACTCCTCCAGGAAACCCATCCTGCACATTGTCCCCTTCAGAAAGCCCCAATCTACTAGGCTTTCTCAAAATCGAGGAGCACAATCAGATCCTGCTACCACATCCTAGCTGACACGGCCGCCTCCTAGAAGGTGAAGATGTTGTCCAGAGAATACTCCGATCCTAAATGAAACTGGTCTGTGTACCGTGAATCATGTCGGGGAGAAAGGGTTGCAATCTCTGACTGATGGCCTTGGCCAGAATTTTGTAGGCAGTCCCTAGAAGGGTGATGGGTCTCCACTTCCGGATCTCCAATCTGTCACCTTCCTCCTTGGGAATCAAGTGGATCAACTCTCTGACAACCTCTCCGGCATGGCTCGTGTAACCATTATCTCATTGAAGGCAGCCGTGAGGCCATCTTCCATGAGATCCCAATGCCGCAGAAATAAAGAGGTTGGAAGACCGTCCGCTAACCACGGCTGTTTGGTGCACTATCCTGAAGCCGTTGTAGAGAAGCAAGACCCCTGCGAATACTCCTCTCCTCTCGGAAGCCAGCCAATTTCCTCTGCGCTTCCTCCTGTAAAGGATTGCTGATCTCTCCAAGACCTGCAGCCAAGGCTCCTGCGGCTGCTCGTAAGTGAAAATAAGCCTCTACCAAATCCCCTCTGTCTTGCCACGGATCTCTGGATCCTTAATGAGGCTATTTGGAATCCGGGTACTCACGTGTCTGTCCTATCTCCAGGGGTCATCCAGGGAGAGAGTAACCAGTGTGTGGTCGGAAAAAGTAGTGCCAGCCAAAAATACCAATCATGCCGCCATGCCCACAAGCCCACTCGTCAACATAAAACCGATCGAGGCTGGATAGGTTGGGGCTGGTATTCCTCTTGTCAAATCTGGAGAAACATAAGACTCTCGGGACTGCGTCCAAACTCTTGAAGATGCCAAGAGTCCTGTCCCTTGAGAGCCAAAATCAACTCCTCCCATGCCGAGTACTCTGTACCTGATATAGTAGCCATGCCACCTCGGAATCTATCATTGGTCGACTCCAACGTGTTAAAAGCCCCCACCCATACACGAGACATTTGCCTGCGGTAGGGACTAACAAACTGTACTCCAGAAGGTGGCTCTGCCTGCTGCCGCATTCAGTGCATAGACATTTAGGAAGCCAACATTATCCTCTCCTGTCTTGATGGTTACCCACTAAGCCCGTCCAGTGACAATGGTGCTTGCGTCAACCACTGCCAGCAAAAGCTGCTTACTGATGGCACCAACTGGTGCTCTGTGGAGTTCCTCTCTAAGAACGCCACGTCTTTGGAAGCACTGTGGCCCCCCCCAACCCCTGGATGATCCATGAGACAATCCGCATAGCTAAGAGCGGTGGGAAGAGGAACTGTCGGAAATGCCCTCCACTCAAAGAGTCTTGGGCGTGGGTTTCGATGGAGAGTCGTGCCAGATGGGCACGTATCCTAGCCTCCATGTGGACCCATTCTATTCGAGCCCTAGAGTATGCATACTCTAGACTCCATCTATCACTGTGCAGGTATTTGTAGGAGGGGAAAAGTTGTACTACCACTGAAACATGAAGAAACACAAAATGCAGCACCTCCAGGTTGGACGACACCATCTCCCCTGCGTGAGCCTTGAGGCTGAAGCCCTCCACAACTCCATCGTCGCCAAAGGCCAAAGGTGAGTAAGCACATCAGTGATACGCAGGTCATGCAGATGATGCGAAAGCTCAATGGCCTGCCCCCTGTATAGTGGTGGATACTGACTTCGTGATCTAGTCCGTCCCCTGTGTTGCACTCAGGGGGGAGGAGAAGATCATTGCTCCGTTCTGTGGGGTGGACGGTCTGGAGTGGTATAATACGACACAAATGCGGATGGGAGCCACCGACTCCTGAAACATGCTAGCTCCATCAACGGGGAGACACCGGAAAAAACTGTAATTGACTGGCTGTTGGGGGGGGGGGGGGGGGGGGGGGGGGTCAGGCTGGCTATCGCTGCTCCGGATCAAGAGGGCAGCGAGAGTGCTCTGGAGAGGTTGGGGTAGGGGAGGGGGAGGGGGGGGGGGGGGGGGGGGGGGGGGGGAGGGGTTTTGGTACCACCAGAGCAGAGGGAGCTAGAGGGGTGGGGGGGAGGGGGAGGATGGGGAGAGAAGGGTTCACCTGCGGAGGGGGCGGAGGAGACGGCTGCGAGGCTGGGCCCGTTGCATGCTCTGGAGGGTCGGGGATCCCCACAGGAGATAGAAAACCTGAAGGGCGTCCCGACGATTTAACAGTCTCTAGAAAGAGAAAAGGGAAGGGGGGGGGGGGGGGGGGCACTGGAGGCGGCCTTCTCGACCGCCACGAGGGCAGACTCTAGTGACGTGTCCCATCTGGGGATAGATGAAACATTGGCTTGGAAGGCTATAGTACTCAACTCTCTGCAAAATTGGGTCTCCCCACAGACCAGGGAGTGAAATGGTGTGCGGCATTGAGTCTGGGGAGGCGATGCAGATACGAAGGGATGGAATCCCAGTCGTCCGTGCAAGAACCAAAGCAACGGTTTGGGGGGGGGGGGGGGGGTTCCATCACCCTCCCAATAGCACCACCTATCATCGAGAGGAGAGGAAGGTATTCAATCCTAAGAGCTGGAAGGCAAACTGTCACAGGAAAGCTTGAGATGCCAGCCAGAGCGTCGAACGCTGAGTCGAAGCCGTGCTGCCACCTCGCAAAGAAGGCCTAGGCCGTACCCACTGCGACAGGGCTCAGCTGCATGACTTTGTCCGAAGCTGTAGGCGAATCGAACTCAACCTGGTAGCCATGCTCCAAAGGATGAATGTCAATGATCTTTCCAAGAGCGCCGAGAAAGCTTTCCTATAACAAATTCTTGAACTGTCCCCGTTCTAGGTGGCTACCCACAATCTTGTAGACCAAGGTGGAGGCCTCCAAAGAGGCAGCTATCGAAGCGAGGAGCTGGAGATCCTCTTTGCAAAAAGAGAGGCAAGGGACGGTGGCCACAATCGGGGATGACGGAGCGGCTTCCATGGAGTCCTCTTCCCTCCCGATAGCACCACCTATCACCAAGAGGAGAGGAAGGTATTCAATCCTAAGACCTGGAAAGCGAACTGTCACAGGAAAGCCTAAGACGCCAGCCAGGGGGTCGGATGCTGGGTCGAAGCCATGCTACCACCTCACAAAAAAGGCCTGGGCCGTACCCAATGCGACGGAGCTTAGCTGCATGACTCTGTCCGAAGCTGCAGGCGAATCGAACTCAACCTGGTAGTAGCCATGCCCCAGAGGTTGAATGTCAGTGATCTTTCCAAGCGCGCCGAAGGCTTGCCTAAAACAAATCCCTGAACTGTCCGCGTGCCAGGCGGGCTACCCGCAATCTTGCAGACCAAGGTGGAGGCCTCCAAAGATATGGAGATCCTCTTTGCAGAAAGAGAGGCAGGGGATGGCGGCCTCCGTTGGGGATGACGGAGTGGCTGCCATGGAGTCCTCCTGGGGTTCTGCTAGACTGGAAGATGCCGAAACTTGCCATGGATGGCAAGATAGGGTTTTGTTTTTTTTTTTTTTTGGGGGGGGGGGGGGGGGGGAGACACGGAGGGGAGGCGGGTAGGGCGGGGAAGCAGCAGGGCAAGGAGGGGGCTTAGGCTGACGAGGTGGGCACAGGTGGGACTGAAGAAGGGGCAGGGGTGGGAGAAGATAGTGCGGAGGTGAAGGGTGAGGGGGGCGCTGGAGAGGCGAGGGTGCCACAGGGGGGGCAGCCCGATGGAAGAGTTTGGAGGCAGAAGGGAGGCGAAGGACAAAGGGGGGGGGGGGGGGGGAACAGGCTACGAACAGGGGAGCTCCAGCTTTCGTGGAGTGCTGAGTTTAGATAAGTTTTCACGTTTGTCTTTATTACCTTATTTGTCTTAATAGTCTTTGTTTTGTTTTAGTTAGTTGAGAAAGTTTTTTGCTGTAGCGTACTTTTCATAGTTGTCTCAATCTGTAAGCTTGCACTATTGAAGGTATGTACTATATATATTAAGTAATGATTTAATTGTAGAAAGGAGGCCCCTCTTTTGAACCTTTGTGATCAGGTTCGAGATCTGTTTGATAACCTTGCATTGCCAAAAGGAGTGCAATAGGGTCTGTTTGTCCATCTTTTAAGGACTTACTAGAGTCTTACTTAGGATATATATATGTATATACACAATTTTCCATCATGAAATTCTAACATTCTGCATTGTGAAACCCGATTTTTGATTTTCGATTCTCATCAAAGCTTTAAATAGAATTACAATTAGAGTCTAAAGCCCAAACTTCACTATGAAGTGTTTTCTTTTTGATATTTAAAAAATTTGGCAGCTGAAAATATCAGTAAAAATGTACAAAATGTTTTTAGAACATTTGTTTCTTTTCAGAAGGTATGAAAGACGACTATTTTGTGTGTGCGCGTGCACGCTCGCACGTGAGCGTTTTCCACATGTATCTGAATCAACATGTTTTCAGGTAACCATCAATTACTTGCTGGGAAATATTGGGCAAGACTATGGCAGAACAGTTGGTGTTGTTGATCTTGGAGGGGGTTCAGTGCAAATGGCATATGCAATTTCAGAAGAAGATGCAAGGAAAGCTCCTAAGCCTGTGGAAGGGGAGGATGCTTATGTCAAAGATTTAAATCTTCTGGGCAAGTTGTACCACTTGTATGTCCATAGGTATGCTCTAAGGCACATCTTAGAATGTTGTTGCAGCTTTGTGGGTATAGCCTTGGAAGATGAGAATGGCCGGTTTTAATCTTTTTCCCCATTGCAGTTATTTGCACTATGGTTTGTTGGCAGCTCGAGCAGAGGTTCTCAAACTTGTCAAGGAAAGTGAAAGCTGCCCATGTTTAGCAGGGGGATTCCAAGGTGTTACGGCAGTCTTCCTAGATGTGATGCCTAATGTGCATTTAGACACACTCTAACTGAATGGTTTATTGTTTGACAGGGGAATATGTGTATGGTTCGGTGAAGTACACAGCTGTAGGTTCAGCAGCTGGTGCTGATTTCAGCAAATGCCAAAAGCTACTTGTGGAGGCTTTGAACAAAGAGCACGCATGTGAGCACATGCAGTGCACCTTTGGTGGTGTCTGGAATGGGGGTGGTGGTGATGGTCAAAAGAAGCTCTTTGTGGCTTCCTTCTTCTTTGACAGGGCATCACAAGTGAGTGTACTTAAAGACACACAGGTCTTCCCTGAATATGGATCAAGTTGCAGGGCTGATCCCAAATTTGATGCCATGGCCTTGTACAGGCAGGTATTATTGATGATCCAGATGCTGTAGAAGCCAAATTGAAGCCATCAGATTTTGAGAGCGTGGGGAAAAAAGTATGTGCATTGAGTATGGAGGATATTGGGGAGCATTACCCGAGTACGGACAAGAGCGACCGTGCTTATTTCTGTCTAGATCTTGCATATCAGTATGCACTCCTTGTGGATGGGTTTGGTATGCTGCCTGTTCATTCTTTGTGCTGTTCCAGCATCAGCTTCTCTTCTGGTTCTACTTTTATCCCAATCAGTGCATAATGTTCTTAATATATGTGTATGTTTTTGGGCAGGTGTCGATAAACATCAGGAGATTACACTGATAAAAAAGGTGAAATATAAAACTTCATTTGTCGAGGCCGCATGGCCTCTGGGCAGTGCAATTGAAGTCATTTCAGTGAAGTGATAGGATCCTTGTGACAATGCATGGTAGGTCTCCTTTTGATCTTAGTGCAGGAGTTGCTCTTCATGGTAGCTCCTGCTGCCTGCAGCAAACTTAGATTCTTTGGCATGCCTTCGCATGATTGATCCAGCTTTTCTTTCTCCAAAATGCTGGATATAGAGCAAGGTTGTGCAAGCCTGCAAGTGCTGGAAACCAGGCCTTGCTAAATTTTGCTATGGGATGAACCGATGTGAAGATTATTCAGGACTAAAAAGATTAACAAAGAGACTTCTCACCATCTTTGATGGACCAGTTGACGTTCATCTGTCAATTCTGCTTAGTGGGTAAACGAAGCATTCAATGAAAGATGCATATTTTATTTTAAACACGTTATTTTTCAAAATGAGGAAACGGTTTCTTTTTCTTTTAACGATGCAAATGAATTAATGTGGGAAATCGGTGGACGATCGTAATTGTGGAAGCCCGCCTGCCACGAATGGGGTGGATCAGAACAGAGTCAACGGAGGGGGGAGATCCGGGCTTGTAATGCCAAGTGATTCCATCCTTGCCTCCAGGAAGGAAGGTGCTCCCACCAGCCCTCCGTTTTTGCACAGCCCTGGATCTGCGTTGAAGGTGCTCCAGCTCCCACCAGCCACACAGAGGTTGGTCAAAATTACACGAACATACTACGCCAGAGGAGTCGGTAATCCCTCTACGGGCCTGCCAAATCCACCAACCTGCCGAGGCTATCGTCTTCCAACAACTATCTCGTGGTGTAGAGATGTCCCCAGTTTGTCATCGATTCCTGGCTGGGCATATCATGCAGTGGAGTGCCAAGCTTGTATTGTCCTTGTAATGGGGCATGGAGCTGGTCTCCGTTGCCAAGTTTCGGTTGCCAAGCAGTCCTAGACGATGCCACTAGTACTCCAATGTAGCTCTGCATCGTTGGCTGATAGCTCGTCCACCAATTGCAGCCAGCCATGCTTCTCCTGCAAGGTCTTGAGCAATAAGCCATGTAATGTAGATGTTGTGCAGGTGGATATGACTTTAGAGTTGTTGCCATAACGCAATGAGGATAATAGCCAATGTTTCCAAGAGTTGGGTATGATGCCTCTTAGCTTTGACCAATCAACCTGACTACAGTACTCTTTCCACACAGGCGTGGATACAAACTTGGCAATTAACAGAGGTACATTCATGCACATGACTCAGTCATTGGAGCAACCATTTGCTCCGCATAATTCTGATCATCGTACAACCTTATTACAGTCATTCTTATAGACTCGTGTTAAGGATACGAACATGTACATGCCATTTTCCAAACTACCTAACATATTTGATGAAGTACAAGCAACATCATTCACATGGTATGATGACAAAGCACGTTGGCCCAGTGTCGTTGATGGCTATAGCATGTGGGGAAGATGTTTTGTTGATAATATTTCCTCAACGAACAGCTCGTTAAAGGATATAATGATGAAATTGGTGTGAAGATTGTTGTCAATTGCACTTATAATGATGAAAGCACACCACTGCATATCAGAATTAAAGCCATGGGTGTATAAACTTTATAATCCACCTCAACCACCTTCTTCACGACATCCACAATTATCAAGGCCATTCATAAACGACATCATGGCAATGCTAAGGACCACGAAGATTTACAAGCTGATCATATTGCTCATGCATGTGATACATTATCCCCCTTGTTGAGACCGATGACTCTTTGCCAAGTTTTTTCCCATCTTGGTCTAGTCACACCATTTCATAAGCATGGGAACCACCCTAATAACCATCGCACCATCATGATCTTCCACACTAGCGTCCAATATCAACTTCTTGGCATATAGAGGCATGGGTATAATAGAGCTAAAGGAGAGGAAAAGACTTGATCTACACTGGATCATATCAGGCTTCTACAAAACTTTCAAATGTCTTCGAGAGTTGGCCCTCCCATAACAATGATATGGGGAGTCAGGACATTATTGAGTTTTAAGGCACAAGCACAGGAAGAGTTAAAGCATGAAGAGGCATGTTTAGTGAGGCCACTAGCACAATTGGGGTGAAATAGGTAAACCCATTTTCTTTAACACTTTTTGGCATATACGTAGATAAGATGTACTACTTCATTGATAAGACTTGGCGGCCTTATCACCCCACTATCTGGTCTGCATCTTGCTCTATGTAGACGGCATACTATTGACATCAGATTCAATAAAGGGGGTGCAAAGACACCTAGCGACAATGGAGGTCTTTTGCAGGCAACAAGACCTCACAACGAACCTTGGTAAGACCAAGGTTATGACATCACAATGGGTGGCATAGCATCTTGTCTATATTTCACATACACAAGAAACCGTGCGGAGATTATCACATCCTCTATATACTCAAAAGTTACTTTGACTACCGCTATACATCCGGTAGCGCTGGCTCGGTCGACAAGGGGATATGTTGCTCTAGCTTGCAGTGCTTCTAGGCACACTTCCAGCAACCTAGTACTACCGAGTAGTGTCCTGATTTATGGAGCCTCTTTTGGGCCAGACTTGGGCTCTAGACACTCTACGACTACCCATCACCAGTCTCTTTCACTCATCCCACGATAGAGACACCCTCTAATGACCACACTAGACAGACTAGGCAACGCACATTAGCACTAAGTACTAAAGCCACTATGCTTCCCACATTGTCACATTTGATGGGCTGAAACGATCCTCCTCATAGGACCTCCAGATCCAAGGGAATCCTCCAGACATAGGAGTGCTCCCCTACAGCCAATGGATGTAGAGAGCTTATGTGAGGCCACAGATGTAAAGACCTAATATAAGGTCACAGATGCACAGGATACACGTTCACCCCAAATTCTTCGGAGATAGAGGACTTGTACATGAGATGTGCAACTTTTATCATACCACAAGCTTCATCCACTACAAGGGTACCTTGTATGCTTCGTCCTCTACAAGGTTACCTTGTAACTTTTTCTCTCTCATATGGTTAGTTTGTCTTCATCTTTTTCCTATGACATAATTACTTCATGGATTCATTGTAACACTTTTAGCCTCGTACATCCTTTGCTCTTGTTGTAGGAAAGTTGGGCAAAGCTATGCAATAAAAGCAAAAGAGGGCAGAGCAGGGCGCAAAAGCAGAGGGTAGACTAAACATCATTCTCAGATGATAAGAGTTTTATGAGTCTCATTAAGGACTTGGGATAGAATAGGCTACATGCACGGGCGTGCCTTAAAACTCCACTTTTGAAGTTGGCACTCAATAAGAATCAGAAGTATTTGAAAGGATCTCATGGCCCATATATGGCTATGCCTAGAGAAATTACCACCTGTAATGCTTCAAAGCCCTCAAGTCCCTATGGATGGAGAGAGAGACAGAAAGAGATAGAGAAAGTAATATTAACTTTGAAAGACTTAGTGGGTCTATAAGACCATGAATCCATGAGAATACTTGAATCATGGAAAACTAAAAAAGGGGAAAAAACTAGATACCTACGCAATGAGAACCGTATGAGCACAAATATGTCATGAGGTCAAAAGGGTATGAGCTCAAAAGAGTATGAGAGAGAGAGAGAGAGAGAGAGAGAGAGAGAGAGAGAGAAGAAGAAGAAGAAGAAGAAGAAGAAGAAAGACTAGTGCTATGACCTGGGAATGTCAAATCCAAGCCACATGATACAAAATGGGAACATCATCATCATATAGGCTGCATACCTCCTACAAAGGGAAGAGAGTATGTATCTCCAACTTGCTATCCTGTTGATGGTCCACGCCACCAACCACATTTTTCATTCAATCGTGGATAGGCCGTAGGTAGGAGGAGGGGACCATAAAAGATATCAAGCATGGGGTTAGCTTATAGCTTATAGAAGGCGTTGTAGATCCAGTGGGTATGGAGAGAGAGAGAGAGAGAGAGAGACCTATACACAAAAATGTTCATGAGACTAGGGAGTGCCATGTCGCTTGAACATTATGTGCTTCTAATACAAATCCATATATATATATATATATATATATACCCATACATACATACATACAGACATACACACACACACAGACATACAGATATATATACATACATACATACATACAGACACACACACACACACACACACACACATATATATATACATACATATATATGGATTTGTATATATATACATACATATATATATACATACATATATATGGATTCCTCTATGTTCCTCCTTAGATCTAATACAAATCCATATATATATGTATGTATATATATATATACATACATATATGCATATATGTATGTATGTATATACATACATACATACATATATGCATATATGTATGTATATATATATATACATACATATATATATGGATTTGTATTAGATCTAAGGAGGAACATAGAGGAATCATTGTGCTAGAGCTACATCTATAAAGCATCTCTATGTCTTTGAAGAATCTCCAAGATCTAGAGCTATCCGTGGTTGGTTGAGGACATCTAACTTGTTATAGGGTAAATGGGCGTAAAAAAACCATATTGGGCTTGTGGCAAAGGTCTTGGCAATATTTAAAAAAGCTTTTGAAAATGTGTATGCCTTCGCTTGAGTGTGCCCATCATTATTTTCAAGATAACAAATTAAATTTGAACGCTAGAGTGTGACTCGTAGAAGGGTCCAAATTTTGACAAAACAGGCCAAGGAGAGACCAAATGATTATTACATTCCGATTTAGAGTGCCCTTCAATAGGGGGTGATAGTGCTATTTATCGATCCCCTTCCAACGTTCTCAGGAAAGGGGTGCCTCCCTTCAACCTTGGGCTAGTTGAGATTAATAGAGATGCCAAAATGTGTATGCCTTCGCTTCAGTGTGCCCATCATTATTTTCAAGATAGCAAATTAGTTTGATGGCTAGACTGTAACTTCTAGAAGGGGCCAATTTTGCGAAAGTACCAAGGGGGAGTAATATTGCACTAAGAGATCACAAAACAAAGGCCCTTTTACCCAAGGAGAGATAAACACGTATGCCAAATGATTCAAAAAGTTTATTTGAAGTGCCCTTAATTAGGGGGTGGTAGTGCTATTTATCTAGCCCCCTACCAGTGTTCATGAAAGGGGTGCCTCCCCTTAACCTTGGGCCAGTTGGAATTTAGGTTTGTGTGAGCTCTCAAAGGAATCTATGCCATATAAAAAAAAGTCTCTATCATCGGGCAGTAGACCATCTTGACCTTCGTGAACATGATGAGCTTGCTTACACAAAGTGATAATAAGTCTCAATGTGTTTCATGCGAGAATGAAACTGAGGATTTCAAGAAATGGCCATGTAACTTTGGCTATCACATTGCAGTGTTGTAGGTTTCTACACCACTCCCATATCCTGTAGAATCCTCGTTATCCACAATGCCTCACACAATGCAAAGCATGCAACTTTGTACTTAGCCATTGTCCCGATTTACTGATCTAAGAAATGCATCCCGAACTAAGAGAAAAACAATAGCCAATTATTGAGCACTTGGTGTTCGAGTCACCCATCCAATTTGAGTCACAAAAACCACTGAGGGTCTTTGCCCACAACGTAGGTGATGATGTACTCCTAGGTACCTTGGATGTATCGTAACACCCTTCCAATGATTGTCCCACAGCTTGTTGGAGAACCTGCTCAAAACACCAATAGCAAAACTTATATATGGTCTAGTATTACACAAGAAAATAAGACTACCACAGCAAGTTTCTTATATAAGGTCTCATCCACAAGGTCTAAGGTGTCTTTGATGGTGGATAGCTTCAGATCAACCTCCATTGAGGTATCAACTGCCTTGCATTTAGTTATGCCAAATACCTTGAGTATCTCAGTCGCATATTTTTGTTGAGAGATGAAAATGTTATCTGGCCTTTGCTAAATCTCAATCCCAAAACAATAATGCATGAGCCCAAGATCTGTCATCTCAAACCCTGCACTAAGCATATATTGTGTTTGTGAGATCTTTTTCTAGTGATCCCCTGTTAAGATGAGGTCATCTACATAGAGAACAATGACCATATACTTTCCCTACTCACAAAAGACATACAAATTTGCATCTAAAGGGCTGCATAAGAGACCAATACTCACAAAGTAAGCATCAATCCTCAGGTATCATGCTCGTGGGGTCTATTTCAGCCTTGTAAAAAAGTGCCTTCCATAACTTGCAAACTTTGCTTTCAAAGTCGGGAACTACGAACCCAGGTGGTTGTTGCCACGTATACCTCTTCCTCGAGGTTCTCATTGAGAAAAGTATATTTTACATCTATTTGTAGAATATATCATCCCCCTTACACTGCCAATGCAAGGTGTAGATTGTGGTTAATCTGGCTGTAGGAGCAAAAGTTTCCTAGAAGTCAAAACCTTCAACTTGTGCAAAATCTTTAGTGCTTTGGACTTTTTTGAAGTACCATAAAATCTATGTTTTGCTTTGTAAACCCACTTAGTGCTACCAAATATCTTATACCTTGGAGGATGATCTACAAGGTCCAAGTGTGGTTTTTTCAAGATGGTGTCATATTCTACTTACATGGCTTCCAAGGGGCTGACCGTGTATCTATATAGGCCTCTATACGTAAGGCATCCGTGATATAACCATGTAGGTCCATAGTCATAGTCAGTGCCACTATCTGTGTGGTGTAGACACAACCTATAAATACATACTAGACGTTGCATAGCAGTTTCCCCATTATCCCATGACTATTTGGGCTTATCTTAGGCTCTGTTTGGGTCTTGTAATGCTGGAACAGGGTGTCAAAGAGTAAAGTCGACCTATCCATGTGTGGACCATTATAAGATAACTATCAAACGTAGCATGTAGTCAATGTGCCAAATCTAATCCAAGACATCTCTAAGCCATCAGCCTCATAGGCCACCTTGTGTGAATACCAAGATGTTGGGTGCCTAAGCTGCTCTCAACCATGGCTACTCCTCAAAATGGGAGACGTACAAACATGAGCTAGCCTCAGTGATTGGACAATACAAAGTGAGGGTGGAGTATTAATATCCAACATGGGCAACATCAAAAGGTTTTACAAATTTTGGTCATGAAGGTTCAACCATGTAGCTTTAAAAAATTGAATGAAAAAAATAAACCAACAGATTTAGGCTTGGAAAATAATAGTGCTAAAAAGGAGAAAGTATTACTATGATTTAGCATGGGAAAAAACCAAAGCAAGGTGGACTTAAAACTTGGTGACTTTAATAGCATAAGTAAGAACAACTATATTTTAAACTTATTTTAAAATGGGAAAAGAAACAAAGCAGGATTGACTTTAAACTTAGTTGACTTTACTACCACACGTAATAACGAGTATATTATAGTAGTATTTATTGACTTTCCTAAACTTATTTTACAAGCATGTTGGAGGTGGATTTTGTAAAATTCAAAATGTAAGTATGAACATTAAACAAGATGCTTATATGGATGATGTAATAAATCACATGCTTAGATACCTTGATTTATGAATTACATTTACACACTGCCAAGTGTATAAAATTAGCAAGACATTAAATTTAAGTGAGTTATCACAATAATTAAAATAGCTATATTTGCTAAGTATTGAGAGGACAAGATATGGGTGGAGACAAAACTAATGAGAGGGAGAGAAGCCTATACCCAAACAAGTAATTTGTTTTGCAAGGGAATGAATGCCTATTGGTCAATGTCAAAATTGACTTAATACAAATGACTAGCTTTCACACTAGGTCATACAAAACTAAAAAATAGTTCACTAGTTCTAGTCTTAAGCAAGTTTGCACATGAAGTTGGTAGCTTCCCTATTTGGTATTAAGCTCAAGGGAAGGCTACTTTATAAAGTCTAGTACCATCTTACCTTTTGTTACCCGTCGGATAAATGGCAAAGCATCTTAGTGTAGTTCATGCAGATAAAACCATCTTAGCTTGCAAAGTGGTTAACATAACCCCCCTTCCTAATGGGACTACATCCTTGCATCACCAAGCTTGGGTGGTGAAGATGTTGCCGATTCTGCAGAGGTGCCGATGGTCAAGGATGATGTAGTCGGGCGGCGAGACTGATCTCATCCTGTGCTTCCCAAGCGTGTGAGAGATAGAGTTTGGTTGTCCCTTGAGTTAGGAAGCATATCAAGTGGTGTACTATGGGACTGAAAATGGTTGATGCAAGGCCTGATTTGCAAGGGTGGGTTGGCCCTATACAAGGAAAGAGCCCCAAGGGCTTTGCTAGTGGATTTGTTTGGCATCCTCGATTGTTTGGTGCCACAAGCTATGGTCCCTCTTGGGCTTATACAAGGAAAGAGCCCCCTGGGGTTTACTAGTGGATTTGTTTTAGCATCCTTGTTAACCCATTCTTGGGGTTAACAAGAGCTACCATTATCTTAAATATCAAGGAGTCAAGATAGATACACCAAAAGGTTATACATTCAAGTTATCAAGCAATGATGTGCAAATCTACAACTTGGACAAGCGCCCGTAATGGTGTGACGAAGTAATTATGCGATTCTCGCTTTAAGAGCGTATGGTAGTAAGTTAGAATGAAGTCCTCAAGTGATGTACTTCATGGATATATTATGAGAGGAGTTATTGTAATAGCATTAGGCCTCTTATGAGCCTAAAGTGTCCGGCCAGCGACAGTTTAAGTGAGTGTGAACACTTATGGCCATATATATAAGTGAATTTCTTTCATAATACAATAGACTCTCCCATTGTGCAATAGATTCTTGCTAATCCTCTTGATAATCTCTCTTCCTAATGCATCCTAGTGAGTGTGTGTGAGTGAAGTGAGATGAGAGGAGAGACGAGTACACATAGTGTAACACGACAATGTGACAACGGTCGCGGGAGGTGTGGTGGAATTGCTTCTCAAGGAGTTGTAGAGCTTGGAGACCTCAAAGGTTACGAGCTCGGCCATTGGAAAGATCCTCACAATAGTTGCGGTTCACCAGGTAATCTCTTGTTGGATGTGTTTCAAGGGGGGTTAGAATGAGCCACAACATTTTTGGTGCCACTGCCGGCGGCGGGGGGAGCCATCCCTTGGCTTTTTCCATCGTTTTTTCTCTAATCTACGCATTACTCATTGTTGCCCATTTTCTTGATTAATGGTTTCCCATGAAAAAGATGTGGATTTGATGGTGATTTGGTCTAGAATAGCTTTCTTTTTTGTTTTTGTAAAGAATGATTTTTGCTTAATTTTTAGCTTAATTTTTAGTTTTTGTTATTGTTAATGTGGTTTTTCATGTTCTTAGGACTTGCACATAGAGTGTATTAGGTTTAGTTTGCATCCATTGCATCAAACAATGCAATAGAATGCATTTTTTAGTTAATGTAAGCTTTTTTTAGTATTAAACATAGAACTAAAATCATTAATTTTAGTGTGTTTTTTGTTGGAATTGTATGCATTAGAGTGTTAGCAACCATTAGGAGTAGCTTAATCCTTCCAAAAATCTCTCCAAAAAAATATCAAAAAACTCTTTAAAATGACTAATTTCTCCTAATTGACTAGTTTTGTCATTAAGGGTGATTAGTCCACTGTAAGAGATAAAAAAATTAGAAAATAGATTATTTGGGATCCAAATTGATCATGTAAGTAGTCAAAATTAGTTTTTTTGAGTGTTTTGAGAGCATCTACATGCTTCAAAACACCTAATTACATCAATTTCTTTTTCAATTGGAGAAATTTGACTCTTTTTTGCTTACTTTTGCCTTAAAAGAAAAGTCTAAAATTAAAAGTCTGATTAATCTCTAATTATAAATTAATTTACACATTAGATGATGTACATAGCTTAGCATTCCCTTGCTCTATCCAATGATATACTCAATTATGTGAATTAATTAGAGATTAGTGGTTAATTAGAGTCTTTGATTAGTGTGAAAGAGAAAGATTAGTGAAAGGATTAATCTTTGATTAATTTTTAATCACTTTTTTAGATAACTCATTAAGGCTAATGAGTTAATGAGCATTCAATGAGTAGATGTCAAATTATCCATTTTGGGGGTCATTTATGAAGGGTGTAAGAGGGTGTCATAAAAAAAGGTTGACTTTTTTTATGAGTTTTCTAAGTTCCTTTTGAAACATGCTAAAAAACGTGTTGCCAAACAGGGAAAAAATTCTCGCAAAATTTTTTCGTCTTAAGACAATGATGGAAAATAGGTTTTAGGACCTCCTCTTCCATCTGGGAAGTTACTAGCATGCACTTTTTTCAAAAAAAATGTCCTTAGGAGGTTCACATGCGTGTAGCGTCTAAGCTAAATAGGATAAACGAACTCGTTTGACCCAACGAAGAGTACGCCACCAAGCCTCCTAAGGCTATAAAACGGGCTGTGATAAAATCTTTTTTATTTTAAAACACGTGTGCTTGCTCATTAAAAGAGCAATTAGCAACATCAAGATCTGGCAACGATAGAGACTGAACCCCATGGCTGACATCTTCGAGCCATTGAGATCTATGCCCCAACTACAACTCTCCCAATACCATTTGCCATCCCTACAATAAGCGTGTCATCGGGTTTTACACCCCCTGTCACTCAATCCGACTAGGCTTTGGTTCTTTACCTAACATTTCCATAAATCCTATAGGTACCAACCCTTTCCAACCCCTGGATGCCCACACCTTGGACATACTGACTAGTCTAGGAAGGGGGATAGCCCAAGGACTCAATGAGTCCCTGCCATCAAGAGCACTCACATACAGCCTCAGTGACTCATACAAAAATACGGTCATATAGATCTCCAAAATTATGGGTAAATACGATGGAACGACATATCCTATTCAATTCATTCAAATGTTTGAACAGAGATGTGAAGCCTTTGGAAATCCAAACTGCCCCACTAATGTACATGCGTTGAACCTATGCTTAGAGAAAAAGTTAGTTGATGGTTCATCAAACTTCAGAACCTTGAAGTCAGCCTTTATCCATGGCTTTTCATCAAGACAAGGTGATCGGTGGAGTGCAGCAAAAGAACTCTGTTCAATCAAGCGTAAACCAAACGAAACCATTAGAGACTTTATCCTTCGGATAAAACTCTGACTCACGATGTGAGTCATGGAAAAAATTAAACGATTCTCAATTGAAGAGATATTTCATGAATATGAAACTGAAACGGGATCTGAAGTTGAAACAAAAACTGAAACATCCATGGTTCCTCTTGAAGATTCTATCATGATATGGTTAGATTTCCCTACAAGCAATGATGTTAAGCGCAAACGTGCGTTGAATAGCCCTCGAGCTAGTCACAGCATCATGACAAAAGAAACTTGGGTGTCATTGGGACAACCTAAAATCATCCCTAAAGACAATGGTCTTGCAAGAGGAGCCAATGGACAAAACATAGAAGTTCCAGGTTACTTTAGCTATGCTACTCAAACAATCGATGGAGATGTGAAATTTAGATTCCATGTTACCACAGATCCCCTTGAGTATGATGTCATCCTTGGTGGAACTTAGATATGTGACTCGTTGTATTCACTTGATGAATCCATGCAAACAGTCACCTTGAACACTCCTGTAGGCATTGTGCAATTGCTTTTATGAGAGGACGAGACCTTGGAGAGGAACTAGAACTTCCAACATACCTTACTAAGAATATTCCAAGAATTATGGTTGGATTGGAAATTTCTAATAAAATCACCATAGTCCAAGCACAGCTTTATCCAACATGAGAACACAATCTCATGGCCCTCGAGTTATGGGATTTATTAGGTCAACAACACTCACGGCTCATCTTGAAAGAATTCCATTCACACAAGACTTGAACATGCCATGTTTGGGGTACTTTGAACATACAATGTATATTGAAACTAATCCCCTTACTTGCAAGTTTTTTGTGGTTGAGTATGTGTTGGACGTAGATTTGATCTTGGGACATAGATGGACTGTTGCTGCCCAAGCACCACTGTGCTTTGCGAGCGATAGGGTCGTCATGATGGTCAATGACACAAAGTTGACAATACCATACTGCAAGGAATAGGAACCAACCCTAATGGATTTCTATGATACTGAACGCAAAAAGTTACAAGCCTCTTTCTCGAAAGCCCCTTTACATAAAGACCTATCATCTGCATCAATGACCAACTTGGACAAAGCATCTACCCCTTCCACTCCATCCTCACCAACGAAATCCAATGCCAAAAACTTGCAATCAACAGTTGTTCCTGAGAAGAAGGTCCCCAACTAACACCATCTATCTCTAAAATGGAACTTAAAGAAAAAGCCCTAGAGCCTATGCCTCTTCATTGACAAACCTCACTAAAGAAGATGGCTACATACTCAAAAGCATCATTATTGATAGCCACTCCATAAGAGACTCTAGCCTCATCATCGCCAAAAATGCACATGATTTCCAAACCTATAACCTCATCGCCAACCAATGTTAAGGAGGGTCCCAAACCTTCCGCATCAACCAAAAAGAAAACTCCACCAAGACAAGCAAAGATGTGGGTGGAGAAGCATCTACTTGTAGCTCAAGGCCTCTTCCTCGGTGCAGCACTCAGAGGCCAAGGAAAAAGAAAACTACTCCACATCACCGTTCACAAAATCCTATGCGAGTTTCTCAACGAAGTCCAACATCTCAGCAAGTGTGGGTACCCAAAAGATTACTGCAAACAAGCACAAGAGTACTACCAAGGAAATACCAATGCTTGGATTTCCAAGCGCATCACAAAGTCCCCTAAGCTTGCACAAAGAAGAAGGGCTTAGAACCAAAAGCATCAGCCACCAATTTATAATGTTCATCAAAGATGGGTGCCTATGCACGTTCTTTAACAACAAGGATACTATGATGGATTGACAAAATCGAACAAAGTGAAGACAGCCTCACCACCGACTTTAACCCCAACAACTTCGCCTAAATTTCAACAAGAATGGAAACCCAAGCAACTCTCTCAACCACTCTCGTGCATTCAGCACCTACACAAGAGCTTGTATGTTCAATCAATCCCAGTGGTAACCAACCAGAAGCCTCACCTACTGCCTCAAGGGTGTCACACATATGGCCTACCTAAAGATGGTAGAATATCACCAACAACTCTCAAGATCTTCAATAGCCAATATATTTTTGTTAAGCTTATAGCTTACTTTTCTTTTGGCTAAGTTAATGTAGCAGTTGCTCCATGAGTACATATCCATACTCATGCACTGGGGAGGACATTTGCATAAAGCCTCACCATCAACAACTTCCAAGGATGGGGGGGGCCATGGTGAGCGAAAGCTTGGTCAATGGTACAACCCATCGTGTGGATTTAGTAGATGTCCGTTTTTTCATAATTTATCATATTTTTTTACGGTCATTCAAAATAAGTGGCTGTATTTTTTGACCAAAAACAAGCATGACACCCATCAGAAAACAACCTTGGTGAAACTAAAGACTCAGGTGCTTTGTTGTTGCTTTTTGTACTTCGTCTTCGCTGTAGCCTAGCCTTCTTTGTAGCTCTTCTCGCTTTGTTGTCTTCTCCTTTATTTTCTTGCTTCCTCTTCACTCCTTTCTATTTCTTCTTCCCCTCTTAACCTTACTTTGCTTTCTTTTTCTTGTCACTTTCCTCTCTGGTTCCCTCCTTACCGTCTTCTCCTTCTTTTCTCTTAGTTCACCTCCTTCTACGCTTGGTCTCTCTTTCTTCTTCTTCTCCTTCTTTTCTTTTAGTTCCCCTTGTTCTAAACTTTCTTTTGTCTAGACTTCTCCTCCATATTCCTCTCACTTCTGAGGTAATTCGAATTCTAGCCTTCTCCTCCTTATTCCTCCCACTTCTTGCTTTCTTTAGACTAGTTTTTTTTCTTTCTTCTCTCTCTTTCTCTCTCTATACCCCCCGTCGCCTCCCATCTACCGGCGGTTCGTCCTGAGATTGCCGTTGAGAGCTGAAAAAGCCTACCACTGAGCTAAAAATGTCTGCTCCACACAGCTGAAATGCTTACTGCCGCCGCCGCCAAATACGCCCGTCGGCCATTTACGGTCGGATGTCTGCCCATGCTGGGCGGAGAAGCGGCTCACGATGGTTGCCGACCGCCACCACCTCCACCTCGTATTCACCCCTACCCTCGTCTCTCCCATTGGCCCCTGCTTCGTGGCCGCAATCCCCCGTTGTTTTAAAACTTTTGAAAATTATTATTATTTAAAAATAGTTTGGGGGTTAGTTTAAATAAAAAAGAACAAACTACGTAAGGGTTTTTTTAATTTAAACAAAAAAGAACAAACCACGTAACGGTTTTTTAATTTAAACAAAAAGAAGAAAGGGGGGAGGGTATTTCTCTGTGCATGGCTTCTATGTGTGGAAAGAGGGTGTGCATGAGTATTCAAGTCAAGTGCTTATCTTAGTCTTGCCAAATCAAGTTTCATTGGATTTTACCTTTGAGCCGTAATGTAATCTTCCCCAGGGGATTCACTTCCCATAGAAAGGGGACGTCACCTACATGCCTCTTTTTAAAAAAAACTATACCCCTTTTTAAACTTATGATTCTTAATAATGAAACTCAAGTACCCCTATTTAAGGTTTAAAAATCAGATAATAGGTATTATTGTAATACATGTGGCAAGATGCAACCCATGTAATTGGCATGGGTGTAAGTGCTAGAAGCACAAAGGCCTTCATGTACCGTCCTAAAATTGTTTCCATGGGTAGTCAACTTAAAAGACTGATAAACTGATCAAGTTTTCGACCTACACCACTAGATCACATATTGTGAACTACAAGTAGAAACCAATCCCCTACTTCCATTTTCCACTACTCCGACCCTCCCCCCATAAAATCTCCCTTACCCTCTAGCTTATAAGCTTAAGTCCACCCTTCCAAAAACCACCTCCCTTACACTCACATAACACCATAAGTTATGACTTGTAAATCCCCTCAAAATTTCGCAATATGTGGGTGTGTTAGCTTATCCATTGCGTTCTCACTCCATTGTCACATCGGAATGTTCTATAGCTATGGGGATGAAGGAAGAGCTTCCTTTGCCTAGATGGAGGCAAGAAGGAGATAACCTTTACAATGGTTGTCTCTCACAGAAGGTACATGAAGAAGAAGCTAATGAGAGGGAGCAACATACAAGCAAGCCTATTCACATCTAGCATGCAAGAATCCAATAGCATACAAGCAAGAGAAGAGAAGAGAAGAGAAGAGAAGAGAAGAGCTCACAAGTATGGGGAGGATGAAGGAAGAGCTTACTTTGCCTAGATGCCTGCAAGAAGGAAATAGCCTTCACAATGGGATTGTCTCTTACCAAAAAAAAAAAAAAACTAATAAGAGGGAGCAACTTATAAGTAAATCTATTCAAGCAAGCAATCTATATACTATGCAAGAACCCAATAGCATACAAGCAAGCAAGCAAGAGTAGAGAAGACAAGAGCTCACAAGTATAGGGAGATAGGGCTTGTGCCACTCAACTAGTAATTAGCATACAAGCAAGAGTAGAGAAGACAAGAGCTCACAAGTATAGGGAGATAGGGCTTGTGCCACTCAACTAGTAATTAGTACTCCCGAATGACCTGCACTTGTGTAGTCTCTTGGATCAATAAATTTCCAGCCTACTCTAGTGTGCCACGAGTGGCCGCTCTTCCATTAGGCAAACATGTTATCCATGTGATGATTCACTAGGTATATTTTAGCCATGTCAAAGGGTATTAAGGCTATCATGGAAGTTGCCTTGGAATGTGAGGTCTTACACATTCCTAGGGATTTACTTTGTCACCCAAACTGTGAAAAGAGCGTACCTCATCGATGTACAGGTTTTCTTCTCTTGAAGGTGAAGCCCCACACTGCATGCCTCTTTCTTCTGTGGGCATGTGGCAAAGTTGGTGGTAGGTTAACTTCACTCCTTTTGGCAAATGAGGGACTTCATGGCTACTATGGCACACTAAAGTAGATCTTCATTAATGGGGTAGTTGAGGCCGAGTGTCATGAGTTCAAGGAAGTGATCTTCCTCAGTAAAGAGTAGAATTCATGAGCAAGTGGCATCACATGGTGAGGTTGGATACAACTGGGTGGGATTCAATGGAGTACAAAAGGGTGGTGTCCAAAAGGAGATGGCGTGTACATAGAAGAAGATGGTGGCGACGAGGATTGGTTGCCACATGGTGTTGATGCAAGCTAGGATGGTGTGAAAGGTGGGGTTGAGATTGGGTTAGATATTGAATGGAAGAAAGTAAAGGGTAGTGTCCAAAAGGACGTAGAAGAAGAGGGTAGTGAGGGTTGGTTGCCACATGGTATTGATGCGGGCTAGGATGGTGTGGAAGGTGGGGGTTGAGATTGGGTTAGATATTGACTGGAGGCAAGTAAAGGGATATGGTGTAGTTGATGAGGGTAAGGGTATCCACTAGGGTTGGTAAGATTATGAGGTCAGTTGCCCAACACGAGAGAAGAATATCCATCTTCTTCTAGTCATGCCCATCCACAAGGTAATGATTGTTAGCTTATGGATTTCGGTGTGTGCCATGGTTATGAGCTTTTCTTTGTATTGGAGAAGCTCTTGGTAGGACATTTCTCTTGGCTATCCACTTCGCCATGGCTTGGTTATACACCTCATGGAATTCGATCAGGGATTTGGTTATCTTCACCCTCTTTTGCAAACTAGTTAGCCACAAGGATGACTTAGGCCTCTTTGGTTGTCTCTCCTAATGAGGATATCTTCACCCTCTTTTGCAAACCAGTTAGCCACAAGGATGGAATTTAGTCAGGGATATGGTTGTCTCTCCTAACGAGGGTATCTTCACCCTCGTGAAGATACCCTAACGAGGGTATCCTCACCCTCTTTTTCAAACTGGTTAGCCACAAGGATGACTTGGGCCTCTTTGGCTTTAGCTTACTTGACCCCTTCTAGAAGTTAGTCCTTGTGGGATTCATGTGTCAGGGATGTTGCATTCTTGGCTACTTCTAGTTCTATTGGTATTATAGACTAAGGGCATCCATATCCTGGTTGTGAGTGTTGGATAGCTCCTCTTGGGTATCTCCTCTTGGGTGGCCTCGATAGTAGCAACAATCTTTTTCTGAAGCCTATGGACTTTTGTTTTTGCTTTCTTGAGCTCAGATTCTAACTTTGCAATCTTCTCATTTACAGAAGCGGTTGAAGGAGTGATTGAGCCACATGTCAAAAAAGCTCAACCTATCAGTGAGAGTGTCGATTTCTCAAGTGCTTGGGGTAGCTAGAATGTCATTGGGGCCTACATCTTGTGGGATAAGATGGTTCGTGAAAGACCAATTAATGGCATCATTAAGAGTTTCACAAAAGGGAGCATGGTATAGTCCAGATGGTGGGAGGCCAAACGAAGAAGATGTTATGGGAATGATGGGTGAGGGATTTATGGAGGGAAGGAGGTAATTAGCTATACTAATGACCTTGATTAGTCTTAATCACACTTATTAAGAGGTCAAGAGAGTGGAGGCTCAAATTGAGCTCATCAAGACATCCATTCAAGGGGCTTTTGTTGCATGGCTCTTGTCCTTGAAGAGAGACATTGGCCCACTAGAAATCTCCAACTCAAATCAAATCTAAAAGCTCAAAAATTCATGACAAGTGGCGATTGGCTTTCTACTTCCTGTACTTCACCTGGTTGATGAAATGCCACCAAATTTAAGCTGTAGGTAGCTTAGGTCATAGACAACATGTGGTTAAGAGAAATTAGCCCAATTTGGAGTAAGCGACGAGAATGATGCAAAATACCAGGCTGCAAGGGCAGCACCGATTTTCGACACAGGAAGTGATTTTGGTTAATTCCTATGGTGGATTTTGGAGCTATATGAGGCCAATGTGTGGGTGAAAATCTCACCCAATGGTGCCTTAAGTGAGGAGAACGAGTAGCTCAAATTTTGGCCACAAATGGGGAGAATGGATAAGGTGGGATTAGTGACTAATTAACTAAGATTTGGCTTAATTATGGACTCATACATGCATAGAGATGAATGTGAGATGGTTCATGAGAGCAGGTGGCTCTGATACCATGTTGATAAACATGGATACTAGGCATGTAGCTATGGAAGCTTGCAAATACAAACCCTAATCTAGGTGATTATTGTGGGTGAAACCTAATAACACATAAAATGAAAACATTAATCTAACTACTATAAGCTTAACTTAAGCTCAATCATGTTACAAGATTAAGGCTTATACTCATAGAGAGGCTCAAGAGCATCTTGTTCTTATTCCTTGAAAATTACCCCTTTCATATGAGAGAGGTACAACTTTTGCATATGTGCTCATGTGGGATATTGCCCAAGTGTGATGTGGCTAATTACTCATGATCCTAGTTCTCTACTTATGCCTTGCCCCAACTTTGCGCTCATGGCACCACATTTCTCAACAAAGGTAAGCTCTTGAACATATTTGGTGCCATTGTTGATAGGGAAAAGCCTAGGGGCTTAGCTCGGTTTGTCCATTCATTCCAAGCTATTGGAAACACCTAATATTGTCTAATGTATCAGGAGGTAAACACCTAATATTGTCTAATGTATCAGGAGGTAAACATACAGTTTTTGAGCCTTAAATGTGTTTAGTTTATTGTTTTTTATTTTGCTCAGTGTTGTGATCAAGAGGTCACACTCCTAAAAACTTACAGTTTTTGGAGCCTTGGATGTGTGTACTTTATCATTTTTAGCATTCTAGCTGTATATCTTAGAAGGGGAAAACCCTGATTTCATTGGCCTTTTGCATGATTTTGAAGCTCACAAGGCTTAGATTTCATTGCACTAAAGGAATAGCTTACAATTATGGTTAAGAGTGGAATATGTTGAAAATCCACTCTAAAAACATAAGCTTTGAGCTTCATTATAGGTGTGGATTAGAGTGGGAAGTTAATTTATGTTTGTGCATTTCATATTTTTTTATGTATTTTTGGAATTGATAGCTTAAAAGCATGTAAAATCAACAAAAAAAACAATCATGAAAATCATCACGTCTCGGCCAAGAGATTTGAGTTCATAATCACATGTAAAAAATCTATGAGCATGAGCTATAATAAACATGAGACGTGGTGAGTGTGACTTATAACAAGCATAAGAGGTGAGTGTTACAACTAGGCGTAACATGAGTCAACCTAGCAAAAAAAAAACGTGTGTTGCAACTAGGTTTGAGTGAGTCAACCCAGCCAAAAAAAAAAAACATGTGTTGCCAACTAGGTGTGAGTGAGTCAACCTAGCTATAACAAATGTGAGTGTTACAACTAGGTGTAACATGAGTCAACCCAGGAAAAAAATGTTTAAAAACAAAAAAACTCAAACTCCACAAAACAAGTATTTTCTACAACCTGGGTAAAACACGTATCTAAATACATTCAAACCAGGAAACACTAGAGACTATTTTACTAGAGGAAAAATCTTTGATGCAAAATTGATCCGAGCTATTGAAAATGATAATCCACTTGATTGTGTGCATATCAATCATACCTCCTCAAACCCACCCACAACCTTAGGTCCTAGTAAACTTTTAGTATTCAACAGAGTTCTTTCATATTAAGAAGGCAAGACTCCTTCGGATATACTTCAAGAAGCCACAAGGAGTTTTGGGATGAGATGGGCCATTTAAACATAGATGTCAGTGGGAGGAATAGCAAAACTCCTAGAAACAGGAGTTGCCACATTCATCCAAGCCCTAGATTCACCAAGTAGCTTCATAAATATCACCATAACTTTGTGAAAAGTCCATTAATTCACCTGAGAGCATGCCGAAGGTAGTCGAACCCGTAATAACCATTTAAGAAGCCACAAAAAGAGCCAGTTTTGGAGCCTCTACCTCTAGAATCAATACAACCAAATTCCACATTGTTAAATGCAATGAAGGAGAGCTTATTGGGACGTGCAAGTCAGCCTATCATGGGTCATCATAGTCACCATTTCTCCAATGTGATAGGAAGACTTATTGGGAGAGGTGCAAGTTGGCCTTTCATGGGTCATCATTGTCACCATTTCTCTAATGTGATAGGTGACAATTTCATTTCGACTCCATCAAAGGCTCCACCTTCTAGGGAACGATCAGTGAACATCCCCTATACATTAGCATGTCCAAGTCCACCTCCAAGTGAGTATGAACCAACTGAGCAGGCGAATATCATACGAGAGGGTTATAGCATATCTCACAACCTTCTTATCCTTGAAAGTTCAAGTCCGAGCAAGTTTTACAAGGAAATTCTTAACTTGGAGAGAATTATCCAACTACAAACTTATCCAACTGGATGACCAGGAATCTAAGAGCCCACAGACCAAAACTTGAAGGGAGGAAAATGAGTTATACCAATTGAGAGCTCTTCTTCTACCCAAGATAAAAGGATAACTAAAAGTGCCCATGAACAAGTTGGGAGACTACTTTGAAAGCGAGGAAATGAACATCATGTTACATACATGCACGATGGTCTTTACAATCCTTGATGGTGGTGTTGGTGTCAGTATAATCACCAAGGATTGTTGGGAGACCTAGGAAAGCCCACCACTTATAGACACGAGCCTCCTAGTCAAGCAACGTGATGGGAACACAGCTAAACCTCGTTTATAAGGATGTATATATTAAGACCTTCGGGCTAAGTTCCACCGCACATTCGTGGTGGTGATGGATTTTTAGACACCATGATCCTCGAAAGGCCTTACATGAGAGATGTAAGGCTGGTTCAAGATTAGGAAACTAATCATATTTACATGAGAGATATAAGATCGGTTTATGATTTAGGAAATTAATCAAATTCATGTACACAAAGGTAACTAGACCTTGAAAATAAACTTAAAAATAGGGAAGACTCATCCCATGGGTTGAGGCATTCTCGCCAATGAGTTTGACATAACTTCTCGGACCACGTCAATTGATATCTGCTGGAGGGCTTATCACAAGATGTGGGATTTGGGATGGTGACGATGAGGACTAAGAATATGAGCGCCTGCAAACTCTAAGAATTAGATTCACGTTTTTGCAACTATAGACACTCTTCCATAGAATTGGGACAAGGTTTGCACAATTAGACACTGCCACAATCACATCCATGTTCATGCTTAATATATTTGAAACAAAACTAGCGGTGGAACCCGCTTGCCTGGAGCTAGTCGCCTGGAGCTAGAATTTCCCTAAGAAGACCACCTAAGCTGCATGGCCCACCTTAGTTAACATTGGGGATGGCCACAACATGTTGCCTTGGAAGACATGGATCTCATTAGGCTACCCAACCCTCGTACCATCTGCCTAGCAGCAACCAGCATTACCATGGTAACCAATTTCTAATCCATGACAATCAGTTATTTTGAGACTAAATTTTATATTGGAACTAAACCTATGTCTTGCAAGTTTTATGTGACCCCCACAAGAGGTATAATGAAATAGAGCATTATCGTCGAGAGGGGATGGATTACAACCAGTGATTTAGTGATAGTTCTCTTTGGCCACCACTGATTTAGTGGCTAGAAAAGAACTATAACACTTAAGCTTCTCCATGAGATGGTTATTGTACCCTTAGATAAGGGCACCCCAAACCTATCAACACCCCCCCAAGCCTAGTCCTTCATTTTATAAACCATTACCTCAGGTAATCCCTGACACTTAACAACTCTCTCACCTTATTACGTCGGCCACTCCCTCAAACCATTATGGAAATGATCCAAAACCATGCTAGTAAAGATGAAGAGCACCCCCAAACCTCAACCTCAATATACATTTAGGAAGGAGTGTTTATTTCCCCAGAGTACCCTAGCTAGCCAAAAGGAAAGTATGATGACCAAGCAAAGACCTAGCATAACCACCATTTAGCCAAAAGCCTACCATGAGTGGAGATTTGTTAAGCAAGAGTCCCATGCAACATAGTTCTACCCAAGCACTGAGCTCCAAGGTGTTAGAAGCTTAAGGCTTCTATGATGGAAACCCTTTTGTTTGGGTCCCAAAATCTTTGTAGACCACACCCCAATCTCTAAAGCTAAAGAGAGTCATGTGATGGCCTTGAACACTAGCTCAAGCTCAATAGCCAACATTCCGTTGGGGTCCTAACCATGCTGTTAGAAGCACAAGGCTTCTACGATGGGAACCCCTACATTTGGGTTATAAACTCAAGAAAACCCGCACCATAAGCCTCTTTAACCACACCATAAGCCTCTTTAACCACACCATCAAACGTTAGACCAAAGATGGAGTGGATACTAAAATCCATACTTCCAACACCAATCCTAAATCTTAATCAAGAATGGAGAGCAGTGGGCTCCACCTTAATTCATGTGCCACGACCATCTTTAGAGAAGTCGGAGGAGTCTGGGTGAATGCCAAGCAGCGGAGTGGCAATACCTTGCCCATGTGTAGTGGCCTTACCCATCCCTATTCCCACCCCTGGTGTCAAACCCCAAAGAGTGCCATGCACACATTTTCGCACCAAGCAACCCCAAGACTCAAAAAGATCACCCATGACCCCGCAACACCCATGTGCATGCCATGTCACCACACCAACTCGTCAAGCTAAAACTAGAAAGACAAAGCTCAATCAAGCATGCCAGTAAAGTTGGCATGCTATGCAGTGACATCAAGGCTTTCATCATGGATGGGAAATAGATGTGAGTCAACCAAATATAAGTTTAGAGGTTGGTATATTTAAAATTGTACCAACCAATTATTATTACCTTAAGACTTACCTACTCATGTCCTTTAAGGATTATCTTGTTATATAAGATGTACACCAACTATAATTTCTAAGGAAAATTTTTATTCTTTATAATTATTGGAATATTAAAGTATAATTATTACTTAATAATTCCTCACCAACCCTATCATAGAGGACTAGTGCACAAAAATTATGTGCCCCAAATAGGTCTATTTTATAAAAAATAAAGTTTTTAAACCTAGTTCATAAAAAAAAGGTGAGTCTATGTTAACCCATTTTGGGGTTAGCATGAACTACCACTATAATTCTATATGAGACACCAAAAGTATGTATGATCAATCTATGAAGCAACAGTGTCTAAATCTACAACTTGGACAAGCACCCAAAATAGTCTGATGGAATACTTATGGGCAATTCCTCTCCAAGTGCATGTGGCAAAATTATCTAGAATGGATTTCTTGTTAATGTACTTCATGCATGTAATATGAGATTATTATATAAGCAATAGGACACTTATGAGCCTTGAGCACCCGACCAACCATAATTTAAGTGTATGTAAATACTTATGGCCTTGTATATAAGTCACTTTCTCTCATGATGCAACATACTCTCCTATTATGTAATAGAGTCTTGCTCTTGCTAAATCTCTTGTTGCTAATTACCTTCTCTAACACATGCAAGTGAGTGTGTGTAAGTGATTTGAGGTGAGAGGAGGGATGAGGATCCATAGTCCAATGCAATGATGTGACAACACTTCTCATGAGACGATGATAGAAACTACTACCCAACGGAGGTGTGGGGCCGCATGACAGTTATAGCTTGTGGGGGGGTAAGCTCTTGTGAATGTGTTTCTAGGAGTCACTGTAATGATCCATGAAATTTTTGGCACTACTATCAGGGACCAGTCCCTTGGCCTTTTTCGTTGTTTTTTCTCTAAATCTACACATAACTCGCTGCCCACACTCTCTAGTAGTCGATTTCCCACACTCTAAGTGGATTTCCACAAGAAAGAGTCAGTTTGATGGAGATTTATGGTGAATTTACTCTCTTTTTTTATGTCAAAGAATGTGATCTAGCTTAATTTCTTACTTAATTGGTTGTTGTTATTTTGTTTAGATTGACTTTAATGGTTTATTTAGCATCCAAATATATTGATCTATGCTTGGAATTCAACATTTACATCACATTAAGCATTAGTAAGTATTTTAGTAAAAGTTTAGCTCTCTTATGTATTTTTAAAACATAGAGTAATTTTTGCATATTCAATGAGTTTTCTATTTCATTAGAGTAGATAAGAGTGTTAGCATGCACTTTAGTTAGCTTAATCATCTATAAATAAGTAAATAACCATTAAAAAAACTCTTAATTTACACTAAATACATTAATTAGACTGGTTTTTTGTATTAGGGAGTGATTAGTAAAGATAAAGAGTGAAAATTTTAAAAAAATAGAATTTTGGGCCAAGTGTGCTTAGAATGAATTGTTAGGAGTGCAAAGAGTGCATTTTGATGTAATAATGTACCAAATCAACCTAAAAAAACTTATAAAATTAAAGATTCTAGCTCTCTTTTGCATAGTTATGCATAAGGAAAGACCCTTAATTATAGGAGTTTAATTAATATTTAATTATTTATTAATTTACACATTAAATAATGCATATGTCTTAGCGATTCAATGCTTAATCTAATTTTGTGCTTAATTGTGTGTATTGATGAGTAATTAGTGGTTATTTAGAGTCTCTTACTCATTCCAAAAGGAAAAATAGTTTGTGAAAAGATTAATCTTGGATTAAGCTCTTATCACTATTTTTCACATGTCTTAGCAATTCAATGCTTAATCTAATGATATCCTTAATTATGTGAATTATAATTAATTAATGATTAATTAAAGTCTCAATTATTTCAAAAAATAGTAAAAGAGTTAATCTTAGATTAACTCTTAATCATTATTTTCCACAACTCATTAGTGGCTAATGTGCATTCAATGAGAAGAGACCTAGTGAGTTGAATAGGATCCACATTTTGGTGTCATTTATGATGTGTAAGAAGAGGGGTGTAAGAGTATTACTATTATATAAGCTGGAGACTTTTACCTTCCACTTGCCTTTTTGGAAAAACCTCATATTTCTACTAATTTGAAGTTCAAAACCACCCCCCCCCCCACACACACATAAATTGGATTAAAAAAACTACTTAAAAACTCATAATAAGAATTTTTATATCTAGAATTCAACGTGATTTTCTCTCTTTAGAAAGTTATTCATGCTGACATCGATGTGAGAAACTAGAGATAATCACATCTTTTAAAAATAAAAAATAAAAATTTTTTGAGATACTCAAGTTGAACGACATGAAAAACTAGAAATATTCACGCGTGAAAAACTATGATTTTTCATGTCTTGAAAAACTTAAGAATAAAAATAAAGAATTGAGATACTTATAAGATTCCTCCTTAGCCTAAATAACAATTAAGCCTCTTCCTCGATCCCTTGTAATCATTCTATGTTTCTGAATACAAGAAAATATTTTTTTCCTTGTTTTGCCTAGTGAGATACAAATTTCTAGAGAGTGGTAAATCAATATTGGGATATTTTTGGATAAATAAATTCTACAGATATCAAAAAAATATTTCCCTAAAATAGAAAATCAAAGTAGATTTTCTAAGGTGCAATTGGAATTAATTAAAAATGATTTAGAAGACCTTATCCTAAGGGTCAAGATTTTCTGAAAATTTTGGATTAAGGTTCCTATGGACCAAAATGATTAATCCAAGTGTTGGGACAAGATAAATCCAAAGAATAAAAGAAAATATCCAAAAATGAGTAAATGCCCACATAAGATAAAGAGTTGACTAAGTACTAGGTTTATTAGTTAAAAATTATGAAGTATTAATTTAAAAAAATGAGATATTTTAGAGTAATCATTCATTTTTGACACATGGGTAAGGAAAAGGGGGCCCTTCAAGGAGGCGCCTATTTCACATGTGTGGATGAGTTTTAAACTCAAAAATAATAGGATATTTTTATCTCTCCTCTCTCCTAAATCAAACCAAACCAAATCAAAAAGGGAGCCAAACTGGTCCAAAACTTGTCCAAATTCAGCCAAACTGAAGCTAGAAAATTCTAGAACTCAGTTGGACTCAGTTAGTGGCCTCCCTCACCTATAAATAGACCCTCGTTCTTTTGAATTCTCATCTGTGAACTAAACTATGCTGGTATTACTCTAAGTTAAGCTTATTTTCTATTATCCTCTACAAATTGAAGAGATTGGAGCTTCTCTCTCTCTCTCTTCAATCTTCCTTGGAGACTCCAACAACATACCAAACCAATTGATTGGTTGGGAGGCCTCTACTGTGATCAAAGAATCAAGTAATTTAGGAGGTAAAGTGTGGATTTTGTCTTCTTTTTCTTAAATCTCCAAATGTTTCTCTTCTCAACCCCTCTCAAGCTTGAGAAGCATTAATTTGAATGGCTTTTGAATACTATTGAAGTTCTTTAATGTATTGTAATGAAGAAACACATAAATTTTCATTAATGCTTAATTTATAATGGTTTTTTAAACATTTCTCTCTCTCCCCCAAAGAATGGTCATTCCTATGACCTATTCTCAATTCGAATGAAGCTTCTCATGAAGCATTTCTCTAATCTAAAAGTAATTTCTATGCTTGTCTAATTGGAGGCCAAAATAATAGCTTTTTAATACTTTTAAGCTATTAAATTTATGGTAAAATTAAGAATCAATCCATAATTGGATAATGATCCAATTAGTGGTTATTCTAATCACATGAATAATACTAAACTTTATTCTTTCAAATTTTGAGAATTACCAGTAATAGCAGCGGAGCTATGGCAAAATTTCTATAAAATTAACACATAAATCATTTTCATTCATAATATGAAAAGAGGACTTCCTACCATATTCTAGGATTAATCATCCTAGATTAATTGAATGATTCTCATTATAATCATGGAAAATTTGATTTTTATGTTTATACATAAATAGTTAAATAGGAAAAAGAGAAATTTCTAGTAATCCATTTTTATGTTAAAAGAGTAATCCCCATGACAATGGAAATCCATGTACTCCAATGGAGTAAGAGAAAAATTGTGATGCTAAAATAATGCATATTTTATTTAAAAATTAAAGAAGGATTTTAGTTAAATTTATCTTTTTGCATAGATAAATTTTAAATGATGAAAGAGGAATTTCCACTATATTGGAATCCAAATATTTAAATGAGGAAAGTGTAATTCCTAGTGTAAAGGAATTAATGAAGATTTTTATTTAAATTTTAAGAGAAAATTTATTTAAATTTATCTTTTTGTATAGATAAGATTAAATGATGAAAGAGGAATTCCCACCATATTGGAATTCAAATGTTTAAATGAGAAAAATGAAATTTTTAGCTTAATGGAATTAATGGATATTTTATGTAATTTTTAAGAAGAGTTTTAAGTAGATTTAATTTATGGGATAAAAGAGGACTTCCCACGATAATTGGATTGCACTCATTGAAATGAGAAAAAGAAGAATTTCAAGTTTATTCAAAAAAATAGGTATTGATATTTTAGTTAAAAGAAGAATTTTTATGATATTTAAGAAAAGATGGATTTGAATTAAATTTTAGTGTCAAAAGATGAATTTCCACCATAATTCTACCTAATGAATTAAGGTCAAGAAACTATGTGGCATAAAGAATATCTTTGGATATTTTAATTTGGTAAGATCACTAAATGAATATTTACCCAAAACTAGATGTTTATCTGAAGGGAATCCTTATAGAGCTAAACCGAATGAATTTGGTTAGACTCTACGAGAGGGACGAACAGTAAACCTACTTGTCCATCTCTCGATCTAAATTAAGTAAAGACCTCGTGACCAATTCTAGTTCTAATCACAAGGAATAGACTACCGGAACTAATCTAGTTTTTTCCTTGACCAAACTCACCAAGAATCTAGTTGGACAAATGGACAAAATGATGGGTAGATTACCCTCATGAGAGATCAAGGATCCTCATTATGAAACTGGGAATTATTGAAAAAGGGTTGTCATCGAAACCAATCTCAAACTGGAATTTTACTTGCATTGGAACCTCTGTTTTTTTATTCAAAGGATTGTTTTACACCAGAATGCTGGAGGAAGCATTTGGCTTATGCTTTTCTAAGAGGAGGTTCGTTGGAACAGCTGGCGGGGAGTCGTCAAGGGACGTTGCTCACAGCAAAGCCTGCCAAGGTTCGTTGGAATAGCTGGCGGGGAGTCATCAAGGGACGTTCGCGGTAAAGCCTGCCGAGGTCTTGAGACCAGCCTCGGTACGGTTAAAAGGGTGCGCTTCCGGTACGATGGGCAAGGACCGACGACGTGGTCCCTGAGTGAAGTGCTAGGACACCTAAGGAGGATCCTAGAGAGTTCTGACCAGGCGATGCACGTGGTTGCTAGGACACCTAAGGAGAATCCTAGAGGGTTCTGACCAAGTGATGCACGGGCTCGCAGTTGCTAGGACACCATGCGTACGTCGAGGAAGATTTTCGATGGACAAAAAGGAAAGATTTTTGGGAACCAAATTTTGATACTAGATCTCGTTGGTTGGCCAGCTGGTCTTCAACGGAGAGTTCAGAGGATACATTTTTGTAATACAATGGACTTAGAATTTTGGAAAATGATGATCAGAAATATTATGATTTCTATTGAAGGATTGTTTTTAAAGCCAGTCGAATCTATTATAAATTGCAAGTTCATATGGGGTGCGTACGTGGTATGCCTACCTTGATTTTTGCATGAATCGCCAGCTAGGGGGCCTGGGAACTCTTTTCCTCGGTACCCAGGCAAAAACCCAACCAAAAAGGAATCCCACTAATTCAGTGGTCGGGTGGTTGGCAAACCCATGGCTGGATCGAAGGATTCCTGAGAAACAACTAAATACAATTAGTTACGTTATTTAGTTTTAAATCCTGAGAAGACCTTGTTCTGTGGGAGGGGATCATCAGCTGTGCCTCGTAAATGAGAAAAAAAGCGGTGATTCCATGGACCAAGTTCAAGTCTCTTCTTGATCTGCTGACCATGTGACTTCAGGTTTGGTCAAATCAGTTTTTCTAGTTAAGACTTGACTCGTTAGAGTAATTTCCCCGTTAGAAGATTTTTCCCAATTGGCGGAATTGCCCATGCCTTCCGGGCGAGGGAAGTCTTCCGAGCCCGGGCGAGGGAAGTCTTCCGAGCCCGGTCTCGGAGGGGCCGTCCAGGCTAGCTTCTCGTCCCGGACATCCGCGGGCGAGGCCCCGAGTGTGTGGACCCTGCCCCGCACGGGAGGCCGATGCCGCTTCCGCCGCCGCCGCCGGCAGGAGTTCCGGAGCGGCGAGCGAGGGACCTCACAGCTGGTATTAGAGCTTTATTGAAAGCTTATAAGGATAAACGAATTCTTATTAGAAATTGATAATAAAAACTCAGAAAAAAGCATTTTCATAATGTATTTTCATTCCGTAAGCTTCTTTAATGAAGAATTTTTAATCAAAGAAATTATTTTTATAGATGGAAGTTCCGTACTTATCTGGTATTCCCGACCTCACCCGCAAAACATGACTGCGTTCGCCTTTGAGCATCTCATCTCTTCCACTGCAACTCGAACAAGCTAAGTCATACTCGCGCGCCATTTCGAGGATTTATATTTTCCTGACCCAGCAGAGAGATGACAGTATAAGTGGTTTGCAGGGCAATATGTCCACGCCTCTTGCGATCGACGTGCCATGCTGACGCAGAACCTCTCTTTGGCCATGATTCTGATAAAGCTGAAAGTGGTACATGGTGTCATTCTATATCATTCAACGCCTCAAAATTTCAGACTCTCATGCCAAATCTATAGACTCCTTAATCGCTTTATTTCTAATAAAGGAGAAGATAATAGCCCCCTTGGCAGTAAGTGAACGTTTATATCAGGGCATGGCTATGGCCCCAGTACCACCGTCTTATACGTCTCCCGAGGAGATTTTGATTTCTGGAGCCGAGCTGCTCTATGTACTTATTGAAACTTTTATATAAATAAAGAAATGTTTTCTGGAGAAAATTCCCTGTTGTATAAGTGATTGTTTATGGACGAACTGATAAAGAAGAAACTGTTACCGGACATATGTCATAGATCTCCAATAAGATCATTTGTTTTGTTTAAGAAATTATTTTCTGAACCTCTTAAGTCTTAGGATCTTGTGGACGATATCAAAAATAAAAATTTAATAATATATCGTTTTTTGGCAAAATCATGAGATGAGGAAACCTGGCCATCATCCAAACCCTCTCTCTAAAGATGATGAGCTTGACCCTGACGTTCGCAAGGCTCTTCATAGAACTCAGCCCCAGGACCCTTCAAAGGAGAAGGGGAGAACTTGGGCGAGGCTGTGGAGAAATGGGTGGAAGCCCATGGAAGAATATTTTGACGTCACCGGCTACAATGAGCGGAGCAAAATGGCTCTTGCCAGGCTGAAGATAGTGGAAACAGCCAGGGTGGCATGGAGGAACCATTGTGACACCAACCGTCTGGACAGAAATACTCAGTCCTGGAACAACCTTAAAATCTATTTAAGGAAGAGATTTTGTCCCCCTAGATTTTTGGAAACCAAAATAAACGAATTCTTAGAGCTGAAGCAGGGGAGCAAAACCATCGAGGAATATCACCAGGCCTTCGCTCTTCTACTTAAATATTCACCACCTCTAGATGAAGAGCAACAGATTCATTCGGGGAATGACTCTCTCCAGAATGCAAAGGGAAGAGCTTCGAAGCAAGAACAGATGCTTCGGATGTCAGGGACTTGGGCACCAGCTTAAGGATTGCCCATCTCCTTCTGTGGGCCAAGGAAGCCAGGGTCCCAGAGTTCAGAGACCGACTCCTTCATTTCAGTCCTGGGTCCCCCGCATCAGAATTAGGGTAACCCAAGAAGAGTGCCAGCTCAGCTTGCAGCCTCCATGCAAAGCAGTTTTCGAACTCCCTCCTAGAATTGGAATAACCAAAGAGAGAGAGTTCCACCTCAGACTGCAGCAGCCCCAGAACAGTCACTATAGCTGAGGAAGTGGAGGAAGAGAAAGGACAGATCTATGCAGAAGCAATTGAGCATCAGGGGAATAATCATCAATTCTCAGTCCTCCAAACTCCAGCAGAGTACCAGGGTAAGATATTCAAACTTTTGATTGATTCAGGCAGTACTCATTCTTTTATTTCCCCAGGATGTCTACGTAAATTAGTCCTAAATCAAAAATCAGGGAAACCTATGCAAGTGGAATTAGCCAGTGGGAAGATTCTTTTCACTCACCTTGAGACTGACCTTATTCAGTTTAGCTTAGATGGGAATGTAACAGAGTGCTAGTTCAGAGTCCTACCCCTGGGAATATATCCTTGGAATGGATTGGCTCCAAAAGAATTAGGCTGACATTCATTGTCACAAAGGAACCATCTCTTTCCTTGACCTTCACGGGAATAAAGTTCAAGGAATTGGAATTTCCAGATCCCCAGTGATGTAATCAGTCAAGGCTTCCAAATTATTAAAAGGCTCAGAAAGAGGCAAGCTGTGTATGTCGTTAAAATGAATCCGATAGACATAAAATGCAAGGCTAAAGAACCAGAGTGGTTAAGTGAGTATGCAGATGTATTTCCTAAAGAGCTGACTACTGAGATGCCTCTGTCTCATGAAGTAGATCATGAGATCGAATTAACCCTTGGAGCTCAGCCAGTCCTTGAAGCCATAGAACTTAAGGAACAGTTAAGACAACTATTAGAGCAAGGATTCGTCAAACCCAGTGTCTCACCTTGGGGTGCGCTCGTTCTCCTCCAAAAGAAGAAAGATGGAACGTTAAGACTTTGTATTGACTACAGAGGATTGAATCAATTAACAATTAAGAATAAGTATCCTATTCCTAGGATTGATGAACTTTTGGATTGGTTAAGTGTGGGACCCAAATGTTCACAAAGATAGATCTCAAATCTGGGTACTACCAGATTAGAATCAAGGAGCAGGACATCCCAAAGATAGCATTCAATACTCGCTATGGGCATTATGAGTTCACAGTCATGTCGTTTGGATTGACTAATGCCCCGGTGACATTCAATCGTCTTATGCAAGATATTCTCAAAGAATATTTGGATGATTTTGTTCTTGTCTTCTTTGATGATATCTTAGTATACTCAAAGAATGCTATAGACCATGAAGATCATGTGCGTAAAGTCTTGGAAATCCTAAGGAAGCACCAACTCTTTGCAAAGAAGAGCAAGTGTTCCTTCTCTATTGACCAGGTTGAATACTTGGGATTCATAGTGTCAAAGGATGGGATTTCTCCTAGCCCCACAAAGATCCAAGCAGTAGTTGAATGGTCAGAACCCAAGTCAGTAAAAGAAGTCAAAGGATTCCTAGGGTTAACCGGATGGTATAGGATCTTTATACCTAGGTATGCTCAGATAGCGTCCCCTTTGACTAACCTTCTCAAGAAAAGTACACTTTTTCAGTGGACTGCAATGTGCCAGAGTGCCTTTGATAAGCTAAAGATAGCCTTAGTAACCAACCCTGTTCTTAAATTGCCAGATTTTACCAAACCCTTTGAGGTATTGCTGATGCCAGTGGATCTGCCTTAGGCGGTGCTCTAATGCAGGAAGGTCATGCAGTGGATCTGCCTTAGGCAGTGCTCTAATGCAGGAAGGTCATGCAGTGGCCTATGAATCCAAAAAACTCTGAACACATGAGAGGAATTATGCCGTCCCCATGACTTGGAGTTACTCTCAGGAGTTACTCTCAGTAGTGTATGCTCTGAAGTTGTGGAGACATTATCTTTTGGGACAAAGGTTCACCTTGATAACAGATCATCAAAGTTTGAAGTGGATCTTCACCCAAAGGGATCTCAACATGCGTCAAAGGAGATGGATGCAGACCCTGCAAGAATTTGATTTTGAAATAAAGTATCAGTCGGGGAAAGAAAATGTGGTTGCAGATGCGCTCAGTGGCCTCCTTGCTTGCAATTACAGTGGTGTCAAATCCATTGATCAATGAAGCAAAGGAGAAAATCATGCAGGACAAATTCTTTGCCCCTATTGCTACCCTTCTGATGTTGGAAAGCAAGACTCCTCAGGAAATGAGTCGAGTTCTTGGGTACAAATTGGATGAAGGATGCATGTATTATAATAATCGGCTATGTATCCCCAATAATGAGGGAATAAAGGGAAGAATTCTGAGAGAAGCCCATGATAGCCTGATAGCTGGACATCCAGGGTTTATAAAAACCTATACGTTTGTGAAGAAAAGCTTCTTCTGGCCAGGACTCAAAAAGGATGTACTTGATCATGTGCAAAAATGCTTGATGTGCCAAAGAGTCAAGGCATAGAGACTCAAGATGCCAGGGAAACTGCAGGCTCTAGACATTCCACAGATAAAGTGAGAATGCATCAGTATGGACTTTGTCACTGGATTACCTTCAGTGCAATCAGGTTATAACTCCATTTTTGTGGTAGTTGACAGGCTGACCAAAGTTGCCCATCTAATTCCAATGAAAGAAACATACTCTGCAGTGGATGTTGCCAGAGTTTTCCTTAAGGAGATCTTCAGTTTGCATGGTTTACCCACCCAGGAGGATGGTAAGTGACCGAGATCCCGAATTCACATCGAAATTCTGTACTGCGTTCTTTGAAGCAGTATGAACTTTCTTGGATCTCAGCACAGCCTATCACCCCGAAACAGATGGCCAGGCAGAAAGGGTGAATCAAGTAATAGAAGATATCCTTCAGTCATGCTACTGCTGCAGGGAACCCAAGAAGTGGTTAAGTCATCTGCATTCGGTCGAATTTGCTTACAAAGCTTCTTATCATCGGAGCATTGGGATGAGTCCTTTCAAAGCTTTGTATGGACAAGATTGCCTTACACCATTGACTTGGTCTGATCCATTGATCAGAGTTGAAATATCCAGACAAATGCTTGACGACATGGACCAACAAATGCAATCAATCCGTAAAGATATAAAGGCAGCCCAAGACAGACAAAAGCATTATGCAAATAAAAAGAGGTCAGAGAGAGAGTTTGAAGAGTCAGATATAGTCTTCATTCGAGTACGACCAAAAAGAAGTTCCTTATCCTTAGGGAAGTACAAGAAGCTCTCTCCTAGATACTGTGGGTCATATGCTGTCATAAAGAAAGTGGGCGATCTAGCCTACAAACTTCTTCTGCCTCCCCATCTCAAGGTACATGATGTATTCCATGTCAGTTTGCTTAAGACATATGTACCTAGCCCGAGTCACGTGCTGGATGATGAACAATTGATCTCTCCGACTCAAGGCCAGATGGTACTCCAACCTGAGGAAATCCTTGGCGTTCGGGAGAAGATTCTCAGGAGCAGAGTCCTCAGAGAATTCTTAGTAAAGTGGAAGTTCTTCCCTCTAGAAGACGCCACTTGGGAGAAAGAAGAAGAGTTGGCGAGGGATTACCCCTACTTTGCGAGATGAGGACATCTCGCGTTTTTAAGTGGGAGAGGATGTAAGATTCCCCCTCAACAATTAAGCCCCTACTTCAATCCCTTATAATCATTCTATGTTTCTGAATACAAGAAAATATTATTTTTTCGTGTTTTGCCTAGCGAGATAAAAATTTCTAGAGAGTGATAAATCAATATTGGGATATTTTTAGATAAATAAATTCTACAGATATCAAAAAAATATTTTCCTGAAACAAAAAATCAAAATAGATTTTCCAAGGTGCAATTAGAATTAATTAAAAATGATTTAGAAGACCTTATCCCTAAGGATCAAGATTTTTTAAAAATTAAGGTTCCTATGGACCAATAAGAATAATCCAAGTGTTGGGATAAGATAAATCCAAAGAATAAAAGAAAATACCCAAAAATGAGTAAATGCCCACATAAGATGAAGAGTTGACTAAGTACTAGGTTTATTAGTTAAAAATTATAAAGTATTAATTTAAAAAATGAGATATTTTAGAGTAATCATTCATTTTTGACACATGGGTAAGAAAAAGGGGGCCCTTCAAGGAGGCACCTATTTCACATGTGTGGATGAGTTTTAAACTCAAAAATAATAGGATATTTTTATCTCTCCTCTCTCCTAAATCAAACCAAACCAAATCAAAAAGGGAGCTAAACTGGTCCAAAACTTGTCCAAATTCAGCCAAACTGAAGCTAGAAAATTCTAGAACTCAGTTGGACTCAGTTATTAGTGGCCTCCCTCACCTATAAATAGACCCTCATTCTTTTGTATTCTCATCTGTGAACTAAACTATGCTGGTATTACTCTAAGTTAAACTTATTTTCTATTATCCTCTACAAATTGAAGAGATTGGAGCTTCTCTCTCTCTCTTCAATCTTCCTTGGAGACTCCAACAACATACCAAACCAATTGATTGGTTGGGAGGCCTCTACTGTGATCAAAGAATCAAGTAATTTAGGAGGTAAAGTGTGGATTTTGTCTTCTTTTTCTTAAATCTCCAAATGTTTCTCTTCTCAACCCCTCTCAAGCTTGAGAAGCATTAATTTGAATGGCTTTTGAATACTATTGAAGTTCTTTAATGTATTGTAATGAAGAAACACATAAATTTTCATTTATGCTTAATTTATAATGGTTTTTTAAACATTTCTCTCTCTCCTCCAAAGAAGAGTCATTCCTATGACCTATTCTCAATTTGAATGAAGCTTCTCATGAAGCATTTCTCTAATCTAAAAGTAATTTCTATGCTTGTCTAATTGGAGGCTAAAATAATGGCTTTTTAATACTTTTATGCTATTAAATTTATGGTAAAATTAAGAATCAATCCATAATTGGATAATGATCCAATTAGTGGTTATTCTAATCACATGAATAATACTAAACTTTATTCTTTCAAATTTATTGAGAATTACTAGTAATAGCAGCGGAGCTATGGCAAAATTTCTGTAAAATTAACACATAAATCATTTTCATTCATAATATGAAAAGAGGACTTCCTACCATATTCTAGGATTAATCATCCTAGATTAATTGAATGATTCTCATTATAATCATGGAAAATTTGATTTTTATGTTTATACATAAATAGTTAAATAAGAAAAAGAGGAATTTCTAGTAATCCATTTTTATGTTAGAAGAGTAATCCCCATGACAATAGAAATCCATGTACTCCAATGAAGAAAGAGAAAAATTGTGATGCTAAAATAATGCATATTTTATTTAAAAATTAAAGAAGGATTTTAGTTAAATTTATCTTTTTGCATAGATAAATTTTAAATGATGAAAGAGGAATTCCCACTATATTGGAATCCAAATATTTAAATGAGGAAAGTGTAATTCCTAGTGTAAATGAATTAATGAAGATTTTTATTTAAATTTTAAGAGAAAATTTAGTTAAATTTATCTTTTTGTATAGATAAGATTAAATGATGAAAGAGGAATTCCCACCATATTGGAATTTAAATGTTTAAATGAGAAAAGTGGAATTTTTAGCTTAATGAAATTAATGGATATTTTATGTAATTTTTAAGAAGAATTTTAAGTAGATTTAATTTATGGTAAAAGAGGAATTCCCACGATAATTGGATTGCACTCATTGAAATGAGAAAAAGAAGGATTTCAAGTTTATTCAAAAAAATAGGTATTGATATTTTAGTTAAAAGAAGAATTTTTATGATATTTAAGAAAAGATGGATTTGAATTAAATTTTAGTGTCAAAAGATGAATTTCCACCATAATTCTACCTAATGAATTAAGGTCGAGAAATTATGTGGCATAAAGAATATCTTTGGATATTTTAATTTGGTAAGATCACTAAATGGATATTTACCCAAAACTAGATGTTTACCTTAAGGGAATCCTTGTAAAACTAAACCTACTTGTCCATCTCTCGATCTAAATCAAGTAAAGACTTCGTGACCAATTCCAGTTCTAATCACAAGGAATAGACTATCGGAACTAATCTAGTTTTTCCTTGACCAAACTCACCAAGAATCTAGTTGGACAAATGGATAAAATGAGGGGTAGATTACCCTCATGAGAGATCAAGAATCTAGTTGGACAAATGGATAAAATGAGGGGTAGATTACCCTCATGAGAGATCAAGGATCCTCATTATGAAACTGGGATGGAAAAAGGGTTGTCGAAACCGATCTCAAACTGGAATTTTACTTGCATTGGAACCTCTGTTTTTTTATTCAAACGACTGTTTTATGCCAAAATGCTAGAGGAAGCATTTGGCTTATGTTTTTCTAAGAGGAGGTTTGTTGGAACAGCTAGCGGGGAGTTGTCAAGGGACGTTGCTCGCGGTAAAGCCTGCCGAGGTCTTCACCAGCCTCGATACAGTTAAAATGGTGCGCTTCTGGTATAATGGGCAAGGACCGACAAAGCGGTCCCTGAGTGAAGTGCTAGGACACCTAAGGAGGATCCTAGAGGATTGTGACCAGGCGATGCACGGGCTCGCGGTTGCTAGGACACCCATGCGTACGTCGAGGATGATTTCAGATGGACAAAAATGAAAGATTTTTGGGAACCAAATTTTGATACTGGATCTCATTGGTTGGCCAGCTCTAGTCTTCAATAGAGAGTTCAGAGAATACATTTTTGTAATACAATGGACTCAGAATTTTAGAAAATGATGATAAAAAATATTATGATTTCTATTGAAGGATTGTTTTTAAAGCCAGTCAAATCTTTTATGAATGGCAAGTTCATAAAAGATATTGGGTGTGTACCTGGTATGCCTACCTTGATTTTTACATGAATCGTCGGCTAGCGGGCATGGGAACTCTTTTCCTCGGTACCCGGGCAAAAACCCAACCAAATCTTTATAAAGGAATCCCACCAATTCAGTGGTCGGGTGGTTGGCTAACCCGTGGCTGGATCGGAGTTTTTCTGAGAAATAACTAGATACGATTAGTTACGTTATTTAGTTTTAAATCCTAAGAAGACCTTGTTCTATGGGAGGGGATCATCGGTTGTGCCTCGTAAATGAGGAAAAAGCGGTGATTCCATGGACCAAGTTCAAGTCTCTTCTTGATCTGACCATGTGACTTCAGGTTTGGTCAGATCAGTTTTTCTAGTTAAGACTTGACTCGTTAGAGTAATTTCCCCATTAGAAGATTTTTCCAATTAGCGGAATCGCCCATGCCTTTCGGCGGGTGAGGGGAGTCTTCCGGGCCTGGTCTCGAAGGGGCCGCCCAAGCTAGCCTCTCGTCCCGGACATCCGCGGGCGAGGCCCTGAGTGTGTGGACCCCGCCCCGTGTGGGAGGCCGACGCCGCTTTCGCTGCGCCGGCAGGAGCCCCAGAGCGGGCGGGGGACCTCACAATACTCATACTTACGGGGAGTAACATGAAAAACCAGAGATATTTATACATGAAAAATTTAAGTTTTTCACACTATAAAAAACTTGGGAAATTATTTTGAGGTAGTCACGTTGATGCTCATGTGAGAAATAAATAAATAAAAATTTTGAGATACTCATGCCGACTATGACATAAAAAACTTGAGATAATTACACGTGAAAAACTTTATTTTTTACGTCATCAAAACCTTTTTTTTTAAAGGAGATACATCTATGCCAGTGTGAAAAAAAAAGAGATATTCACACATGAAAAAACAAAGATATTCATGTATTCCAGTTTTTCATGCCATGAAAAACTGGAGAAAAAAAATTAGATAGTCACACCATGAAAAAATCAATTTTTCACACGTGAAAGTCACGCCATGAAAAACTCAATTTTATGCATGAAAGATCGAGTATAAAAAGTACCCATGTTTGCCAGCCTGTATCTTCCAAACCCATGAGGCTGGTGAATGTGTTCTAGTGATCATCTTTAAGACCTTTCAAGGCTATTTAAATCTTTCCTTAAGCGGACCAAGCCAATTTTCGTCGTTTTGGCCCTTCGACCAACCATTGCAAAAGTTGACCTAGAAATCAAGGCAAAAAAACATGCTAAAATCAACAAAAACAAGCTTGGACCAATTTTAGACTATTGTTTGAGCTACCAATTGCAATAATTTTGATAGGGCCAAGGGAGCAAAGTTGTAATACTCCAAAAATACTACAACTCTCTCATAGAACTTGTTTCCAAATTCTTTTATAGTACATTCAAAAAAGACTTGCAAAAACTAAGCATTTTTCTTTTAAAAAATGCATGATTTGATAGTGATAAAAAATTGGTTTTGACACGACCTCTACCATCTAGGAAACCACATTTTGGGAAAATATTTCAGAGTATCCTCATATGCCCTCGCTAGCACATCTAAGAGGAAATCCATGCAAACGAACCCTAACATACCCTCTTTGAGACGTAGAGGTGTAATCCAAGTAAACAAAGGTTGTTTCAAAGCTACAAGGAAACCCAAACAAACAAAAAAACCAAAGAGAGTAGTGGACTAACCTACGGGGGTTAAATGTGCCAACATCAAATCTTAATTCAACAATGGAAACCTATCAGGGCTTGAGGCCGATCCCTCAAGTACAACCCCCAATCACATCAACCATGCACTAGTCCAATCTTCTTATGCCTCCAATTGTGCCACTGGGTTTCAAACCCTTGGTGCCTCCAATTCCTACAGTGATGATTGGTCCTATGCCAAACACAATAACTAGTTCTACTTTCTTGCAAATGCTCAAAGTTGGTACCCCACGAATGTGGAATTTTTTTTTGCGCGAGCTTTTAAGGAAGGCCTCATGATTTTCTTCCAAATATTTTAATAGGATGCCTCGATTCAAGAAACATTATTAAATACCATGGCACCTTTGAACCAAATATATTTTTTCATATTGAAAAAACATAGCAATGGAAAATGGATATCTAGATCTGCATAATTAAAAACCTAATAACAAGGCTTATGTTATCCACAAAATTATTAATACCATGGTACATTGGAAGAAAATATTATTTTTGTACCAAAAAAACATGGCAATGGGCAAGTGGATAGATCTACATAATCAAAAACATAATAACAAGGCTTATGTTATTCAAAAAATTATTCAACGATAAGTGTCACAATATCAACTCTACATTATCCCAAAAACTATGCAATCATAAGTGCCAAACATTTATCCAAGCAAAGCGTATGAGTCATAAGGGTAGGTCTTCTCTTTTTCACCAAGCGTAAAATCATGGATAGGCCCTTGGACGTAATAGAGTCGTGACGACCCAAGAGCCATATCATTCATTATGGGAAACATAAGCATATAGTACAACCAAGGACATATAAAGTTACCATTAAGAAGACCAAAATGTTAGTTTAGTGAGCTATTCAAGAAGATAGGAGTGTTGGACCAAGGAGGAAGGTTCAAATGACAGTAGCCAAAGAATTACTAATGCCTTTAGTACTAAAAGAGGATAGAGTTGATGATGATACAGTCAGGGATATTGGATTAACCAATTTGTTGGAAGAAATGGCTCCTCTAGTAGAGAATCAAAGGTACCCTTGGTTGTTACTATGTTAGTAACATCAAAATTGTTGGTGTAGTTCTTTAGGTACTTATAATTTGTTTTTGGATTGTAGATTGAGAAGTATTGTTGTACATGAAAGAAATAAGGCTTTTCCAATTGGGGCTGGCTATGATGCTATCTTGCTATTAAAGAGGAAGTCAATATATAATTTCTTCCAAGGAAGTAGGTTCCCTGGACGACAAGGGCTACCTAGTGAAAGGTGTTTTGTATTCAAAATGTTAACCATCTTCAGTTGTGGACTTGGTGAATCAAATGAGACAAAGTGGTGATGTCGACCTCCATCTTGCATGGGTGCAATTTGATCACACACACGGAGTACATGATTGGGTCATAATGGCATGCCACATTTATGACTCATCTCATGAGTGGAATGAGTTATTATATATTTTAACTTTTTTATTTTATTAAAGGTATATTGCTAATTTATGTAATAATAAATAGTTATCTATGTTTGATAATATACAAGGTTCAAGAGTTGATGACTATTGCAACGTGTGAGATAAAAGACAAAGACGTGGAATCCCAAGTCCTTTTTTGGACTTTTCTTAATCAAAAAATGGAAAGGAGTGGTCATAAAAGAGATGATTTCCATTTGTACATTATTCTTATGGCATTCCAATATTGGCTTGTGCTTCATTTGCCATCCCCCATGAATCAAAAAATGGAAAGGAGTGGTCATAAAAGAGATGATTTCCATGGCTTCAAGGCAAATGAAGCACAAGCCAATATTGGAATGCCATAAGAATAATGTACAAATGGAAAGGAGTGGTCATAAAAGAGATGATTTCCATGGCTTCATGGCAAATGAAGCACAAGCCAATATTGGAATGCCATAAGAATAATGTACAAATGAAGGGGCTGATAAGAAGATGGAAGGTCGTGATGAAAGATCATGTCTTTTTCATTGGGAACAAAGTTTGATAACTCACACTACCCGATATGTTAGAAAAGAAGATCAAATGGAACACAAGGAATTATGTGAGAAATGGAGAACTTGCATTAAAAAGAGAAGGCAATTTTAGACATATTCACAATTGGTGTGAGTGAGACAATCAAATATCCCTGCCTTGGGTAGTTGATTTAGTTGGTGGAAAGTCCATATTGCACATTGGAAGGAATTGATATTAGTGGTACTCTCATGTTAATCCCATTTTGGATTAACAATTATGCTCCTCCATTTGAGGACTTCACTAAATGTCATACAAAGGCACGATAAAAGTTGTACATTATGAGATATTGGCCATCCAAGGTCTTAGTTAGGGCGCCCAAGTGTAAATAAGGGCCAATTGTATATAAGGTATTTTCTCATAATGAATGGACACAATCCCCCTTTGTGCTATGAGAGCTCTTGTCTTGTCTTGTGAGAGAGTGTGAGAGTGTACTCTAGTGCATGTGCCTTCTCTATGCATGGTTGTGTAGAGGAGTGAGAGAGAGATTGCTTTGTGTGATGGTGTGAGCAACTCTACAGTGACAGCATGAAGGTGGAGCTTGGAGGATTGGAGCTTTCGGAAGCGAGCTTGGAGACCTCAAGGGACGTGAGCTTGGAGCGTTGGTAAGTCCCCAATGATGGTTATTGTTTTCTACTCCTTTCAATGGTGAATGTTTAGAGTTCTCTCTTAGAAGGTGTGGTAGCCCATAACATTTTTAGCGCTGTTGTCAAGGAAACACCATTATTTCTTCCATTCTCCTTGAATTTCAGCTCCCACTATACAAGTTTCATCATTGCCTTTGCATTCAGGAAGTGCATTGTGTAAAGAATGAATGGATAAGGTTTGAGTAGAAGTGAAGATTTGTTAGAAATTGTTTGTTTGGTGTGTGGGTGAGTTCTTAGGTGACCCTAGAGGAAAGCTACACCGTTTTTTCTTTTAATTTTGATATTTGTATCACCAAACTTGCTAGCGTGAAATGAGCAGGTGTGATACTCTATTTTTTGTTTTTGCAAAAAATCCACAAAAATCACAAAAATAAGGAGCCATTAGTTGTGCTTTGAACTTGTATTACACTCCTTACTACTAGCACAACCATTTTGGAGCATTTGGATAGGTAATTTACACCCAATCTTCACTCTGTCACAACGGTGGGAGCTTAACACATGAAAGTGCAAGAAAACGGTTTATGGGGTGAGAACTACTTCCGTAATCAACACCACAAATTGCGAGATTACCTTGCTAAAAATAGGGTACCTTATCCTAACACCTTTGACACAATGGATCCTACGGAATCTTATCCCATGAATTAGCAAAAAATAGTTCACGACGTTAACTATCTACCTTTTCACGGCACGAACTATTTTGATTTCACGACTTGAACCATCTGTCTTTTCACTGCGTGAACTATTTAATACTTCACAACATGAGACATTCCCGATTTGACGGCGTGAACCCTTGCTTACTACTTCACGATGTGAACTGACTTCTGCGGTGTCACGGCGTGAACTGTCAGTGGACGAATCTAATTTACAAACCAAGGATTGTTAGGTTAAAGTTAGGAAAGTGCCTCTATTACGCAAATTGAGACCAACCAACTCAGATCAGGACAACACGAACCTGAAATTTGAAGTGACTTTTGAACACGTGAAAGTGTAGGAAATAGTTTACGACGTGAACCATTCCCTGCTATCTACAATCTCACGGCCCAAAAATTTAGATCGACAGAACCCTATAAAAATTTATTTGGGGTAGTGATTTAGCCTATCAAATCATATTCTCATGCACTTGAGGTCTGGTAAACTCATTGGAGACGACCTTACTCCTGATGACGATAGTGCATCAAACCACCCAGGATCTTCCAATCAAAAGAGTGTTGGTTCAGGCCACTTTACGAGCACTCAATTGAGTGTTTCAGCTCTCAGAGAAACTAACCACCATTGACACAAGTAGTGAAGAGTCCATGGAAGAAGGGCTACGGTTCTCTAGGATTGGTGAGGAAGAAAAACCATCTTTCCCTACAAGATCCAAGCAAGGAGATTTTTTGGTCTCCAAACCAGCAACGATGATGAAGCGTAATTTGCAGGTATGAGCCCATCAATCAGCGCCGGACAAGCTCCAAGACTGGAAGTACCAACCCAACCTTCGAGTTCTAGGTTGTCTAACACTGTGAGGATCAGTGAAACTCCCAAGGTGAGGAGAGACAAGGAAAGTGTGGCCAGGATCGGTCAAGTTTTCTTCCCAACCTCAAAAGAAGTAGAATTAGACTTGAAGAGGGATGAAGTAGAGCGACAATTGCGAGTATTGAGCTTAAGGAAACAAGAGCTTGATACTCGAAGAACAAGGGCTAAACAAAAGGAAATGGAACCAAAAATATCTAGGAATGCCACTGATGGTATGGAAATGGGTACGACTGAGAAAGAAACCCCAAATCTAGAGCCCATTAACGAAGAGCCAAGAATGAAGAAAGAATTTGATACCCAAGGTGAAGGGGATAATTTACCCAGGGAAACTATTGAAGTTAAGAACCTCCTATACACAAAGGAAGACATAGAGAAAATGATGTTCTACTCTTAATAAGCTCATTATTAGGCTACTAATAATGAGCTTGGCCATGATGAGTTGGTGAGACCTACCCATAGACCCGAAATGCCTGGAAGAGGCAATGCAAGAAGAGGATGAGGTCTAGGTAGGGGGGAGTAGCTCCTTGAAGACTCATGGCAAATCCGAATGTAGATCTTAACGCAGCCACAAGGGCAAATTTGCTTAATATGGCTGCGAAAATGGGCAGAGGAATTGTTAGGGAACTAGGCACTTCTCTAGAATCCAAACCATCCCAAATGAAGCCACACATCATTTACAAGCTTATACAAACGTTCTCAGTGGATGGGGACCCAATCTAACATGTTGAGATCTTTGAATCCACTTGCGAAACCTGTGGGCCAGTGAGTGACGTGACCATGATTCATGCCTTTTCACTGACCTTAGAAGGAAAGTCTCATCAATGGTTTCGAACCCTAAAGCTAGAAGACAGGAGCAACTTCACTCAGTTCAAGAATGTGTTCGTGCCAAGCTTTGCGTGAAGTGGTGATAGATGGAGTCCTGTGGGGCGCATAGCTGCATAATATCAAACAAAAAGAAAGTGAGTCTATACGAGACTATGTATCCCGGCTCAAGCACTTGAATTCAAGATGTAAGCTACGAGACTATGTATCTCGGCTCAAGATGTAAGCTACGAAAGAGGCTAACTGATGATCAGTTATTACCTTGCTTCTGGAGAGGATTCTGAGATTATAAAATTCATGATTATCTAGTATTAACCAAACTGGCTACTTTGGATGCATGCTATAAGTTGGCAATGGAATATGAAGACAATATGCTTGAATTGCCATAACCTGAAGATGTCAAGGCTGCTTCTATAACAATAACATCGCGAGTCTCAAGTCACCAAGACACAAGAACCCGGAGTAAACAAGTTGGGAACATGACTGTGGACAAACTCGGCAATGCTATAGTGGACAAAATAAAAGTCAAGGATGGAAGAGAAGCATCAGGGCATGGGCATGCTCATCTCTACCCCCCTCGGAGAGATTCGGTATGGTGTTCTATGTGCAGAATGAATCACACCACTACCAAATGCCCTCGATTAAGAGTAAGGTTGCTACTCTATTGTGCTCATTATGTGAAAATAGGGAACCATGACAATTCCATGTGTAGGTATCCAAGATTTCAAACTGTAGCACAACTGCTGACACCCATAATGCCACTAGCCTTACCAGCGCCACTAGTGCAAATCATTGCGGCTGTAGGCCATTCAAACTCATCCCATTTACCAAGAGGTATGTTCCAAATATAAGACACGTCACCTCTGCCACCACCTATTCTACCGCCACACAACCACCACAAGCTAAAATCAACTAAGTGTTAATTGAGGAGCCATCGGATAAGGGTGAGATGGTGCGTGAGGTAGAAATCAATAGTGATGAGTACTATGAGAAGGACGTGGAGATTACGCCAGAATTTTATGTCTTACAAAATAACACGCTAGTACCAGTGTTCCAAACCATGGTACAGTGGAAAGGTAAAGCAATAAACTCAAATATGAGAAGGGGGCCACTACAATGTTTTGGTTGCGGTGGACCTCATCGAATAGCAGACTGTCCTAACAAGAATGTGGTTCATGTGCATCAAACTCAGCCAATGGCATCACCAAACTCAGCCAATGGTAGCACCGCTTAATGATGACATGCCATTACTTACTTGTACTAAGTATGGGGTTGATCTATCAATGGAAGCAAACTTAAGAAATATTACGGACCACTGACCCAAGAGATGCTCATGCAAGAGCATCTACTGAAACAAAAGAAAGAGCATCTACTGAAACAAAAGAAACAGTTGGCCAAGGAAAAAATCAAGCAAGCTCAAGATGAAGCCAAGGCACGGGAAGCCAAGGCCAAATAGAGACTACAAGAGAGAATATTACATGTGAACATGGCTTCACTAACCCTCCTTGATGAGAATGACGTGGACATTGAGCCGGCACGGTTCAGTGTAAAAGTCTCTATGACCGAAAGTCATGCAATGAACATTGCATTAATTGACACAGGATCAAGTCATAACTTGATCTCTATGAAACATGGAAAGCACTAGACAAACCTCACCTTGAGGCTGCCAATGCACAAGTCCAAAGTGTGCATTTATCTATTGCCAAGACTATGGGGCTTTTAAATTTTAATATTTCTATCAGAAATAATCCCTTGGTTGGAAAGGTATTTATCATGCCTGCAGGATCTATGGAAGAAGAGATGATCCTTGGACGATCCTGGATTTGCGAGTAATTATAATATCCAGTGGGAAAAGAGGGCAACACAACTCAATGAGGGCAAGGAGACCATTACTTATGGAGTCCCTTCTCAATAAAGGGAAATAGACAATGAGGGGTGACACGAAATCGCCAACGCCACAACAACCAACTATCGTACCAAAAGAGGTGTCAACATCACAACTCCCATACACAAAAAAAAAAGGTTAAAGTATCTTGTAATTTAGCAGTGGGTTCCTAAGGATCAACTTCGAGCCCAGGGATACTTTGTTGCAAAAGGAGTAGCCAAGGAATCAAGGCAAAAAGTTCAATCTATGAACAAAGGAAAGAGAAGGCCATCCATAGACAGCAAGCCCTATTCCAAGCAGAGCCACCACCCACAAAATGCTCAAAAAGAATGGGTTAGGAAGGATTTGCTATAGCTGCACAGGGGTATTACACCAAGGCAATACATAAATATGGGTGCCCAAATCCTACCCTGGTTCCAATACTACTGGCACTTTTAGAAGCTCGTGAAAGGATCATGAAGGCAAAGAGGACCAATTTATAGTTAAAGCAAATGTTAAGAAGACCCAAAAATTGGTTTGGAAAAAGAAGCCCAGTCAACCCACCGAACAAAAAGGAGAAACATTGCCAAGTCCACCTAATAAGGTGAACGAATTAAGCAAGGTTAAGGAGAAGGGAGAAGAAGGCGTGCAACCACAGGCACAAGGCACACAACAGGTTCAATAGGAATCAATGGATGCACTCTTCAATTGGATGGATAGAAAAATCAAACACTCGCACTCTGAACTGATAAGGTTAGAACAACAAATTCCCACAAGGGCCAAGGTACCAAATTGGTTTCCATGGAAAATAACCAGAGAAAAGTTACAAAAGGTATCCATTTCTCAACAATGGGTCCAAGGTAAAAGTGTATTTAACCCTTATCTTAGTGCATGATATGGGGAATTGAGTGTTTGAGCATGTAGGAAGCATAGGGTATCAACCTTGCACGCACGAGGTCAGAAATAGTTCACGCCGTAAAATGGACAGAAACAGTTCACGTCGTGAACCGCCTTAGTGCTTCACGGCATGAAACGGTCGTATACCATCTGCCAATTGCAAGACGCCATGTGGCTTGCTTCATTAAGTTAGCCGTCGAGGCCGACGATTGATTCATAAAAACTTATCACCGCTTTGTAATTATGTTATCTCAAATCCGCATACATCCAGAGATATTGGTGCAAAGAAAGCACCAGAAAAAATTGTGATGCAAGAGGATATGAGTCCCAAACGTGAAGAAGCAACATCAGCACACCAAGAGGCCTCAAAAGAAACCCACGAAGCTGAGAAAAGGAAGAGGTCCAAGAAAGCACCAAGCCTAAGCAATCGACAACCGCCTGGATGATGAAGACCAAATCCTGATTAATTCCTTCTTGCATAATATGGATACTAATCACTTCCTAACAGAAACTATGGAGGGCCTAGAGAGCTGGCTATAATTGCCACTACGTGGATTAGAAGGCCCAGATTCCACAAGTTCTTCCATTTGGGAACAGGAACAAAGGGTATGGTGCTACCACTTATTAACTACTCACATGCTTAATGATAGAAATGCTACCCTCTGGAGACAGGTCCAAGAAGTAAGTGACCAGGTGCAAATGATCCAAGAACAAATGGCGGCAGCAGAGTAGCTACACATAAAGATGTCATCCTCAAAGGCTTAAAGGCTGCGGAAGAGCATGAGGAAAGATGCCAGGTCTTAGAGGGCAACAACCAAGTACTCAGCCAAACCATTATTCAGAGGATTAAGGAGAATACAAAGCTAAAAGCGTAAGTAGAACAAGCAAAGGATCAGCTCCAAAAAGAAGTTGCACATACTCAGGAACAAGCAAGGCAACATGCTCAGTGATTTCAAGATGCTTAGGAAAAATTCCATGTCAAAGAAGAAGAATTGACAAAGCCCTCGCAGAGCTGCGGCGGCGAACAGAAGGTACTTCATCTTCAGGCTGAGAGGGAGCAAACAAACAAAGCACATGTAGAGAAAGTTAAAGCCTTGAATGAAATGATCACTGCGCCAAGTTGTTGGAGATTGAACAAATGTCCACTAGCCACAAACAAGAAGTGGATCAGATCGCTCAGCAACTCAAGGCCAACCAAGTATTGGCAATAGAGAGGCTTAAGCAGATAGAAGAAGCTAAAGCTTTGGAAGCATCAAAAGAAGGGCACAGGAAGCCACCACACGAAGATATGAGGAGTCAGATGCGGCTCGAATGGTTCGTGAAACGACCATATTAGATCTTCTATCAGCCCAAAGACTCAAGATAGGAGCCATTGGACGAATTGAGACTACTGATTGAACAAGCCTGTGAGATAGGTTCATTTTGCCAATGACTCCTCGGGCCTCTCTCCTCAAACTCTAACTCTGTTTTTATCTACACTAACCCTCTCACTCCTTCAATACAAAATTAACTTATCTGAAGACCTCAGTTTAGGGGATTTAAGCAAAATTAACTTATCTGAAGACCTCAGTTTAGGGGATTTAACACTGATTAAGCAAAATATAGAACGAGATGCAGACCCAACTATAATCATGGGTACTTTTTGGGAGAATTTAGTACTAACAGACCCTAATGATATATTATTCTATCCCCTACATCCCATCGTGTTGAACCTACACAGTTGGTGTCAAGTGTTGCAAAACACAAACATCTTGGACAACAGTGTCGACAAACTTGACCTGTTTGTCCCAGATGATATCCCTAATACACCGGCCAACTACAAGGTTGTAGCACGGAGCTATCAATGGATAATTAGTCATGGGTGGCTAGAGGTCTATAACACACATCAACACTTAAATCTAATTGAATCAACACTTCATCACCCATATGGCATTCTTAAGCTTTATCACTATATACATAAACATTTAGAAGCCATGATGACTTACGGTCATATATAACTTTGATAAAGTACATATTGAATATCTTGATATAAATCCTAATGAAATCATATAATACCAGGAAATTATGAAAATCAACAAACCAACCCACCCACCCCCTAGTTCCGGAGAGGGTCAAGAAGAAACACAAAGTTCTTCCACTCCTACCACTTATGCTATGTTTTCCTCTATAGCAAGTAAGCTACTACATCCTTATCCTAGTGTTAATTACTAAAAAATCTGAGGCAAATTGCATCTTCTCTCGTCTATCTTCTATCCCTCTAGAATTTCCCACTGACACTCTCTCCCTCAAGGAGTTGCCGGCACCCCACCGTCTCCACCAAGCCCAATTCAACCTCAGGATGACATATAACCTTATACTGACCTATTCTTGAATCTTTATCATGTGCAGAGTATGAACGTTTAATCAAATCTGGCAATCCATTATTGAAGTTGAAGCTGATGTTCAAGGTGTTGATGCAAATCACACCATTTGAACCCACTAGACGCATATCGCCAAAAGCTTACACTGTAGTCACATCTACATGACAACCTTATGTACCATATCCTCTCCAAGCACCAATGCCAGAATTGAAGAAATTATTGCCAATGGCAAGAGAAGGAACTTTATGGGCTAATGTCGCAAAACACATAAAGTTGGCTAACCCTCATTTAGCAGATCTGCTCTATAGAAATCAAGATTGTGACATTCATGATCAGCTATAATGCTACAACCGATGGAGAAAAGTACTCCTGTACATACAAGAGGGGGCTATACCAACACTATCACAGATGATGCAAATCCCAAAATTGAAGATTTTGGTAGTTGGCGGAGGGAGTACTTGATCATACCAGAATATAGTCAATAGTACCAGTGTGCACAACCCACACAAAGAGTGGATCCGATGTATATGCCGGTTAAGTGAAGGATGACGCCACTCGAGTTCCATGATGCAAAGCAGCAGGATTCACATGTGTGCTACAACTTTCCATTATTTGTCCTAGAAGCTTTTTCAGATATAGCCCAACAAAGATAGCAAATTCTAACCTAGATACGTGTGGTGCCGTATTCCAGATCCAACAATTGTGGCTAGTGTAAGTTTCTTGAAGCTAATCGTGGTGCTTATTCACCAACCAAAATAAAGTTATGATGGCTTTGACGCAAATCAACTCCTCTTCGACATGAACCAAGGACCAATTAAGTGAGGCATGATGTTGTACTACCATCGCCTCGGGTGTCTACCGGCATATATGCATATTACATTTGAAGACATGGTAGACACTAGGTCCTTGCCAAAGACATGTAAATGGACCCCATGATACCCATGTACATTAATATTTTAAGCCCTTTCACACTTACCCTTTTATGTGAACTAAAAGGGAATAACCTTAGGGTGTTCCTCACAACCACAAAGTTTTTGGTACTCATTAATTATGGATATTGTCTAACAGACAACGTCTAGTAGACAAGTCCTGCCATTGTTGTTATAGTATGCCTAGTTGGGAAGAGCCACCACTATTGTTGTCCAAGATAACCCGATTTCCTTTATGCCCATTGGCACTACTAAGCCGTTACTCTACATAGTTGTGTTGTTTTTGCTCACTATGGTGCACTTGCAGTTGAGCTTGTTTGTAGAAGTGGAGCCTGCATAGTTTGCATATAGTTTTTGTTGAGCTACTGGTGATACTTGGGCTTAGCATTATATCCTTTCACTTTTTTGGTTACATTGGACTAAAGCAAAGACTAGGCTATTGTTGCTCCCTAAGATTCCAATTTTGCTTCTTGATTGACTTGGTGTCAATTCTTACAAGAGTTATTGTTGTAGCCTAGAATGGGCCCATATACTCGAGAGTCTCAAGATCTCTCTTTCTCCATCAAGCAAAGAGAAATCACTCTAATCACTTGCTTAATGATAAAAGAGAGAGGTGGGAGAGAGAACTAGTCCTACCCTAGCTTAATTTGGTCTAGCCTAAGCTCTAATACCAAGTTGAAATTTAGCATTACTGGCCTAAGCTCTAATACCAAGTTGAAATTCAGCATTACTAGGGAGAGTTATAGCAAGTAATAATCTTCATGATTAAATGTAAGAAATTCACGTAATCAATAATTAACTAAGTCATAATCAAGATATTAATCAATTATGACTACCTTAATCAAGCTCACAAAATGAGCCAAAGATTACATTTTTTTATAGCTCTCAAGTATCCCTCATCCTCAAGATACATGCAACCTTGTGCCATATTACGGGGTGTAAACTACCTCTATATCCCGTGCTCCTTAATATAATCACTGAATTCATTAGAAAAATATTCTCCCCCACCATCTGATCTTAGGAATTTTATATACATGCCTTTATCTTTCTCAAACATAGCCTTGAATCTCTAAAAGTGTGTAAACACTTATATTTTCTCTTTCATGAAGTAAACCCACAAGTTCCTAGTATGCTCACCACCATCAAGAATGATACATAGTAGTGGCATCCTTTGATTGATGCCATTTTTTTGGGTCACAAACATCATAATGCACCCCATTCAATGGTCTTTGAGTCACATTCCTATCACATGGAAATATATGCTTAGATTGTTTTTCCAATTGGCATGCTTCACATACTTTGTGCATTCCATCCACTTTAAACTTCAGCAAACCTATAATAATGCTTTAGGCCTACATATTTTTGAGCTGCTGAATATTAACATGACTAATATTAACATGACTAATATTGCTTGTGCTAAATGGCAATGTCTATAATCACGCTTGTAACATGTGTAAACATTACAACCTTCACTTCATGCATGTTTACATCCAATGTATACATTCTACTAATTTTGTTGCCCTGTGGCACTGGTTATTGAAGTCTTTTACATAATAGCTACTATGAGGGTTAAACCTCACTTGTAGACCCTGCTCAACCATCTATCTAACACAAACTATGTTTTTTGGAGCATGAAGCACATCAACCAAGTACCTTATTTTTCCATCTTGCATAGATAATGGCACCTTACCAACATGTGCAATAGGATGTGCAGTATCATCACCTTTTTCTACATACCTTAGATTTTCCATTTTTTACATATCTCTAAACCACTCTCCATGACTGGCCACGTGGTTAAAGGCACTCAAATCAATATATTATACATCTCTAGGGTTCCTTATATATGCAATTATAAAACTAAGTATATGCTACAAATAGCTACTCACTTCTTTCTTCGGCTTTCTTGCTTTAAGATGCATAATTCCCTTGTTGACTTCCCACTTTTGATGACATTTTGGTTTTAATAACACTCTTATGCTATATGACTTGGTTTGCCACAATAATAGCACTCCATGCCATTTTCACTCTGATTTCTTTGCCATCCACCTCGGCCTCTAGATGATGATCTGCCTCCAAAGGGAAAATAGCACTCCATGCTATTTTCGCTACTATGGTTTCTTTGCCATCCAACCGCTTCCTCTCTAGCTCCCCTTATCTCTAGAGTAGCCTCTTCCAGCTATTTGTACATTAGATTCTTGTTGTTATTGTTGCCCAAGATTTTGGTTTCTTAACCATCCTGCACCTCAGCCTTTAGATGATGATCTACCTCTACCTCTACTTGGTGTGCGTGTAAAAGACTTACTTCTATATATTTCTAAAAGATGATTTACTCCCAACATTCATATTCTCAATGATAAAAAGGGCTATATGGTCCTCAAAGTTTGGGAAGCTCTCCCAATTTCAAATAGATATGTGAAACTTATCATACTCTTTGTTGCCAAGCCCATTATTCAATGTGACTAACACTAAGTCATTATCATCCATAGGACCTCCAATATAGCCGAGGGCATTTGCAACAAGGCCTTTTACTTTCAATGAGTAATCACTTATCTTATTCCAATCACGAAAAACTCAGAGACAAAGTTGTAGTACTCCAAAAATACTACAACTCTCTCATACTGAGTTTTTCCAAATTCCTTTTGAAACACATTCAAAAACGGATTGCGAAACAGGGAAAATCTTTCTGGAAAAAAAAAAAGTCATCTTGTGACAGTGATGGAAAATAGGTTTTGAGACCTCCTCTTTCATCAAGGATGCTACTGGCACTTTTTCTGAAAAAATATCTCAGGTCGTTCACGTGCATGTAGTGCCTAAGATAATTAGGGCAAAAACGGACACCCGTTTGATCTAGTGAAGGGTACACTAGGCCTCCTGAGACTATAACAAGCTGTAAGAAAACCTAAAAAGCCCAAAAAAAAAGTGCTTGCTCAATAAAGGAGCAATTAACAACGTTAAGATATAGCCACGGTAGAGGGATTACATGGGCCCACACCCAGACTTGTGAGGTGTACTAAGTGACAAATCAGAACTCGTTTCATCCTTATTAAGTGACGTACTAGAACTTGTATCATTTTCTGACTTTCCTTGGATCGTCAGGTTTTCATTATGTTTGCTCATACGACGAGAACAAACTTTCTTTTTTGTTTTTTGTCTTACCTGTGGGTTTTGTGGTTTGAGTGGTAGCCTTTGAGGTGGATGCTTTAGCATCAGGTGTAGCTTTTGGCTCTTTTAGGTTTATATCCTCCATAGGCTCTTCTTACCTGTCCTTTATTTCAGCTTTGGTTTCGATAGTTTGTTGCCCTTTGTTTTTCTTGGGTTTAGAAGGTTTTACTTTCTGCTTTAAAGCATGTTCCTCTACCCATTTCTAAGTGTTTTCTTTTTTACTGTTTCTTGTGCATTCTTTTTTACTTTCTGCTTTAAAGCATGTTCCTCTACCCATTTCTAAGTGTTTTCTTGTGCATTCTTTTTTACTATTTCTCATTCCTTGGCTTGTAGGCGTGTAAGCACATTTAAGGGTACCGTAGACAATTGCCCATTTTATACACTCAAGATGTTAAGAGTTGTATTTTGTTAGACAAGTTGCAGTGAAGTAACTCGCCTTGGGTAATCTTAGAATATGTGATCAATGTCACATCATTCACATATGGGTTGCAAAGTGTCAGTGACTGTGGGCATGGAAGTATTCCATTACTTTGTGTGGTCCATGACAATAGAATGTTCGTTGTTTTCTGTTTGGGGCACACGAGATGGAGGTTTTGAGTTAATTGTACGTGAATTAGGACATTGGGGTGTGTCATGACCAAAGGTTTTGCAATAAATGCAATATAGAAAAATAGGCACCTTGTATGCACAATGGGGATTAGGATGGACGTAGTGATTGCATTGAACACAAGGCATCTTGCCCATCAGTTGGAGAGGCATTAAGGATGGTTGGTTTTTAGGGGACTCATCCTCTCTTGGAGATTATGGTTCAATTAAGCCAGGCTGTATAGAATTCATGGAATGGCAATTCTGAGATCAATTTTTCTTTAGCCATTGCCTCACTTGGTTTAGATAAAGAACATATCATATCGTGATCATCCTCTATCATGTTGTCATCTAAACATATTACTTCTTTACAACATTGATCGAATGTTTCCGGATTGGATACAATGATCAAGTTGTGTAAGCTGTTATTCTTTAAGCCCATCATGAAACATCTCTTCAATTGAGCATCATTTAGTTTCTCCCATGGCTCACATTGTGAGTCCAAGGTTTTTATCCGAAGGATAAAATCTCTAATGGTTTTGTTTTGTGTCCGCTCAATTGAATAGAATTCTTTCACTGCACTCCATTGATCACCTTGTCTTGAAAAGCTGTGGATAAAGACTGTTCTCAAAGTCTTGAAGTTCGTCTCTTGATCGCTAGCATCAATGTGATGAACCATTGACTAGCCTTTCTCACTAAGCACAGGTTCAAGGCATGTACCTTGGTGGGGCAATTTGGATTTCTAAAGGCTTCACATTGTTGTTCAAACATTTGTATGAATTGAACAGGATTAATTGTTCCATCATATTTGCCCCTGATTTTGGAAATCTGTATGGCTGTGTTTTTGTATGAGTCACAAAGGTTGCATGTGAGTGCTAATATGGGTAGGGACTCACTTAGTCCTTGGGCAACCCCCCTTCCTAGATTAGTCAATACGTCCAAGGTGTGGGTATCTATCGATTGCAAAGGGTTGGTACCTAGCATGTCTAAAGGCTTAGGACTTGTGATAGTGCTAAGCAAGGGGCCAAATCCTGAGGGGATGGATGTGACAGGGGGTGTAAAACCGATGGCATGGCAAATGAAATTGCGAGATGCATTTGGGGCATGGATCTCTGAAGATTGCAAAAGAGAGCATGCTTAGCATTGTTGAGTGTCATACAGGATCACCGGTTGTGATTGAACCTCATAATGTCAAACCTAAAAAAGAAACCCAAATACAAAAACCAGAGGAGTATCGCTTCCCCTTCCAAGAGGAAGACACGCTCCCTACATAAATGAACTCATTAAGCCAAGAAGAGTCATTAGAGGCACATTGGACGAATTATGCGATTGAAAAAGCACATGAGGAATTCAATGAATCCCTGACAAAATTAAATCAGTCTCTCAAATCCTCATTTGGAGGATTGCTCTTCTCTCGTGGTTGGCGAAGCGAGCATAACACTTACACCATTTGGAGGATTGCTCTTCTCTCATGGTTGGCGAAGCGAGCATAACATTTACACCATTAAAGGCTAAACATGAGCTATACCAAGACATCAAGAGCTACATTGAATAGGACTGTAAGGATTCACAAGTTTCCAAACATGCCTCGATTAGAATTGTCACAGAGGACCAAGTGTGCCATTATACACGACATTAGGTACTCTTGAAAAAGCTGAAAGCCAAGAAGAGGATGAAAGTGAATGGGAATATGCGACCAAAACGAGATCTAAAGCTGAAACAAAAACTAAAACATCCATAATCTCTCTTGAAGATTCTATCATGGTATGGTTAGATTTTCCTACGGGCAATGATGTTATGCGTAAACGCGCATTGATTAGCCCTCAAACTAGTCATAACATTATGACAATAGACACTTGGGTGTCATTGGACAACCTCAAATCATCCCTAAAGCTAACAGTCTTGCAAGAGGTGCCAATGGACATAACATTGAAGTTCCAGGTTACTTTATCTATGCTACTCAAACAATCGGTGAAAATGTGGAATTTAGATTCTATGTTGATTCTATCATGGTATGGTTAGATTTTCCTATACGGGCAATGATGTTACGTGTAAATGCGCATTGATTAGCCCTCAAACTAGTCATAACATTATGACAATAGACACTTGGGTGTCATTGGACAACCTCAAATCATCCCTAAAGCTAACAGTCTTGCAAGAGGTGCCAATGGATATAACATTGAAGTTCCAGGTTACTTTATCTATGCTACTCAAACAATCGGTGAAAATGTGGAATTTAGATTCTATGTTACCCCAGATAACCTTGAGTATGATGTAATTCTTGGTGGAACTTGGGTAAGTGATTCGTTGTATTCAATTGATGAATCCAAGCAAACAGTCACCTTCTTGAACACTCCCGTAGGCATTGTGAAATTGCTATTACAAGAGGAAGAGACCTTAGAGGAGCAGAAACTTCCAACATATCTTATTATTGAGAATATCCCAAGAATTATGATTGGATTAGAACTTTCCACTAAACTCACCACAATTCAAGCACAGCTTTATCCAACATGAGAGCACAATCTCATGACCCTCAAGTTATGGGTTTTGTTAGGTCAACCATCACTCTCACAGCTCATCCTGATAGAATTCTAGTCACACAAGACTTGAACATGCCATGTTTGGGGTACTTTGAACATACAATGTATATTGAAACTAATCCCCTTACTTGCAAGTTTTTTATGGTTGAGTATGTATTGAAACAAGATTTGATGTTGGGGCATAAATGGACTATTGCTGCCCAAGTATCACTTGGCTTTGCTAGCGATAGGGTCATCATGATGGTCAACAACAAACTTGATAATACCATACTGCACGGAAGAGAGTCCGACCCTAATGGATTTCTATGATGTTGAACGCAAAAAGTTACAAGCCTTTTCCTAAGAATCCCCTCTACTACATGAAGACCTCCCATCTACGTCATTGACCAACTCAGACAATGCATTTATCCCTTCCACTCTATCCTCACCAATAGAGTTCAATGCTAAAACTTTGCAATCAACAGCTATTCCTGAAAAAGTTTCCCAAGTGCAACTGTTTACCTCTAAATAGGGACTCAAGTGAAAAGCTCCAGAGCCAACACCTCTTCATCGACCAACCACACCAAAGGAGACGGCAACATGCTCAAAAGCGTCATCATCAACAGAAGCCACTCTGCACGAGATTCAAGCCTTATCAACAACAACACCCATGAGTCTCAAAACCGCAACATTAGTGCCAACCAACATCACGGAGGACCCCAAACCTTCCACATCAACCAAACAGAAAACTTCCACCAAGACAGCCAAGATCAAGATATCTTAATGGTATCAAAATGTGGGTGGAGGATTGGTCACTTGTAGCTCAAGGCTACTATGAAGGCACTAATCTAATTTGGGTGCCTCGATCATCAAAGCCTCTTCCTTGACGCAGCACTCAGAGGCCAAGGAAAAATAAAAGTACTCCACAACACTGTCCACAAAAGCCTATGTGAGTTCCTCGAAGAACTCCAACATCTCAACAACAAGTGTGGGTACCAAAAAGATTACTACAAGCACAAGGGTACTACGATAAAAATACCAAAGGTTGGATTCCCAAGCACATCAAAAAGTCCCCTAAGCTTGCACAAAGAAAGAAACCTTAGCACCAAAAGCATCAGCCAACCAATTTATAATGTTCATCAAAGATGGGTGCCTATGAACATGCTTCAACAACAAGGGTATTATGATGGTAATACCTCCATATCGTTGCCGAAATCGAACAAAGTGAAGACAGCCTCACCACCAACTTAAACCCAATAGCTTTACCTAAAGTTTGACAAGAATGGAGGCCCACGCAAAACCAAGCAAGCCACTCAACCCCTCTCGTGCATATAACACACACACAAGAGCTTGTGTGTTCAATCAACCCCAATGGTAACCAACCAGAAGCTCGACAACAATTGAGCCACAAATTCAAGAATCAATTCCCACGTCTGCACAAATGGAGACTTATGAGCGCATCAAAGACAAACTCACAATGCTCTTTTCACCCCTCTGGATGAGAAGCATAAGTGCAGAAGCTACGCGACAAACATAAGAACCTATTCTCTAAAAAGGAGAGTAGACACAAGAACCTGTTGTTCGCTAGGTAGTAGCCAATTTTTTAAAAAAAAAACAAACAAACACATGGCAGTCACACATATGGCCTATCTATAAATGATAAAATATTACAAGAAACTCTCTTCTCACTAGCCAATACATTTTTATTAAGCTTATAGCTTACTATTCTTTTGGCTAAGTTAATGTAGCAGCTACTCCATTAGTACATATCTATACTTATACACTGGAGGACATTTGCACCAAAGCCTCACCATTGACAACCTTCTAAGTATATCTCTGGATAGGGGGGGCATGGTGGGCGATAGCCTAGTCCATGGTACAACCCATCGCCTGGAATTTTCCTTCAAATTTCAAACCTCTCCAAACAAAAGTCTTCACAACACATGGATCTCTAATTCTTAGTGAAGATATCTATATTAGCCTCGCAAGTTAACATAATTATCTCAAGCCTCACCAACAAGGGCAGTTCAATAAGAGTCTATGTGACTCAATTCTTGTACTTCATGTATATTTGCTTCATAAGAGAACTTAAATATACATAAAAGCATAAAAAGCACATAGGCAGAAGCATGCAGGAACAGGTCCTACCCAATAACATTTGGCAAGAATCCTGACACAAAAAGAGACTTCATCAAAGGCTAATTTATTCAAATGATGAATGTCGCTTCAATGAATCAAATGAGGAACTGAGAATCACAATCTCGTTTTGATGATTTTGTCTATGTTCCTCCAAATCCTCCTTCTCTTCTCCCCTATTATTAACATCTCTTAGTTTCTCCACTAACACAAATCACATGTAACTCTGCTTACGATTGCCAAAAAAACAAAGTGAGCCAAAAAAAAAGCTCACAAAAATTATAAACATGCAATCATTCACAAACAATCCCACCACCCCCACCTCATTAAGAATTCCCGCAAATTAATAACCTTTTCATTTACTAACTATCTTTTCTTATTCCTTCCGGAGGAACAATGACCATTAAATGTCACTCAACATCAAATGCCAACAACCAAGTTTATCAATTCTCCCCACACAAAGGTCGTCAACGCGATCACGAGAACACGATCGACATCAGGAAGGGGGAATGTTAACCTATTTCTAGGGTTAACAAGAGCTGATACCATTATCTTATATTGAGGAGTTAAGGTAGATACACCAAAAGGTCATACATTCAAGATACAAAGCAATGGTGTCCAAATCTATAACTTGGATGAGCGCTCATAATGGTCTTATGGGATACTTATGGTGATTTCCGCTTTAAGAGCATGTGGTAGTAAGCTAGGATGAAGTCCCAAGTAACGTACTTCATGGATATATTATGAGAGTAGTCATTATAATAGCATTAGGCCTCTTATGAGCCTAAAGTGCTCGGTCAGCCACACAGTTTAAGTGTGTGTGAACACTTATGGCTATGTATATAAGTGAATATCTTTCATGATACAGACAACTCTCCCATTGTGCAATAGAGTCTTGCTCTTGCTAATCCTCTCACTAATATCTCTCTCTAATGCATGCTAGTGAGTGTGTGTGAGAGTGATGTGAGGTGAGAAGGGACAAGTACACGTAGTGCAACACGGCAGTGTGACAACGCTTGCGGGAGACGCAATAGAATTGCTTCTCAAGGAGTTGTAGAGCTTGGATATCTCAAGGGTTACGAGCTTGGTCATTGGAAACATCCTCACGACAGTTACGGTTCACCAAATAATATCTTATTGGATATGTTTCAAGGGGGGTTTGGGTGAGCCATAACAACTGTCTAGAACTCAAACTTGCCTTTGTAAATAATAATATTTCTATGGAGTGTATTGATTGGGGTTTTGACTATTGGGAGCAAGTTAACAGAGGAATGGTAAATTTCCTTATGTGTAAGACTAGCTTTGAGGATCACTCCTCTTTTTTAAGGTGGTGTTGATTGGATTATGTATCCCTCTAGCATAAGCATACATGTCACTCAAGGAATGTTGGATCAATTTGGCAAGGAGAATTTAAGACACTTGAAGCCCAAATTTGTTAAGCCCTGCTCTAAAGAGTCCTACTATTGATGTGATGGTCCTCTCTATACCCATGTCCTTGAAGATGGATTATTATTACCAGTGAAGAGTTGCTAAATATATTAGTATGAACCATGTTATGGGAGCTATCCTTTGGTGTACCACATACTGGTAGTATGAACCATCTTATGGGAGCTATCCTTTGTTGTACCACATGTTGGTAATTCACTCTATCCCTGTCACAAGCCTATAATTAGATCTATTCCTCTAGAGCACTCATGTAGCTAGGAGAGTTTTTTCATACTTGTGGCTAGATTTTGATGACATACACTTAGATAAGATCTTGTTTTTAGGCTTGGAATCTCCTTATATATAACCAGGTAAGTTAATAATGAGACTACGAGCACTTTTTATGCATATATGAGACTTCCTTATACATATATGGGACCCCTATATGCTAATCTAGTGATAGTAGTTGTTGCATCATCATAGATAGTTTGTAAAAGGTTCTTCCTGGGCAACTTTGTAGCCTATTTTTATACTATTACAAAGAGAAGAACTTCTCTTTCAAAGAAAACAACCATGCATAAGAGGCATGTGTACATCCCCCCATATGGACATACACAAAATCGGTGTCCTTGAAGTTCTTTTTTTTGTAGTATTATGGATGGGAAGGATATGACCTACTTGTAAGAATGTCCTTATGAAGGGATTGACAAAACATGCCATTCATGTATGAACATGTGAGCATTATTTTTGTACATGTCTAAGTGACATTTCTAAGTGTCATGTCTTATATGTTAAGGGACCTTGCAATGTACATTAACCAAAATTAGTGTCCACTAATTTTGGTATTAATGCACTATCAGGGTCTAGAAAGTCCCTTTTTGTATATAAGGAATGAGAAAAAGATCTATCTTCCATTATAATGACAATGTGAACACATCTAGCAAGAATTTTTTTGTGCATGTCATTTAGGGACAACTATGAGTGATATGGTAAATATGAGTGATTTTGGTTTGCTAGGCATTCATCCAAGGACGAGTAAGACGTTACATGAATTTTAATGAATCTGGGCATGCCCATCGAGCCCCTCTTTGTTCATGTCCAAAAGCAATATCCACAAGGTCCCTTTTTTGTGCATAAGGGTTGTAAAAGATGTGGCATGTACGTATGGAAACATGGCAGTCATATATTTAGATAAGGCATGCATTTATGGAGATGAGAGTATGCATGACCGAATTACTAGTTGGACATTGCTTTATGGACATTGAATTGGGTTTGTGCTAACATAAGTGACAAACTTATACTTGAATGTGTGTTAAACCCAATCAACCAAAGCATTAGGGTAGTCAAAGTGTTATATTTACTTCAATTTGGGAAACATGTAACTTGTGAAACATAAATAGTCATTTTAGCTATAAATAAAAAGTTTTGCCTACTTAGAGATTGCAGTTCAATGTGCTTTCATTTACGGTAAGGTTAGCTTACCATATATCGAAAGCAAGTCTGGTCAGGAAGGCCACCATCATGTAGTGGGCTCATGCATAAGGCATGGCCACATTTGGGCGAATTCCATGCTTAAAGCATGATGTCTTTGGGCACTTGGGGTGTCGTCTCATCAAGGGTTGAGCACTTGGGAAAGGTTTCACACTACTATACACATTAATACGGGCATCTGCCCAACAATCATGGATGTGTTTCTAGGGTCAACATAATCAAACCCAACTTCAAGATGGGAAGCTATCGTTGCATCGAACCCGACTATTATGACTACTGTTAATTCAAGTACTCGTCGCGTGAGACAGCACTATAGTATGTTAATATTCATGGTGCCACAATGGAGCATGTGCAAAGAGAGGGATGAAGGGTCAAGCTAAGGCTATGGTGCATGGAGGATAGTCATGGTGTGAGTGTGTGTGTTCTCTCACTTGAGACCTTTTCTGACCTATCCTTGCACTTAACAATTTCTCATTGGTACACAATACACCTCATGTTCCGGTCTTTGAACCTAAGAATTCTCATTGGTTCATGTGGAAGTGCAATAACTCCAAGGACTCAACTACAACTTTAAGACAAACTATGTTGTCTTGGTGATACATTGTTTTCACATGCCACTGACATGAAAAACTAGGTGTACTCGCATCTCCTCTATCCTCTTGATATCTTGCCTTTCCTCCCTCCTAGGTGCCATAGGATACACATCACCTCCCATTCTTCTAGGATATGGGCACTGAGGAGATATATGCCCCCTTTCCATATAGTTACAGCATGGCACATTCATGTTTGGGCCTCCTGTTCCCCTGTCTCTCATAACATCTCTATCTGTCACCCTAGGGACATTTCTGCCTCCTTGCAACAACAAATTTAGATTCAAGTTTTCCACCTACTGGGTCAGATGGTTAATATCGTGTATCAGATAATCAGAAACCATTGGGGCACATGGAATAGCTCCTTCTACTCTTCTCTCCCCAGGCATGGCCGACGTTCCTTCAGTTTGAACTTTCCTCTGTTTTTGAACCAACCTGTGTAGCTTCCACTCCTTCTATCTAGCCATTCTCAAAGCCTCTTCAAAGGTTCCAGGTCTCTTCAACTCTACCTTCTCCTTCAAATCAACTCTACCTTCTCCTTCAAATCAGCTCTTCGATGCAACTCAAGTTTGTAGACTATGCTACCAACCATTTGTATACTACACTACTAAATATTTATAGACTACGCTGCCATGCTATGCTACCAACTTGTTGACTCTTCTCCTTGCATAGCTCTACGGCCATAGGAGATCTAGACTAGAGTCCATAAAACAATTTAAATGGATCAAATCTAGACTAGAGTCCATAAAACAATTTAAATGAATCAAATCTAGTCATGAACAACAAAAATAGATTCCAAAGGTGAGAGGTACTCTTCTCCACACTAGATTATTCATCTATGCACAAGCATATGCTCTATAACCTTGTTGGGTTTTCAATTTGACCACCATCAATCTACGGATGGTTAACTTTTGACAATTTTCCTTCAAAGATGACTACCAAACTTTTTATCTCTACCCAACACTATATCTGCAGGTAGACCATATAGTTTGTAGAGATGTTTAATATTAAAGAGCCTAGCGAGCTCAGATGTTTTCACATCTTTTAGTTGGAAGAAACTTTGTTAACATATTTACTCTTCCCTTCAAGAAGAGTTTTCGTCTATGAAAATGGTTCAGAAAGTTGTAAACAAGTGTTTATGTGTAGACCATATGGTCATCTATGTCTATAACTTCCCTAAGTATTACAACAATGAAAGCATGACACACAACACATATTTTCCTTAGGTACTACAACCAAGGAAACATGTAACACTCGTGTTTCACCTAGAACACCAAACCATAGTTGCCACTTGCAACTATGGTAGATGTCAATAAAACACAAATTACTACTAAAGCATCGAATAACATCATGCCTTTAATATGCATGAGTTCTCAAATCCTTAAGAACCTCATAAATGAATGTGCTCTGACATTCAAGGAATTCCTTTACATGTTCTACAACATCAAAGATATTTTCCTCTTGTGGTTAAAAATCACATGGACTTTAATTCAACAAATTTGCACAACTGTTACAAGTCTTTAGCAAATTGTTCTATAATGTGGTAAAGTTCAATTGACCTTACACATAGTTTAAGGAAATCTACACTTTTCTCTCTCCAAAAATTATTGTGTTCGTGTAAACAAAGATGATTTCAACATAGACAACATTTATGTGATGTATACTATGCACTACTAGAAAATCAAGAGTAACGTGAACCAATAAGAGTACCACTCCCAGCCCATGCATAGATACATGCCTATCCACATGTCTACTCCTACAATCACTTTGGTTACTTAGCAATACAAATCTATGTCTCTACAACCAACCATGTCTCTACGAACATGTTTATGGGCTATCTATGTCTCTACAACCAACCATGTCTCTACGGACATGTTTATAGGCTATCTATGTCACATCCAAAAATTAATAGCACCATCCAGACACACCTCTACAAGTGTGGTCCCACTGGACACCTTTACTACGTGAAACAATATCGTAAACCATTTCAATTATGGGAACGATATGTGATTAGGTAAGCTTCCAACACACCTTACACTAATAGAAAAGTAAAATTAATCTTTGCACTTTGAGATTGCTTTGACATGAATAACACAACATTCAATTTGTGTTCAATACCAATATGAAGTTCAACGTATAACAAATCTTTGTTGCCTCCTCATTACAATGGCAATGCATTACTGTAGGTGGCAATATACTACCTAACTGTAACCGATGACAACAAAAAATAACGGGTCTCGCGTGCACTTTATAAACATATTACAAAACAAAAATTTGTACAAGTTAATCTTCTTATGACTTTTGGTAAAGTCGGACTTCGCCACTTATCTCGTCTATCTTAAATACCAAATGTTACATCACTGTAATTGCTGCGATAGCACAAGAGGGCAAGGAGCTCTAGTCACCACCTAACCATAGAGGAATGTGGATAAGTGTCCACATTGCCGGCTTATATAGTGACCTGCCTACCCACACTAGCTCGGCCGGCCACAGTCCTCCAACCGAGGTGCCACACCCTTGAACCCTGGACACACTCGCCACATGTGCTTCAACGTGTGGAATCCATGTCTGCCGCCTATGAACGACTCACACATGCTGTTTATAAGCTATGTGACAATAAGATAGAGTGAGAGAGGTAAAAGTTAATAGAAGCTTTGTGTGGGATCCCATTGGAATAGAGATTAGTGCATACTTTGAGGGATAGGGGAAGATCTTGGCATTACGAAGCACTGTCATTGTTGTAAAGGGGAAAGTAAGAGAAATTGTCAAGAACAGAGGCTCAAGCCTCGAGCCACCTCGAGGCTTGGGCCTTGGGCCTTGAGCCTTGATCCTCAAGCCTTGGCCCATAGGTTGTGAGTCGAAGCCTTCCACACCTGGGCACTTTAATGTGAGGAGCAGTCCATGAACTCTTTAAGGGTTAAAATAACTCATACGTTTAGGCACGAGAAGGGAGTGTGAACTAGTAGGAGTAGAAGTAGATTCCATCATGGTAGGAATCAATGGAATTTGTGAGCTATGAGAATAGAAAAGGCAAGGAGTAAGAGAGAGTGAGAGAGGGGTGAAAGTTGAGAGAAGTTGTGTGTGGGATATAGTGGAAGACAGAAATTACTTTCACATTGTGCATATTTTAAGGGATGGGGATGGCACTAGGAAGCACTATGATTACAAAGGCAAGTAAGAGAGTAAGAAATTGTAAAATCATAACCTCCAAAACAGAGCCTCAAGCTTTGAGCCTCAAGCCTGGGCCCTTAGGAAGTACTAGGGATAGGGGTAGATCTTGGCACTAGGAAGCACTATGATTACAAGGGCAAAGTAAGAGAGTAAGAAACTATAAAATTATAACCTCCAAAATAGAGCCTCGAGCTTTGAGCCTAAGCCTTGAGCCTTGAGCCTTGAGCCTTGAGCCTTAGCCTTAGGCCTGGGCCCTCAAGCCTTGAAGTTGAACTTACTAAGCTTGTGAGTTGAAGCCTTCCAAACTTGAGCACTTTAATGTAAGGAGTGAGGTCTAGTCCATAACCTCTTGGAGGGTGAAAACAACACTTACATTTAGACAAGAGAAGGGGTGTGAACTAGTAGGAGTAGAAGCATGGTGTTGTCATTGCCTAATCGTAACTTAGTGCTAGCTCCCCTAGGTGAGCTCGAAGGGGGATGAATGGCCTACAAAATTTAATCCCCACTTTTGGAATGCTCCAAAGGCAAGATAGGATTGCGAGACCTCCGATTTGTTAAACTTATAATAGAAAAAGCAAGATAACTAAAACTTGATTACAAGAGGCTTAAGAAAGTCCACACTAGTCAAGTGCAAGACCCATTATCATTCTCATTTCATAAATCCATAAGACAAGATACATCCAACTTTATAGCTTAAGTGAGCTTATAAGCACCACATGATGATACTACATCACTTGCTACCTAAGTGGCTTAAAAGATGTCCACCTCATGACAAACTCTATCCCACCACTTTTGAATCTTCTTCACTCTTCTTGTGCCCTTTTCCTTTCTACCAAATTACAAACAACCTTTAAACACATGAAACATTCCTAAATACTCTGCACATTCCCCCTCAATGACAAAATGTCCCCATCACAATGTTTTTCAGCACTCCCCCTTAGTGTGATGGATTCCCCTTGGCACTCATTCGTGCTCACTGCTATACTCCATACTCATTTGCTAGAGAATTCTAGGTATGTTACCTCTAGTTTTGATGCTTCCTCATACCTTGACCACCATATACAATAAGGGGAAAATCCTTTGGGTGGGAGCACAATAGACACACTAGGAGCCATATCCTTACAACTTACTTACACAGCTCAAGATGGCACACTCTATCTCCACACATGTCACTTGAACACATGGCTCATCACAATAAAGCTTACAACATTTTAACAAAAGAAAAATCTATTGAAGAAACATGTGCCAATGATACATATCTTGATGATGAGAACATCACAAATGCGATGATGATGCTGCCATAGAGCATGCAAACCATAGGTGTGCATAATATAACAAACTGCTGTGCATGAGACAAATCACTACCCCAGAGCCCCACCAAAATGTTAAGGTCGATACACCCCACTAATGTGGACGTAGAACATCATGCAATCATGTGAATGATACAAAAGTCACTGAAGAATCACACACTGATGGTGAATCTAATGATGTCTAACGTGGTAAGGAATCCATAAACACTTGGCTTGATGAAGCCTATGTTAAAGATTCCATATTTAAAGATAACCCATGAATAGCACTTTATCATTCCACACGTGAAGCAATGATCCCCTTGTTCTGAAAGCATAAAACCAAAGGCCCCCTTGTTCTGAAAGCATAAAAGCAACCTCTAAATTTCAAGGCTTGTTGCACCATATAAAAAAAGAGTAGTTCTTAAATACAAAGATTAGCCTTAGGGTTCTAAAACCCTTATCTTGAAATCATATGGTTGTTGGTGACACGTGAAGCTATGGGACACCATGCTATTGTAGTGGAGCAACTATTTGCAAGATGTTAATTTTTGCCACTTGCAAGTTGAAGAAGGCTATATTAGGTCAAGTGGTTGCCCCACCCGCTCTAGAGTCTACACTCTAGATGCATTGTCATGGGAGACCTTACTTTGTGAAGACGAACTTTTTGAGTTGGTAAGAGATGCATGCACGTTGTTGCTACTGCTATGGACCAACACTATCTACTATAGTAAAACTATAGATGTTGAGCTCATGATGTTGGGAAGAGATGCATGCACGTTGCTACTATGGACCAACACTATCTACTATAGTAAAATTGTAGATGTTGAGCTCATGATGTCTGTCAAGGGGGTGTTTGAATTAGCGTTAATGCTAGAGACCCCAACTTGGTAGGTTCTCCTTCTAAGGATATAGTGAATGTTGTTAGGTTGATTTTTAGGAGCTCAAATTGTGCAAAAACCTAATTGGAGTTCATTATGGATGCAATCTTGAAACCCCAGAAGGTGGCTAGGGAAGCATAAGCTATTCACCTAGTTGATAGAAGTAAGCAAATTTCACCTAGTTTTGCCATCAAAAGTTGTGGTTGGTTTCTAACTCCTTCAGAAAGTGGCCTACTTGGAGATGAGAGTTGCCCCATGAGATCGTGAGCTTTGCCATCAAAAGTTGTGGTTGCTTTCTAGCAACTTAAAAAAGTTCGGCTACTTGGAGATGAGAGTTGCCCCATAAGATCCCATTACCAGACCACCTGATGAATGGATTCCTCTTGCGAGAGAGGCATAGCCTCATGTATTTTGCAAGGTAGTGGCTATATAGGATTTGCCATATGAGGGCACCTATTTTTTTTTAATAAAAAAAAGGACGGGGCAAAAGTTACAAGGGCATAGGAGGAAGGAGGAACCATTGTTATGAGGCAATCCGCTTCAGAAGTTCAGTGTAGTAAATCAGTGCAGCGTCTCCTGCCGTTGTCGTATAGCCTTTCCCTCTCTTTTCTCCCCGCCCGCCCCACTTTCCCGATTTGCTCCTTGCCGTTTGCTCTCTCTCTCTCTCTCTCTCTCTCTCTCTCTACATGAACGGAGGCGTCATGACGGACTTGCTCATGCCCCCGGCGGAGGCGCCTTCTGCTGGCGGCCGATCGCAGCATCTTCAGAGGAGCCCGAACCAGAGGCGACCCCCTCGGGCTTGCACGGCTCGCACGCCGTCGCGGTTGGCCCCCGTGGCGCCCTCTGTGGAGCGTCCTTCCGCTCGCAAGCAGCAGCCGCAGCATGGTCGTCATCATCAGCAGCGTGGTGGGGCCGGCGATGCCGATCCGCCCAACACGCCCATGGTGCTCAGTTCCCCGCCTCCTCCTGCGCAGAAGCAGCGATGGCTCCTGCGAAGCATGTGGGAGCTTGCATCTGTAATCCACTTCCTCAATGTGAGTATACGCTCCTCTTCCCTCATAAAAAAAACCCACACCCACAAAACCAAACCGCGCTCGCGCCCCCCCCCCCCCCCGCACACACACACACCCCCCAAAAAAAAACACCCATCTCTCTAACCACCAGCAAGATCGCTGACAGCGGAATTTCGCTTGCTGTGAGACTCTGAAGCTAGATTCTGCACTGCGATCCTCATGCGGATTTGCTATCTCTATTTTTTGTTTTGAAAATGGCGTCATTCGGGGTAAGGGGGGGGGTTCTAATTCACATAGCCCTTATACGATGCAGGTCTTTCGTCCCGTTCTAAACCTTAAATTCGACTTCTCTATGGAGGAACTCGAGAGTGCTCTTTTGACGCCCAACGTGCTGTTGGATGACATTCACATTGCTCTGCTAAAGGTGCACATTCTGTCACATTCCTGCATTGAGGGCTATGCTTCCACATGCAGTCCATGCGTTGAGTACTTTCATTTCATAATAGTTTTCCACTAATAAGCTATTCACTACAGGCCATTCCACCCATAAGCAGAACCCCTATAAATCGACAAACATGGGTGACAGTACTTTGTAAGAAGCTAAAAGAATGGTGGCATTGGGTAGGCAATCCTGTCCCCTCATCTTCTTGATGACGTCAAAACTATGACGATTGTCTGCTTAATTGATTAGTGGTTCTCTATTCACAGACTTAATGGCTTTGATGCTACTCTTCTTCTTGTTCCAGGTCGCAGAAGGTCCATTTCCATTAATTCCTTACCATGGGTGAGTCACTTTTATCTTCACGTCTTCACAGAAAATGCATATCTTGTCCCCATTCCAACCTCATGTTTTGCTGTTATGACAGAGAAGAGAATGCAACATATAAGGAGCTGAGTCCAGATGTTCGTACCATCATTCTAAAAGCTCTGTGTGAGGCTCGTCTTGATGTAAGCAGTTGCTTTTCTCAAAATGGTTAGGGAAACTGCTTTGTTTGCTTGCTATACTGATGACTTACTAAAAGCAGCTGCATAGTTCTCTCTCTCTCTCTCTCTCTCTCTCTCTCTCTCTCTCCCATGTTTTTTTAAAAAGGAAAGAGACTTCCATTAACCTTTAAGTATGAAAAAAGCACACAACAATCACAGCTATAGGTCGGAATAGAATAGAATCACCCCAATATGTAAGGTGATCTCAACCATTGAGGAGCATCATGGTGCCATGAAAGACTTGTGGGACTAGAGGGAAAGAAAATGCCATGGTCCCACTCCCGCATAAATACAATGCGCTTTGCTTGCGCGGAACAAGAGGACCCCTGAATACGAGCCCAAGTAGCCATGGGAGTATGGATGATATCACCCCATATACGAGCCCAAGTAGCCATGGGAGTATGGATGATATCACCCCATATAGTGCTAATGCACTGAGACTCAAAAATCTGGACATTCTCAATAGCTCTGTGCATCTAGCTCTCCAAATCTGCCATGTTGTAATGCTGGCAACAATCTCCCAACTGGTGTCAATTCTGTGTCTGGGGGTTGCATAATGTGAGTGAGGGACATCTTGCAACAAACCATGTTGGGCAATACCTCTACGCATGAAAATGGCTGTGTTTGTATCACTGCCCTGGTAGAAAAGCTGCAGACCAGATTGGGAAAGCCAAGGAACTGTCTCTCAAGTAACATGCATGGCATGGCTACTCAATTTGCCCATAAGTTGGGCTATGGAATCCCAAATACGTTGTGTAGTGCTGTGTCATGTGCACAGTGTGTATCTACCGTGTGCTACACGCACGCAAGACTAGCTTCGAGGTTTGGGGAAGCTTGGAGCTAAGGAGGCTGATTGGCGAACTGAGTTAGGGATAGACTAACGGGCGGGCGCACAAGTGTGGATGCCCGATGACCGGCCAAGAGCCTATAAAAGGGTGGCCAAGGTTAGTCATTAGTGATATAGAGTCTCGCGTGATTTGTGAGAGCTCTATGGTCTGGAGCCTGGATCTAGTGCAGACGTGCACCTGCTTTACGCAGCCGAGGCCGGCAGCAATCTCGAGGCCCGCGAGAGTAGCTTCGTGGCGGCATGGGACGTCGCGAGGTAGAGATTGGTCGGTACGTCGACCTAGTTAGCTCAGCTCGTGGTTCGGTGGGGACAGCCAAGACTGTGGGTTTGCCCACAGTTGTCGTGGTTGGGAGGTGAGTCAGGCCTGCACCCCCTCCTTGTTTATTTGTTTGTTTGCAGGTTTCGAGTCTCAGACCAGGAGCGTTCTACGAGGAGATCCGGTGGGGTTTTGACAGTGGTATCAGAGCATGCCTCGTGAACGAGCAAGTCGGTAGGTAGAGAAGATGAGGTCGAAGAAAGGTATGTTTTTAAGAAGCTTGCTGTTTTGTTTATGCATGCTGCTGTTTTTTCAGATAGTATGTGCTTTTTCATCAAAGAAACCCGTGATGAATTTGTAGGTAGATGGTAGGGTTGTTTGCTTTGCAAGAAGAAGGCTGAAGATGCTTGTGTAGTCGCATGAACGAGTCGTGTGAGAAAATAGAAAAAAAAGCACGTTTGCTTTTGGTTGAGCAGGCGGGTAGGCGTTTAAGCAGCTGTGCCTATGCAAGCGGCCAGGCTGGCAGCCGGTCAGGCCTACATAGGCGGCCCTGCTGGCGGGCGCCTAGGCCTACGGAGGCAGGTGCCTAAGTCTATGCAGCCAGGCGTAGACTGGCCAGGCGTAGACTGGCGTAGGCCACCTGTGCGAACACAGGCGCCGGCAGAAATGCATCCGGCAGCAACGCAGGCATACCAGCGGCGGCGGCTCTAATTCGAGGGGGGGAAAAAAAATCCAGAAAAGCATTCGGATGCGCTTAGTCGAATTAGAGAGGTGAATACTTTGTTGTTCATCGAGATTTCTACTGACTTATTTCAGTCATTGAGAGGGCTTTGCAGGACTGATAGTCATTTTGGTCCATTTTGGCAGAAGATCCAGGATGGGAGCTCATTGATTGACCAAGACTCATTGACTGAGCAGTCTACCATTCAGGGTGCAGGAGGCTATTTGATGATTTGGAATGGTTTACTATTTCGTAATGACAAAATTTGTGTACCACAGATCTCGGACATTAGGTCCAAGATTCTTAAGGAGTGTCACGACGCCCCTTTTGCTGGACATCCTGGGGTACACAGGACGCTATCATTAGTGAAACACACTTTTTATTGGCCAAAGATGAAAGGGTATGTAGAAGATTATGTTCTCAAGTGTGAAATTTGTTAGGCAAATAAAGCTGAATGCTTTAGACAGGCTGGGTTGTTGCATCCTTTGCAAATCCCAGGTAATAAATGGGAAAGTATTTCCATGGATTTTATTACCGGATTGCCAAGAACACATCAAGGCCACGATTCTATTTGGGTTGTGGTAGATCGCTTGACAAAAATGGCTAGATTTTTACCGACCTGGAAGACTATTACAGCTACACAATTAGCACGGCAGTTTATCGAGCAATTGTTTAGACTGTACGGGTTACCGCAGGGCATAGTCAGTGATAGGGACTCTAAGTTTACGAGTGATTTTTGGAAACTTGTTTTTGAGAAGTTGGAAACAACTTTGAATTTGAGTTCCTCATATCATCCTCAATCTGATGGTCAGATTGAAAGAGTGAATAAGATTTTGGAAGATATGCTTCGAGCATATGTATCCAAAAGACAGAGTTTATGGGAGGATTATCTTCCTATTTTAGAATTTGCATATAACAGTACTAAGCATTCGAGTACAGGTTTTAGTTTTTGCAAGATATGCAAGAAATGTTACAAGTTACGAAGGAATCTATTAGAAGTGCTCAAGACCGAGACAGATTTTATTCTAATAGACATCGTTCACCCAGAGAGTTCTCTGAAGGAACGATGGTGTATTTGCGAGTTCCGAAAGATTCCGAGACTTTACGGACAGGTCGATCTCCGAAATTATCCCCTAGATACTGTGGACCATTTCGTATTACACGAAGGATTGGTTTAGTTGTATATGAATTGGATTTGCCTTCTCATGTGAAAGTTCATCCTGTATTTCATGTCAGTAGACTTAAGGAAGTACTGGGTGGAACATACCAGTTAGTTACTCTTCAAGAAATCATAGATGTCGAGGACATGACATTTGTTCCGCACGAACCTGAAAAGATTCTTGGATTTCGTGAAAGAAGATTGTGTAATACGCTTATCACGGAATACAAGATTAAGTGGAAGGATCGTGTTGAGGAGGACGCTACATGGGAGACATTGACTACTCTTCAGAGAGATTACCTTGGCTTTTTAGTGAGCTCAGAAGTGAGCTCTTAGAGGAAGGGGAGTATGTCATGTTCACAGTGTGTATCTACCGTGTGCTACACGCATGCAAGACTAGCTTCGAGGTTTGGGGAAGCTTGGAGCTAGGCAGGCTGATTGGTGAATTGAGTTAGGGATAGACTAACGGGTGGGCGCCCAAGTGTGGATGCCCGATGACCAGCCAAGAGCCTATAAAAGGGTGGCCAAGGTTAGTCATTAGTGATATAGAGTCTCGCGTGATTTGTGAGAGCTCTATGGTCTGGAGCCTGGATCTAGTGCAGACGTGCACTTGCTTTATGCAGCCGAGGCCGGCAGCAATCTCGAGGCCCGCGAGGGTAGCTTCGTGGCGGTATGGGACGTCGCGAGGTAGAGATTGGTCGGTACGTCAACCTAGTTAGCTCAGCTCGTGGCTCGGTGGGAACAGCCAAGACTGGGGGTTTGGCCACGGCTATCGTGGTTGGGAGGTGAGTCAGGCCTGCATCCCCTTCTTGTTTATTTGTTTGATTGCAGGTTTCGAGTCTCGAACCAGGAGCGTTCTACGAGGAGATCCGGTGGGGTTTTGACATGCTGCATCCCCATAAACAATGCTGAATAGTCTCAGAATTTGCAAATTGCTGCACATCTTGGATAGGTAGGTGCTACACCGAAAATTGATCTCCATTGATTGGTGGGGAGACCACCAAGTAAATAACCAAAAGAAATGAGAGATCTGGCTCCTTCTGTATGAATGCCAAAGCCTATGCCAATATCTGCGTTGTATCATTGGAGAGATGTCATAACTCTTCCAATGAGGCCTGACAGTAGGGATCCTATACATTTGTGGAGTGATGAGAAGCCTGGCATTCCAGACCGTGAAACTGAAAAAGGAAAGGCGTTTCAATGGGGAAGAGGCATCAATCCACTCCCACTCACCTCGATCCCACTAAAGATATCTGATAGGACTGCAGTCTGTCACCTTACAGACACAATGTCACCGAAAGGGGACCTGGAACAGTAATAGACCAACACTTCAAATACTAGACACAGAGCATGATAACACAATGGAATAACCATAAACAATATAATAACAGCCCACTGAGCCCGAACGGCCGGCCCCCCGTTGGAACTTTATTCACACAGAAGCTTTTACAAGATACCAAGGTGTTGGTGTATACAACACCGGGTTTTCCACAAAGCATCAGCACAAATCTTGCCCAGATAACTATCCAGTGCCAAGATACAAACACAAGTTCTTCTTTGTTCCCACTCACCCACCCTTTTTTCAGTCACATCCATAGTAACATGAAACGTTTCATCCGTTTTGTTGTTTCATTGTTTCGTTTCGTTTCGTTTCGTTTCGTCTGTTTTGGACGAAATGCAAAGGTTTCGAAATGACACTTCTTATATACACACATCAAATTTATAACATAGCCAACAGAAAGATGAAGATGCATGTTTTGGAACTAGTGGGTATGAAATTCATGATTTTGGGAGTAGGTTTTTTGGTATTTTCAAAATTTGGGCAAAAAAAGGAGAGAAAGAGAGGAGGACAGAAACAAGTTGGAAGGGAAGAGGGAGGTGAGAAGAAAAGGGAAGGAGGAGAAAAGGAGAGAAAGTTGGAAGATAAGAAAAGGAGAGAAAGAGGAGGGGTGGACCGTGGAGGAGAAGAGAGAGAGAGGAAAAGGGAAGAGGAAGAGGAGGCATGGAGGAGGAGTGAAGGAGCGAAAAGGAGGAGTGGACAAGGAGAAGAGGCAGAGCAACAAGTTGCGGCCGAGAAGAAGTGTTGGATGCGTCAAGTGGCAAATGGGCAGCAAACAAGGACGGAAATGACGGCAAAAATTGCATTTGCAAAAAAAACCTCTTGCCTGTTTTTTTGACCTCACTTTACATTTGGGCGAAACACCGTTTCGATGGGCAGGTTTCGTTTTGTTTCGAAACGTTTCGTGCCGTTTCGAGAGGACAAAACGGGTTTTTATGTTACTATGGTCTTATCCCCGTAATGGCAGATTTGTTAGAGATGGTTGAGAGGCATGTGAAGATCCCTACACTCCCCACGTTCCCGGTGGACCGTTAGTTGGATGGGAACTACTACGGCATATGGAAGGTTATGATGGAATCTGTTCTGGAGTCTTACGACCTTGTTGATTTCATCGTTGTTGGGGTTCCACGGTCGGAAGTAGAGGAAGGGGAGTTACCGTCGATTCGTAAGGACCGGGAGGCACAGGCACAATTGTGGGATCGTGTCAATGCCAGGGTCTGTTCATTTATCTTCCTCAACTGCACACCGCAAGTAATCAATCATGTAAAGCATATGACGCTGGCCAGAGGTATATGGTAGCATTTGGCCTCTCTTTACAACAGGGTATTGCCCATGAAGAGGATTTTCTTGGAAGTACAGATGCGGGTTATGAGCCCTGCAAAGTCGTCAACGATGCGGAAGCATATTAAGAAGCTGCAGGCTCTTCAGCAGGAAGTTCTCCAGGCTGGGAGGAAGGAGATATTGTCCGAGGACATGGCCATAACGTTGCTGTCGCATTTGCCCTCTCAGTACTCAACATTTTACTCGTCTTTGATTACCAGTGGTAGGCTGAGCACCATCATGTGGGAGGAGCTTGTGCCCATGGTCTTGGACCAGGAGGAACGATTCACGAACCCTCCATAGGGCGGAGGTTCGGAGGCCTTAATTGGCCAACGGTCGAAAGGCCGTAACACGGGCAAAGGGAAGGCTTCATCGGAGAAGTCTTCTGAGAAGAAGTCCGACGCTGACCGCAAGAAACTGAAGGCAGAGAGGACCTGTAATGATTGTGGCGAGAAAGGCCACTATTGGAGGCAGTGTCCCAAGCGGAAGACCGAGAAGGGTGAAGACTCCTCAGCAGCAACAACCATGAAGACTTCGGCTTTTGTGCACTTGGAGGTGATGGACACCGATGTTTCATTTTCTTCAGGCAGGGAGGAGGTTGGAGGACTCTCCGCAACGAATACTTGGGAGTGGATTCTAGACAGTGGTGCTTCCAGGCACATGACTCCTTCTCGTTCAGATTTACAGGATCTTTGCAGGTATTCTAGTCGTATTCTTACTGGGGATACATCCACTATCCTAGTTCACAGTGAGGGCAGTTGGAGATAATTTCTGATGGTGGCAGAGGGGGGAAGCTTTCCTCCCAGGTGTTGTATGTTCCGTCACTTGGTTTTCATCTGTTGTCAGTGCATCAGGTTTGCAAGACTGGCGTACAGGTGGAGTTTGATGAGCATTTTGTTGCTCTCCGAGACAAGGCAACAGGCCAAGTAGTTTGGGAAGGCGGAGTGGAGAATGGAGTTTACAAGCTTTCAGCACTCTCTCCCAGGTCCTCAGTTGTGTGATGAGTGGCAGTCTGGTAATGGCCACTTAAGTGTGGATACGCTGCAGATGCAGGCTCTCCGAGACCAGATGGAGGATAGCTTGCCAGTTGATGGCAGCAGTTGGTAGGGACTTTCCAGTATTGATGTTGGTGGTTCTTGTGTTAGTTAGTCAGAGGAAACCTCTGATGTCTCGTAGTATTCGGGACAAAGAAACTCCTGTAGATGAGGATGTTCTTTCCACGGGGACCTCTCGGAAAGCCAGAGGTGGCAGTTGATTACTTGCAGAAGGAGGAGGTTGTTGCACATTCTCCAGGCTTTGTGGTTCCGGATTCAGAGGGGGTGGTTGACAGGTTTCAAAAGGCCTTGCGTGGTCTTCAGCAGGTTTCTAGGATTTGGCTTTCCACTGTAATAGGTGTTGATCCTTGTGAGCAGTGTGATGCCTCTTTGACTCGGAAGTAGAATGGTTCATTGATTTGGTTGATGAATACGGGAGCTTGCTGATGAGGCAGTTAAGCTCATGGTTGCAGATGACTCTTTGGGAGGCATGATTGCGTATCTTGTGGTTTCTGCGGCATGCGAAGGATCATGGACTCTTTTACACAGGAGGGGGATTGATGGATGGAGTCCGACTCCACGGTTGGAGTGACTTAGATTGGGGAGGAGATCCAGACACGAGGAGATCTACTTTAGGCCCAGGAGCAGTTTTATGGAGGAGTAAGAGGCAGTCATCTTTTGCCTTGTCGTCGACAGAGGCAGAGTACCGGGCTGCTTGTGATGCTGCTTGTGCGGTGGTGAGGTTGCAGAGGTTGCATGGCAGGATTAGGATTCCACTGGAGGAACCTATGGTCATCCAAAGGCACTTTGTTCATGAACAAATCGTTGTTGATGACATCTTGCTAGAGTTCTGTTCGACGGAGGACAGTACGATGGACCTCTTCACGAAGTCGCTATCTCAGGATTTGTTCAGGCGGCACCCCAGCTCCCTGTGGTTGGTTTCACAGCCAGGAGCTGCGAGGGGGTGTTTCTTGTCTTTATGTAGACACCAGGGCCTTTGTTGTGGGTGTGCCCGCCCTTGTAGGTTTTGTTATCATTTTTCCACACTCCCCGTATTTTTCCCCCATTTTTCCTATTTTTTTTGTGGCTTGGGTGGCAGTCCTGTGTTGGCAGGAGGGCCTATGAGCTGGCCGACTGTACCTTCAGGTCTCCGACCTCAGATCTGTACCGGTCGACAGAGAGCTGCTGGACGACTGGTGATCTTGGCTGGTCGTGGAGATTCAGGCCCTGTTGGCTGCCTATGAACAGGCTGACTGCTGCGTGGGGGCCATATAAAATGGCCCCACAGCCCCTTGCCATTCTCGTATTGTATTCGGGATCTTTTTGTGTATATACAATAGAGTTATACGCCTCTCTCTCCATTGCTGTCTATTTTCTGCACTTGCTCTTGTGTTTCCAGATTTGGTCATCATCTTAGCTGCGTATTTTGACAAGTACCTCGTCCCCCATCCTACAGATACTTGCACTTGTGACATGCAGTCTGGAGTATGCATACTCTAGGGCTTGAACAGAGTGGGTCCACATGGAGGCCAAGATACGTGCCCATCTGGCGTAGCTTCGCCCCCAGATTGACAATGATTACTCTCCATCAAAACTCACGTCCAAGACTCTTTGAGTGGAGGGTAGTTCTGACAGTTCCGCTTCTCATTGCTCTTGGCTATGCGGATTGTCTCATGGAACATCTAGGGGTTGGGGGACCCACAGTGCTTCCAAAGGCGTGGTGTCCTTAGAGAGGAGCTCCATAGAGCAACAGTTGGTGGCATTCTCTTCTTAGAGGAGCACCATCTTTCAAAGGGATGAACCCGTCGATGTGGGAAGATTTTGCAGGGCTGGAGTTACACCTTGTGGTCCCACTTGTTTGAAGATCCAGAGGACAATGAGGAGTCGCTTGGTATCCCCTTCTTTGCTTACACGGCACGGCTAGGTTGCAAGATTCATATGTCAAAGGTGGAGGGCACTCTAGTAGCACCAGCACATTGGCAGTCACAGAGCCTCTTGCTTGCGGTAGTTTCTTGCAGATTTCTGGAAGCGGCTGTTGGAAAGCTTTAGCACGCAGAAGATCACTCTCTTCCTGTGGCAGTTGACACATAGGAGCTTAGCAGTTGGCACTTGGTTGGCCATTGGGGGTAGACTAGCATTATGCCAGAGGTGTGGGCTGTGGCCATCCCCAAGAGTCTCAGCGTCTCTGTCTTTGGGATTGCCCAAAGGCCCAACAAGTTTGGTAGAGGATCCTACACATCTTCACCTTGGATCGGGCTCTTGCTCGGATTGTTACGAGGCACTGTTGCTTGGGCCACTGAGGCTGCGATCATCTTCCCATATGAGGAGGAAGGTGGGGGACTAGCCCTTCAGGTCTCTCACCTTTGTATTTCCACTGTGTCATTTCTAGCTCCGCCTACTGGTTGTTGGACCCCAGATTCTAGCCAGAGATGGGAGATCTGCTGTACTATTGCTGCGTGGCATATATGGAGAGCTCGATGGAGTGAAGCCATCGAGGGCACCCTCACCCCGCTAGCGGAGTCTATTCGGAGCATCTGGCTAGATATCATTCATACCCTACGAGGTTAGTGGGGGTAGCTTCAGGGTAGCTTAGATCGCATGAAGAAGCATCGGAAGGCCTTCCTCGGGATCTGGTGGCTTGGTCCCTGTCTTACAGATAGTGGTGGTGAGCCCACTTGGCATTACAAACCACCTGTGTGGTTATTTTCCCCTCCAACCATTGTATGAGATAGCCTTCTCCTCGTAGAGCGACTAGCTTGAGGAGAAGTGCATCCTCCCCTCTATTCATCTTGACTCGCATTTCCCTTTGGAGATGGATTTGTACTTAGCCATTTTGGTTGTAACTAATAGAAGGGTCTTTTTTCAGGAAAAAAAGGTGTTCTACAGCTGGTAACAAAGCCTAGGGAACTTGCAAATTTCTTTTCTTTTCTGGCACTTGTGCGCGTTCGGGTTTGGGAGAAGTGAATATTTGGGTTCTCTTCATTGCATCTGGGTGTTTGGGGTATATTGTGCTTCCTTGCCAAGTGAATATTTAGGTTCTCTTCATTGCACCTGGGTTGTTTGGAGTATATTGTGCTTCCCTACCCCACCAATCCCTGCCAAGTGAATATTTAGGTTCTCTTCATTACACCTGGGTTGTTTGGAGTATATTGTGCTTCCCTGGCCCACCAATATCCCTGCCAAGTGAATATTTGGGTTCTCTTCATTGCACTTGGGTTGTTTAGGGTATACTGTGCCTCCCTGCCCTACCAAATTCCAATCTCATCGCGTATGGCTGAAATCCCTCATTCGGTTCTTGATTACTAGATATTTGCCATGGATTCACAACTCATTGATTTGCTTCTGAGCATGAAGGCATCTATAGATGCATAGGCGGCTCAAATGGAGGCTGTATCTACCTATCTCGACAAGACGGAGTTGGCACTCAAGCACCTGGATGTGGAATCTACAAGGGCCCGTTGTCATGTGCATAGTGTGTATCTACCGTGTGCTATACGCATGCAAGACTAGTTTCGAGGCTTGGGGAAGCTTGAAACTAGGCAGGCTGATTGACGAGCTGAGTTAGGGAAATACTAACGGGCGGGCACCAAGTATGGACGGGCGGGCGGGCACCCAAGTGTGGACGCCTGATGACCGGCCAAGAGCCTATAAAAGGGTGGCCAAGGTTAGTTATTGAATATAGAGAGTCTCGCGAGTTTGTGAGAGCTCTATGGTCTTGGAGCGTGGATCTAGTGCAGACGTGCACCTGCTTTATGCAGCCGAGGCCGGCAGCAATCTTGAGGCCCGCGAGGGCAGCTTCGTGGCGGTATGGGATGTCGCGAGGAGGAGATTGGTCGGTACGTCATCCTAGTTAGCTCATCTCGTGGCTCGGTGGGGACAGCCAAGACTGTGGGCTTGCCCATAGCTGTCATGGTTGGGAGGTGAGTCAGGCTTGCACCCCCTTGCTTGTTTGTTGTTCGTTTGTTTGCAGGATTCGAGTTTCGAACCAAGATCGATCACGAGGGGATCCGTGGGGATTTGACAGTGGTATCAGTGCATACCTCGTGAACGAGCAAGTCGGTAGGTAGAGAAGAAGAGATCGAAGAACGGTATGTGTTAAAAAACTTGCTGTTTTTTCTGTGCATACTGCAGTTTTCAGATTTGGTATGTGTTTTTTCTTCATCAAAGAACCCCATGTTGATGGGAGATGGTAGTGTAATAAGGGTCGATTGCTTTGCAAAGAAGAGATAGAGTTGTGGGTGCAGTCGCATGACCTGCAGGGAGAGAAGTAGAAAAAAAAAAAGTTTTAAAAGAACTCTCTAAGGTTTCCAAGGTGTTTTATTTTTTTAAA